>NW_020837945.1:101688307-102143684 GCF_003676395.1 Aethalodelphis obliquidens
CCGCTCTAGGTGGTCACAAAGCACCGAGCTGATCTCCCTGTGCTATGTGACTGCTTCCCACTAGCTACCTATTTTACGTTTGGTAGTGTATATATGTCCATGCCACTCTCTCACTTTGTCACAGCTTACGCTTCCCCCTCCCCATATCCTCAAGTCCATTCTCTAGTAGGTCTATGTCTTTTTTCCTGTCTTGCCTCTAGGTTCTTAATGACTTTTTTTTCCCCTTAGATTTCATATATATGTGTTAGCATATGGTATTTGTCTTTCTCTTTCTGACTTACTTCACTCTGTATGACAGACTCTAGGTCCATCCACCTCACTACAAATAACTCAATTTCGTTTCTTTTTATGGCTGAGTAATATTCCATTGTATATATATGCCACATCTTCTTTATCCATTCATCTATTGATGGACACTTAGGTTGCTTCCATGTCCTGGCTATTGTAAATAGAGCTGCAATGAATATTTTCATACATGACTCTTTTTGAATTCTGGTTTTCTCAGGATATATGCCTAGTAGTGGGATTGCTGTGTCATATGGTAGTTCTATTTTTAGTTTTTTAAGGAACCTCCATACTGTTCTCCATAGTGGCTGTATAAATTTACATTCCCACCAACAGTGCAAGAGGATTCCCTTTTCTCCACACCCTCTCCAGCATTTATTGTTTGTAGAGTTTTTGATGATGGCCATTCTGACCAGTGTGAGATGATATCTCATTGTAGTTTTGAATTGCATTTCTCTAATGATTAATGATGTTGAGCATTCTTTCATGTGTCTGTTGGCAATCTGTATATCTTCTTTGGAGAAATGTCTATTTAGATTTTCTGCCCATTTTTGGATTGGGTTGTTTGTTTTTTTGATATTGAGCTGCATGAGCTGCTTGTAAATTTTGGAGATTAATCCTTTGTCAGTTGCTTCATTTGCAAATATTTTCCCCCATTCTGAGGGTTGTCCTTTGGCCTTGTTTATGGTTTCCTTTGCTGTGCAAAAGCTTTGAAGTTTCATTAGGTCCCATTTGTTTATTTTTGTTTTTATTTCCATTTCTCTAGGAGGTGGGTCAAAAAGGATCTTGCTGTGATTTATGTCATAGAGTGTTCTGCCTATGTTTTCCTCTAAGAGTTTGATAGTGTCTGGCCTTACATTTAGGTCTTTAATCCATTTTGAGTCTATTTTTGTGTATGGTGTTAGGGAGTGTTCTAATTTCATACTTTTACTGTACTGTCGAGTTTTGTCAGCACCACTTATGGAAGAGGCTGTTTTTTCTCCCCTGTATATTCTTGTCTCCTTTATCAAAGATAAGGTGACCATATGTGCGTGGGTTTATCTCTGGGCTTTCTATCCTGTTTCATTGATCTATATTTCTGGTTTTGTGCCAGTACCATACTGTCTTGATTACTGTAGCTTTGTAGTATAGTCTGAAGTCTGGGAGCCTGATTCCTCCAGCTCCATTTTTTGTTATCAAGATTGCTTTGGCTATTCAGGGTCTTTTGTGTTTCCATACAAATTGTGAAAATTTTTTTCTAGTTCTGTGAAAAATGCCAGTGGTAATTTGATAGGGATTGCATTAAATCTGTAGATTGCTTTGGGTAGTAGAGTCATTTTCACAATGTTGATTCTTCCAATCCAAGAACATGGTATATCTCTCCATCTATTTGTATCATCTTTAATTTCTTTCATCAGTGTCTTATAATTTTCTGCATACAGGTCTTTTGTCTCCTTAGGTAGGTTTATTCCTAGGTATTTTATTCTTTTTGTTGCAATGGTAAATGGAAGTGTTTTCTTAATTTCACTTTCAGATTTTTCATCATTAGTGTATAAGAATGCCATAGATTTCTGTGCATTAATTTTGTATCCTGCTACTTTACCAAATTCATTGATTAGCTCTACTAATTTTCTGGTAGCATCTTTAGGATTCTCTATGTATAGTATCATGTCATCTGCAAACAGTGACAGCTTTACTTCTTCTTTTCCAATTTAGATTCCTTTTATTTCTTTTTCTTCTCTGATTGTTGTGGCTAAAACTTCCAAAACTATGTTGAATAATAGTGGTGAGAGTGGGCAACCTTGTCTTGTTGCTGATCTAAGTGGAAATGCTTTCAGTTTTTCACCATTGAGGATGATGTTGGCTGTGGTTTGTCATATATGGCCTTTATTATGTTGAGGAAAGTTCACTCTATGCCTACTTTCTGCAGGGTTTTTATCATAAATGAGTGTTGAATTTTGTCGAAAGCTTTCTCTGCATTGATTGAGATGATCATATGGATTTTCATCTTCAATTTGTTAATATGGTGTATCGGATTGATTGATTTACGTATATTGAAGAATCCTTTATTCCTGGAATAAACCCCACTTGATCATGGTGTATGATCTTTTTAATGTGCTGTTGGATTCTGTTTGCTAGTATTTTGTTGAGGAATTTTGCATCTATGTTCATCAGTGATATTGGACTGTAGTTTTCTTTCTTTGTGACATCCTTGTCTGGTTTTGGTATCAAGGTGATGGTGGCCTCGTAGAAGGAATTTGGGAATGTTCCTCCCTCTGCTATATTTTGGAAGAGTTTGAGAAGGATAGGTGTTAGCTCTTCTCTAAATGTTTGATAGAATTCGTCTGTGAATCCATCTGGTCCTGGGCTTTTGTTTGTTGGAAGATTTTTAATCACAGTTTCAATTTCAGTGCTTGTGATTGGTCTGTTCATATTTTCTATTTCTTCCTGGTTCAGTGTTGGCAGGTTGTGCTTTTCTAAGAATTTGTCCATTTCTTCCACGTTGTCCATTTTATCGACATAGAGTTGCTTGTAGTAATCTCTCATGATCCTTTGTATTTCTGCAGTGTCAGTGGTTACTTTTCCTTTCTCATTTCTAATTCTATTGATTTGAGTCTTCTCCCTTCTTTTCTTGATGAGTCTGGCTAATGGTTTATCATTTTGTTTATGTTGTCAAAGAATCATCTTTTAGTTTTATTGATCTTTGCTATCGTGTCCTTCATTTCTTTTTCCTTTATTTCTGATCTAATCTTTATGATTTCTCTCCTGCTAACTTTGGGGTTTTTTTGTTCTTCTTTCTCTAATTGCTTGAGGTGCAAGGTTAGGTTGTTTTTTGAGATGTTTCCTTTTTCTTAAGGTAGGATTGTATTGCTATAAACTTCCCTCTTAGAACTGCTTTTGCTGCATCCCATAGGTTTTGGGTTGTCGTATCTCCATTGTCATTTGTTTCTAGGTATTTTTTGAATTCTTTTTTGATTTCTTCAGTGATCACTTGGTTATTAAGTAGTGTATTGTCTAGCCTCCATGTGTAAAACACCCTTTTATTTCAATCAGGTCTCTGTCTCTGAAAGTTTGGTTAACACAAAGAATGTAGTTGGCCTCCAGAATCTGGAAAAGACAAGGAAATGTATTCCCCCTCAAAGCTTCCAGATACCCTTATAACACCCTTGATATTAGTCTGGTTAGACCCACGTTGGACTTCTGACTTACTGAACTATAAGATAATAAATGTTATAAATTTTTTGAAGCCATTAAGTTTGTGGTAATGTTAGGACAGCAATAGAAAACAAATGGAGTACAAGAAAATACAGATGAATTAACTTATCACATCCTTCCTCTAGAGTAGCATGGATACAACTTGTTCTTATACAGCAAGTATCACTTCCTGTTTGTGGTGTGCACATTTTATTGCTTCTCTTATAGTTCCCAATTGTGAGTCATAGTATATAAAAGAAGTGCACGTGGTAGCTAAGGAAAATTTTTTGATATTAAAGAAGCTATATTAACTTTAAATTTTTTTTATATGTATAGATGTAGTATCTAAGTATAATATCAATATTTCACATTGGCTAGTAGATGCATATTGAACACAGAACTGTGACTGTATTATTAATATGTAATACAATTTGCAGTAAACATTTTCACATTTATTCAGAGAATTTTGATTAAAATTTTATAATATTAAATTATGATTTATATTTTACATTTAAGAATAGTAAATGATTATATTTTAAAGATTAAAATTATGTTCATATCTAATTTTTATTTTTGAAGAACATGTATTAAAATCTATTTTAATATAATTAGATGCAATTTTAAAAATTTATTAGATCATTAATCTCAATAGAACACAAATTATGTTTATAGTTTTTTATAATAAAATTATAAATTTTCTTGACATTAGGGCTATAAAAGTTAGCCTTATGGAATAAAATAAGCTATTAATTATGTATTTCTTTTATTGTCAGTCATCTAAATATTGTTGACTCATTAAGTATATACTAAGTCACGCACAAGAGTAAATTAAAAATTCTTTGGTATTTTGCCAAATTTTAGTCATATAAACAGCTTTATGTGTGTTTTTTATTTTTTTCTTTTTGAAAGGATAATTGTCAAATCAGATGTAAGAAGCATTATATTTAACAGCTTATTAGATTAATTTCTAATTTTTAAATACAGAAAAAATTTATGGAGACATGTTAAATGGCCCTCCTTTTGTAATCCTGCCCAGTCCTTGAAAATATTTGAGGGAGGGCTCTGTTAAGTGTTGGCAAATTTATAAGTAGTTTCCATGGACTGCACATATATGACCTTGTTCACAGCTCTTCTTATTACTGTCACTTTAGATATTTTGTCTGTTAAGGTTATTTTCCATTTGAAATTGGTTCAACAAAAAACACAGAATGAATTAGCATTTGAACTGAAGTTATTATGTGTGTTAGAAGACTAGAAAAAAACTAATGAAGAATAAATATGTATGAAGTAAATATTTGTTATTGAAGGAATGACCACAGTTTCATATTCCTTTTGAAGTAACAACTACATGCTTTATGGGGCCTGTGAAATAAAAATCCCCATAGGTAACTCTGCATTATAGTTTCTTATTGCAATACATTCAAACTCTGAATGTAAAAAATAAAAAAAAATTAAGGAATTTATTTCTCTCTATATAATATAAATTATATTATTATGTGTCAGCAATAAAAACTGTATTTGTATAAACCTAACAGGTCTTTCAATAAGTATGAAATAATAATTCTGAGTGATATGAAATTATGGGTCATAATTTACATGGAACTTTATTTTGTTATTCCTTAGGTGTTCATTAAATAATAATGCATCTCACAATCAATGGCATGTTAGATGTAATATGATAAATCATAACTAAGGATGCTTATCCCAGGAATGCAAGCATGCCTCAGTGTGTAGAACATTAATGCAATACACTGTTTTAATGGGCTAAAGAGAACAGCCTAAGAGCATATTAATAAATGTAGAAAAGGCATAGGCAAAATTCATCATTCTTTCATTATTCATACTTGGTATATAAGCAGTCTTCCATAATCTAATGAAAAGCATCTATTAAGAATCATACTTACTGGAAGTTATCTAGAATCATCCATTATGTTAGGAACAAGATCAAGAGATCCACTAGCACCACTGTTTTTCAACATTGCATTGGTAGGTAGAACCCACCAATTATAGTAAGCAATACCAGAATTGCTTACTTGGAAAAACAAAATTGTGAATAAATAAAAGTCATTAGTTTGGGATACAGTGTTGATATCAAACTAGGACATAGAGCATAATAAAAAGATTCAGTTGACAATAGTAATCAAAACTATATGGCACCTGAGAATGAACCTAATAAAATATGTAAAAGGCCTAAATTTAAAAAATATAATTATCAAACAAAAAGCATAGATAATCTACTACTGGAACTCTCTAATAATAATAAGACATGTTAGTCTGTAAATGCAGTAAATTTTCATCCAAAACCCAAAGAGTTTTAATGAAAGTAAATAAGCTATTTTTAAAATTTATATAGGAAAATATGAGCTAATGTTTGAAGAACATATGGGGAAAGTTTGAAGAAGAGGATGAGGATAAATCTGACATATAACACATCTGACTACAAAGCTATATTAAGAGTATGTGATTGATAAACTGATAGAAAAAGAGACCAATGAAAGATAAAAAGCACAGAAATGTTTCAGTGCAAATATAGAAACTTGATATATGGCAGAGCTAATAATCTAGAGTAGTGGAAAATAAAATCTATATCCATGTCTCACTACATATAATAATCAATTCCAGGTAGGTTAGAAATTTGTGTTACCAGCAAACTACACAGTTCTTAGAAAAATAATGAATATTTTATTAATGTTGGATAAAACACTACTATTTTTAAGGAAAAATTTTAAAATGAATTTGACTGTAAAAGGAAAAAGTTGTGTTCATTAAAATTTGAATTTACAAAACAGAAAGAAGAACATAAAGTCAGAAGATAAGCAGAGAGCGGGAAAGATATGTACATAAATCTTTGACTTAGAATGTTTGTTTACAAAATGCTAATTAACAGGAAATTTATTTTCAAAATGAGTGAATAATATGAATAGATGCTTCCCTGTAGAGGATGTTTGAATCATCAATAAACCAATAGTCTAGTCACTTGTTGCTATCTGATGAATCAAGGTCGAATAGGCTCATTTGGAAGGTTTCCACTTAGTCTTTTTTTTCTTTTTTAATAGATCTTTATTGGCATATAATTGCTTCACAATACTGTGTTAGTTTCTGTGTACAACAAAGTGAATCAGCCATATGCATACATATATTCCCATATCCCCTCGCTCTTGAGCCTCCATCCCACCCCTCCAGGACATTGCAAAGGACCAAGCTGATCTCCCTGTGCTATGCTACTGCTTCCCACTACCTAACTACATTACATTCGGTGGTGTATATATGTCGATGTTACTCTCACTCCACCCCAGCTTCCCCCTCCCCCCATGTCCTCAAGTCCATTCTCTATGTCTATGTGAACCTGTGACTAGGTTCATCAATACCATTTTTTTTCTTTTTAGATTCCATATATATGTGTTAGCATACGGTATTTGTTTTTCTCTTTCTGACTTACTTCACTCTGTATGACAGACTCTGGGTCCATCCACCTCAATACAAATGACTCAATTTCGTTTGTTTTTAAGGCAGAGTAATATTCCATTGTATATATGTGCCACATCTTCTTTATTCATTCATCTGTTGATGGACATTTAGGTGGCTTCCATGTCCTGGCTATTGTAAATAGTGCTGCAATGAACATTGTGGTTCATGTCTCTTTCTGAATTATGGTTTTCTCAAGGTATATGCCCTGTAGTGGGATTGCTGGGTCAAATGGTAGATCTTTTTTTAGTTTTTTAAGGAACCTCCATACTGTTCTCCATAGTGGTTGTATCAACCCACCAACAGTGCAAGAGGGTTCCCTTTTCACCACACCCTTTCCAGCGTTTATAGTTTCTATATTTTTTGATAATGGCCATTCTGACTGGTGTGAGGTGATACCTCACTGTAGTTTTGATTTGCATTTCTCTAGTAATTAGTGATGTTAAGCATCTTTTCATATGCTTTTTATCCATCTGTATGTCTTCTTTGGAGAAATGCTTACTTAAGCCTTCCACCCATTTTTTAATTGGATTGGGTTTTTTTTGATATTGAGCTCCATGTGCTGTTTGTATACTTTGGAGATTAATCCTTTGTCCGTTGCTTCATTTGCAAATATTTTCTCCCATTCTGAGGGTTGTCTTTTTGTCTCAATTATAGTTTCCTTTGCTGTGCAAAAGATTTTAAGCTTAATTAGGTCCCATTTGTTTATTTTTGTTTTTATTTTCATTACTCTAGGAAGTGGTGAAAAAAGATCTTGCTGTCGTTTATGTCAAAGAGTGTTTTTCCTATGTTTTCCTCTAAGAGTTTTATAGTGTCTGGTCTTATATTTAGGTCTTTAATACATTTGGAGGTTATTTTTGTGTATGGTGCTAGGTAGTGTTCTAACTTCATTCTTTTACAGGTAGCTGTCCAGTTTTCCCAGCACCACTTATTGAAAAGGCTCTCTTTTCTCTATTGTATGTTCTTGCTTCCTTTGTCATAAATTAGGTGACCATATGTGTGTGGGTTTATCTCTGGGCTGTACTTTTGATCTATATTTCTGTTTTTGTGCCAGTACCATACTGTCTTGATTATTGTAGCTTTGTAGTATAGTTTGAAGTCAGGGAGCCTGATTCCTTCAGTTTCATTTTTCTTTCTCAAGATTGCTTTGGTGATTCGGGGTCTTTTATGTTTCCATATGAATTGTAAAATTTTTTGTTCTAATTCTGTGAAGAATGCCATTGGTAGTTTGATAGGGATTGCTTTGAATCTGTAGACTGCTTTGGGTAATATAGTCATTTTCACAATACTGATTCTTCCAATCCACAAACACTGTATATTTCTCCATCTGTTTATGTCATCTTTGATTTCTTTCATCAGTGTTTTATAGTTTTCTGAGTACAAGTCTTTTGCCTCCTTAGGTAGGTTTATTCCTAGGTATTTTATTCTTTTTGTTGTGATGGAAAATGGGATTGTTTCCTTAATTTCTCTTTCTGATTTTTCGTTGTTAGTGTATAGGAATGCCAGAGATTTCTATGCATTGATTTTGTATCCTGCAGCCTTACCAAATTCATTGATTAGTAGTTTACTAGTGGCATCTTTGGTATTTCCCACGTGTAGTGTCATGTTATCTACAAACAGTGACAGTTTTACTTCTTCTATTGCAATTTGTATTCCTTTTATTTCTTTTTCTTCTCTGATTGCCATCACTAGGACTTCCAAAACTATGTTGAATAAGAATGACAGGAGTAGACATCCTTGTCTTGTTCCTGATCTTAGTGGAAATGCTTTCAGTTTTTCACCACTGAGTATGATGCTTGCTGTGGCTTTGTCATACACGGCCTTTATTATGTTGAGGTAGGTTCCCCCTATGGCCATTTTCTGGAGAGTTTTTTTTATCATAAATGGTGCTGCATTTTGTCAAAAGCTTTTTCTGCCTCTATTGAGATTATCATATGGTTTTTCTTCTTCAATTTGTTAATATGGTGTATCACATTGATTGATTTGCATATATTGAAGAATCCTTGCATCCCTGGGGTAAATCCCACTTGGTTATGGTGTATGATCCTTTCAATATGTTGTTGGTTTCTGTTTGCTAGTATATTTTTCAGGATTTTGGCCTCTATGTTCTGTGATATTGGTCTATAATTTTCTTTTTTTGTGATATCTTTTCTGGTTTTGGTATAAGGATGAGAATGGCTTCGTAAAATAAATTTGGGAGCGTTCCTCCCTCTGCAATATTTTGGAAGTGTTTGAGAAGGATCAGTGTCAGCTCTTCTTTAAATGTTTGATAGAATTCACCTGTGAATCTATCTGGTCCCAGACTTTTGTTTGTTGGAAGATTTTTAATTACAGTTTCAATTTCATTAGTTGTGATAGGTCTATTTATATTTTCTAATTCTTCCTGGTTCAGTCTTGGAAAATTGTACCTTTCCAAGAATTTGTACATTTCTTCATGGTTATCCATTTTATTGGCATATAGTTGTTTGTAGTAGTCTCTCATAATCCTTTGTATTTCTGTGGTGTCACTTTTAATTTCTCCTTTTTCATTTCTAATTTTATTGATTTTTATCCTCTCCCTTTTTTTCTTGATGAGTCTGGCTAAGGGTTTGTCAATTTTGTTTATCTTCTCAAAGAACCAGCTTTTAGTTTCATTGATCTTTGCTATTATTTTCTTTGTTTCTATTTCATTTATTTCTGCTCTGATCCTTATGATTTCTTTCCTTCTACTGACTTTGGATTTTCTTTGTTCTTCTTTCTCTAGTTGCTTGAAGTGTAGGGTGAGATCTTTTTTTTTTTTTATGTATGTATGTATTTATTTATTTTTGGCTGCATTGGGTCTTTGTTGCTGCACATGGGCTTTCTCTAGTTGCAGC
The DNA here is from genome assembly GCF_003676395.1 of Aethalodelphis obliquidens. NCBI lineage: Eukaryota > Metazoa > Chordata > Mammalia > Artiodactyla > Delphinidae > Aethalodelphis > Aethalodelphis obliquidens. The sequence continues at coordinate 101,698,087 of NW_020837945.1, forward strand.
GAGCGGGGCCTACTCTTTGTTGCAGTGTGCAGGCTTCTCATTGCGGTGGCTTCTCTTGTTGCGGAGCACAGGCTCTAGGCACACGGGTTTCAGTAGTTTGGCGTGGGCGCTCTAGAGTGCAGGCTCAGTAGTTGTGGCACACGGGCTTAGTTGCTCCACGGCATGTGGTATCTTCCCAGACCAGGGCTAGAACCCGTGTCCCCTGCATTGGCAGGCGGATTCTTAACCACTGCGCCACCAGGGAAGTCCCGGGTGAGATCTTTTATTTGAGACCTTTCTTGTTTCTTGAGGTGAGATTGAATTGCTATAAACTTCCCTCTTAGAACTACTTTTGCTGCTTCCCATAGGTTTTGGGTCATCATCTTTTCATTGTCATTTTTTTCTATGTATTTTTTGTTTCTTCTTTGATTTCTTCAATCATCTCTTGGTTATTTAGTAGCACACTGTTTAGCCTCCATATATTTGTGTTTTTTACAGTTTTTTTCCTGTAATTGATTTACAATCTCATAGCATTGTGGTCAGAAAAGATGCTTGATACAATTTCAATTTTCTTAAATTTTCTAAGACTTGATTTGTGACCCAAGGTGTGATCTATTCCGGAGAATGTTGTATGTGCACATACATACAACAAGTGGCAGTGTATTCTGCCACTTTCGGGCAGAATGTTCTATAAATATCAATTAAATCTGTCTGGTCTATTGTGTCATTTAAAGCTTGTGTTTCCTTTTTTATTTTCTGTTTGGATGATCTGTCCACTGGTGTAAGTGGTGTGTTAAAGTACCCTAATATTATTGTGTTACTGTTGATTTCCCCTTTCATGGTTGTTAGCATTTTCCTTATGTATTGTGTTGTCCCTATGTTGGGTGCATAAACATTTATAATTGTTATATCTTCTTGGGTTGATCCCTTGATCATTATGCAGTGTCCTTCCTTATCTCTTGTAATTGTCTTTATTTTAAAGTCTATTCTTTCTGATATGAGTATTGCTACTCCAGCTTTCTTTTGCTTTCCATTTGCTTGGAATATCTTTTTCCATCCCTTCCCCTTCAGTCTGTATGACCCTAGGTCTGAAGTTGGTCTCTTGTAGACAACACATACATGTGTCTTGTTTTTGGATGATCTATTCATCCAGTCTGTGTTTTTTTGTTGGGGCATTTAATTCATTTACATTCAGGGTTATTATCGATATATATGTTCCTATTACCATTTTCTTAATTGTTTTGGGTTTGTTTTTGTGGGTCTTTTTCTCCTTTTGTGTTTCCTACCTAGAGAAGTTTCTTTAGCATTTGTTGTAAAGCTGGTTTGGTGGTGCTGTATTCTCTTAGCTTTTGTTTCTCTGAAAAGCTTTTGATTTCTCCATTGAATCTGAATGAGATCCTAACTTGGTAGAGGATTCTTCGTTTAGGTTTTTCTCTTTCATCACTTTAAGTATATCCTGCCACTCTCTTCTGGCCTGCAGAGTTTCTGCTGAAAAATCAGCTGATAACCTTATGGGGATTCCCTTATGTGTTACTTGTTGTTTTTCCTTGCTGCTTTTAATATTTTTTATTTGAATTTAATTTTTGTTTGTTTGATTAATATGTGTCTTTGTGTGTTTCTCCTAGGGTTTATCCTGTATGGGACTCTCTGTGCTTCCTGGACTTGATTGAATATTTCCTTTCCCATATTAGGGAAATTTTCCACTATAATCTCTTCAAATATTTTCTCAGACCCTTTTTTTCTCTCTTCTTCCTCTGGGAACCCCTGTAATTCAAATATTGGTGTGTTTAGTGTTGTCCCAGAGGTCTCTGAGATTGTCTTCAGTTCTTTTCATTGTTTTTTCTTTATTCTGCTCTGCAGTAGTTATTTCCACTATTTTTTCTTCCAGGTCACTTATCCGTTCTTCTGCCTCAGTTATTCTGCTATTGATGCCTTCTAGAGAATTTTAAATTTCATTTATTGTGTTGTTCATCATTGTTTGTTTGTGTTTTAGTTTTTCTAGATCTTTGTTAAACATTTCCTGTATTTTCTCAATCTGTGCCTCCATTCTGTTTCTGAGATTTTGGCTCACCTTTACTATCATTACTGTCATCTTTACCTTTTCAGGTAGATTGCCTATTTCCTCTTCATTTATTTGGTCTTGTAGGTTTTTACCTTGATCCTTCATCTGTGACATACATATTTGCTGTCTCTTTTTTGTTTTTTTATGAGTGGGATTGTGTTCCTGTCTTACTGGTTGTTTGGCCTGAGGCTTCCAATACTGGAGTTTATAGGCTGTTGGGTAGTTTGGTCTTGGTGCTGAGATGAGGACCTCACTCCAATAAATATTCCCTGGGGTCTGAGGTTCTCTGTTAGTCCAGAGGTTCGGACTTGGAGCTCCCACAGCAGGAGCTTCAGCCTGATCCCTGGCAGTTCATTTGGGGGGTCCTTCCATCTCCTTGGGAATTGGGTTCCCCCACCAGTGTCCGGCAAACACCCTAGTTGTGGGGTGATGCGAACTCCACATATTCCCACACCAGCATCTTGACTCCACCCCCTTCTCCCTAAGAGTCTTTGAAACATAGTCAGAATATGGCTGGGACTGGAGTCATCATTTGTACTGTCTAGCACTCAGGTTGGATGGCTAGAAAAGCTGAGGTCTGGTCAGGCATCTCTCTAAAATGCCAAGAGGCTACCTTAGATTTTCTAACATCATACTGGACTTCTTGCATGATGGTTGACTTCCCCCAGAGTGAGCATTCCAAAATATATGAAGATTAAAATGTGAGCCTGAACTCCCAAATTGGCACAGTGTCTACTCTGCCATATTCTATTGGACACAGCAATCATGAGCTCACCTGTTTTCAAGGGATGAGTACATATACCTCAACTCAGTGGGCAGAGCTTCAAAAAGTTTGTGGCCATCTTTGATCTGCTACAAACTTTGAAAACAAACTCAATCTATAAGTACTCAAGTAAATAAATTCAAACTATGATGAAATATTTATCCAACATTGTATTGACTGGAGGTTTAAACTCTGAAAATGGCAAGTTTTTGGTGAGGAGGTAAATAAAAATATCTCATGCACTCCTGGGTGGGTGGACATGGGTACAAGTCTTTGGAGGACGGTATTTATACCACCTATTAAAGTTGAAATTATTCAAACCCTCTAGGCTCAGTAATTCCACTTCTATGTATATAACCTAGAGACACTCTCAAAAATGTGCATCAGGATATATTTATAAGAAGTTCATATTATTCATTGTTCATAGTAGCAAAATGTTCAAATGCTGGATTGATTCTCACTCAGCAGAGGAAAATGGGAAAAGGAAGAGAAATGGGGTCCTATTTGTATCTGCTGTATTTAATATTGAATTTCATTTTTTAAAAGTCTGAGGTGAATATAGCATAATGTTAAGATTTACTAAAACCTGGGAAGTTTTTAAATGAGTATCCATAATATTAATATATTATTTTCAGTGGATAAAAGTGACTTCAAAAGTTTAATAAAGAGAACCTAGAAAAACAATCTGAATTATACTGGATTCTGTGGTTTAGATCTCAGTAAGCAGGTTAAGGAGAAAAGATATTTACATATATTAACGTGGTTAAAACAATTTTATTTGGGAAATTTTCTTTGGTAAAGCCCTTAATTTGTGCTTTAATTAAAAAGTGCATCCTAAATACATCAGACAAGATAGGAAAAAACTCATCTTTTGTTTACGTTCTGCACATATAAATATGTACATATTATATTTTTCAAGCTTTAATATATCCATACAAATTGAAAATGGACAGTTATGTTTCAGATTACCATTATCAAATCAGATAAAATATTTGAATGAAATTAATAATTTATATTATGAATCCACTTTAATATAAAGTATTTATGTTATAATTTTAAAGTGATATAATCATAAACCATACAAAGTATTATTTTAAAATGTTTGTAGTTATAACACTTATATAATTATCAGTATATACATTTACAGATATAAAAATTAGCCTGGATAACTTAATTAAGGATAATTTTAATATTTTCTGCAGATGTTCTTTGGTTAGTTAAAAGTAATTTTTAAAATTTGTCCTGTGTGCTTTAGAAAACATGCATGCTCCAAGTCTGGGATTAATTTTTTATACATGTATGTTAGGTCAGTCATGATAATTAATTTGTTTAAATCTATATTTTATTGAATTTTTTTCTCTTTTGTCATTTACTGAGAGAACTGTCTTTAAATCCTCACAGTATGATAGTAGATTTTTGAATTCTTCCTTCCAGTTCTGTTACTCTTAGTTTTATAGTTGAAGCTATATTATTAGGGGAAATATACTTTGAATTGTTATATCACCTTGATTAATGAAACTTCTACCATTATGGAATGGTTTCCTTTTTTTTTTTCCATAATGCTGTCCCTTAAAGTACTTTTTCCTGATATTAATATTTTGGAATAACTGATATTTGGTTAAAGATGGCAGTTTTTTTCCATCATTTGACTTCAAATTTTACTGGACCTTATGTTTTATGTCCATGTCTTGTAACAAGCATATAACTGATAATTTTTAATAAGTGGAGATTTTAATAATTTACATGTACTGATACTTTTAGATTCATTTTTTAGTATTATTTGTGCTTTGTGTTTTTCCATTTTTATATTTTTTTCTTTCTAGTCAATTTCTAAATTGAATTTTTATTCCATTTTCCTCTTTACCACTTGGAAAATTACACACTGTATTTCCACTTTTTCACTGTTTATACTATAAATTTAAACATGCATATTTATAATAATAAAATCCAAAGTTAATGAATACCTTAAATCACATCCCAAAGAATACAGGTAAAGTAAATTGCTATTACGTCTGACATCTCTCCTCTCAATTAGCAAACCTTCTTGTCCATTACTTTAATTCTGTTTTTTTAAACCCACAATGTATAAACTATTATTGCTGTTTGATAAATGCAATGCATATTTAGCTTTTCTTATGTGTATCATCTATTCTTTTACCCAACATTCTTTCCTGCATGTCAAACCTTCTTCTGTAGATCATTCACTATCTTCCTGAAAATCATCTTTCAAATGTTACTTTATCAAGAGTCTCCTGGTAGTACTTTTAATGGTGAGTACTCAGTTTTTGTTTGTCTGAAACATGCTATTGAGAAATAGTTCCATGGGATATAGAATTCTTGAGTGAATTTAAGCATTTTAAAGATGTGTTTTCATTGTCTATGGTTTCCATTATCTCTGTCGAGATGAGAGTTTTCAAATTGCCATTGTCCTCTCTCCACAACTTTTAAACTCTTACTTCACTCCTTTTGTGTTCTAAAGTTTCAGTAAATCCACAAAGTGGTTTTCATTATATTTATTTTCCTCAAGATACATTGGGATTTCAGAGTTTAAAACTGTTGACATTCATCAACTGGGAAGATTTGTTAAGTGTGATCTCACCAAATATCCTCCTCTTTATATCCTTGTTTTCCTTCCAGATGGAGATATGTTTTGACTTTGGTAGATTTTCCCCCCCTTTTTCGCCCCCCATTACCCTTAATTTCAATTTCATAGTTCTAGTTCTTTGTTTTACTTTGCTGCATTCATATAATAACCTAACTCTTAATTCATGTTCAGTAATTTGACCTTTGACCTTTGACATTAATTTAGTTTCCATATTTGATGGATGTTTTAAATCGGATGTTTTAAATCATTAATTTAATTTCCATATTTAATCATTATATTTTCCTTTCTAGAAATTCAATTTGCTTTTCACTCAGATCTCTCTGTTCACTTTTTTATGGACAGTTTTGCTTCATCCTACTTTCAATATCTTTTTTAATGTTTTAATATAAATATACTTACTAAATTATGTTGAAGGATAAGAAACTTGTAACATTATGGCTGAATATATTGTGTAGCTGATAAATCCAATAACTGCTCCTGATTTTTGAAAACTTTGATTTAAGCCTCTGTACTTTCTTGCTTTTTTCATTGCTTGGGATTTTTTTTAATGAATGTGTTTTCCTTTGAACTTTTTCTGTGGCATTTTTGAAGCTTTGTTTGGGATTAAGTTCCTCAGGAGAGGATTTGACTTTGCTTCCACCATATACTTATGACACTACAAACTCAGGATTATTTTCAACTTTATTGTAAGCCTGGGATTTTTGTTTTGTTTTTAAATAAAGCCTTTTTTTAAGGATAGTTTTAGATTCACAGAAAAGTTGTAAATATAACAGAGAGTTCCCATATACTTCACTTAGTATCCCCATTTATTAACGTCTTATTTCTATGGTAGATTTTTTCACCCAAGAAACCTACATTGGTACATTAAATTTCTAGGCTTTATTTGTATTTTATTAGTGTTATCACTAATGTTCTTTTTCTTTTCCAGTATACCACTCAAAATCTTATACTTCATTTGGTTTTCCTGCCTCCTTAGTCTCCTCTGATCTGTGGCTGCTTTTCTGTCTTCCCTTGATTTTTGTGATCTTGATAATTTTGAGCATTGCTGGTCAGATATTCTGTAGAATGTCTATCAATTTAGGTTTGGATGATATTTTCCTCATGGCTAGACTGGGGTAATAGGTTTTGGGAAAGAAGACCACAGTGGTGAATTGCCCTTCTCACCATATCATATTATGGGCACTGATATACCATATCAGTACATCACTAATACACCTTATTACTTATTTTGTTTTTAATTACGGCCCAGGTAATATGGATTTAGATCTCAAATCTATATGAGGAGGTGATTGTCATTAGGAATTCTTAGATGGAGATTTCCGTTTCTATTTTAATTATTTTCTCTTCTTCTAGCTCCAAAGGTAGATGCAAAAGTGACTGTAAGCTAGAACCAACCTATTTTCACACTTAGGAATGGGAACAAAATTTCTTAAAAACTTTTTTCTTTGGAAACTTAAAATTTAAAGTTAGAACTCTGAATATATTAATTTTATGTTCAATGTTTGCAGAAATATTCATTAGTAATTATCTTAGTCCAGGCTGCTGTAACAAAATACCATACACTGAGTAGTTTAGACAACAAACATTTATTTTGCAAAGTTCTAGAGGCTGGGAAGTCCGAGATGAAGAAGCTAGCAGATCCGATGTCTGTTAAGAGCCTGTTTCCTGTCTTGTAGATGGCTATCTTCTTGTGTCCTCCCATGGCAGAGGACAGAGAGAAAGGAACAAGCTTTCTCTTAACTCTTATAAAGGCGCTAATTGCATTCATGAGGGCTCCACCCTCGTGATCTCATCTAATCCTAATTATCTCCCAAAGGCCCCACTTCTAATACCATCACATTGTGGAGTAGAGCTTTATCATGTACATTTGTGGCACACACAAACATTTAGTCCAGGAAAGTAATCATGTATTTGATTTGGTGTCTTCCAGTTGGCTTCTTACCAGCTGTATGAACAAAAGGTAACTGAACTTTAAGCTTTAAGCTTCTCACCTGGCTGTGTTTATGGTGAGGATAAAGTGTAATAATGCATATAGTTTAGCACCACACTGACACACTGTATGAGCTCAGTATGTGTTTTCAATTATTATTATTGAAAGTGGAAAAGTCCAGTCTGGTAAAGATAACATGATAACCTTGTTCTGGAACCAAGGCTAAAAAGGATGTATTTAATAGTCCTTTGTGAACACCTTTAGGATATAACATTTCTTTAAAGTAATATATATGTAGAATAAATATTTAGGATCAAATTAGAAAGTAATTTACTTTTAAAATCTTTGAGTCTTATCTTTTTAATTTTCCTTACTAATTGCTTTTTAAAACAGTTTGTAAATTTGTCTTTATAGTAATTTTTTTTGCGGGGAGCCAAGCCACATGGCTTGTGGAATATTAGTTCCCTGACCAGGAATTGAATCCCTGCCCTCGGCAGTAAGAGTGTGGAGTCCTAACAACTGGACCACCAGGGAATTCCCTAGAGGTGTGTTGTTAATGTAACATAACTTAGCTTTGCGTAAGTGAGAAAAATAATTGATCAGGAAGCTAAAACAACATATGACTTTGACCACAATTCAATTTGGTACAGTATATATCATGTACATCCCTGTAATTATAATCTTTCCAAATATTTTGTAACCCACAGTTTTTTATTTTAGAGGTGCAAACATATTTTTCCAGGTGTGAGTAATGACCTATGACTATTCCTGAGCTCTCTTTCAATTTATAGCTTCCATGCCAGAAAAAAAGTGTGGAATGAAAAATAACCTCATTATTTTTATGCAATTACAATAGATTGGGCTTTTCTACAGCCTTTTCTATTAGGTTTTTCATCAAATATCTATTTTTCTTTGCTGAATATTTATATGTATTGTTTGAAAAACTGGCCAAGTTGATTCTTCCATTCATATACAGAATTTATGAAGAATATATTTTAAAGAACTATCATCCATCAGTGCAGAAAGAAATTAAGCCAATAACCTAAAAAATTGAACATATATTTTACAATAAAAGAAAGCTGACCTTTTGTCAGTATAAGAAAAATTAAAAATAGTTATTCAAAAGTTGTAATGAGGCATGGCTTGTTAAGTATTTTTGTTCCTGGTTCTAGGTGTTACTGATATAATAAAAAATTTTAAATAAAGATGCTCAATATAAGATTACATTGTTCTAGTATTATATATGGATATGATGGAACTTAAATAACTAAATTGCTATTAGCATGGTTATATTCAACATGAAAACTATCTTTCATCCTTACTTTTCTTAAAAACTCTTCACTTTTCCACTTCCAAAATCAATATCTGAAAATATACTTACATGTAGAATAGTTTAACTCATTGATCTTTACAGCAAATAAACATTTTCCCCATATTTTGAGGAGGGTCATAATCAGTGTCAAGATGGAAAATTTGGGGCTTCCTTGGTGGCGCAGTTGTTGAGAGTCTGCCTGCCGATGCAGGGGACACGGGTTCGTGCCCCAGTCCGGGAAGATCCCACATGCTGCAGAGCGGCTGGGCCCGTGAACCATGGCCGCTGAGCCTGCGCGTCCGGAGCCTGTGCTCCGCAACGGAAGAGGCCACAACAGTGAGAGGCCCGCGTACCGGAAAAAAAAAAAAAGATGGAAAATTTGAAATAGTTCATTAAAAATTCCTTATTCCAAATGGTGATTGCCTTTTCCTGTAATCAGGAAAGAGTAAAATTTCCCCAGATTTTACATGTCTCAACACCATGAACAATAACATGCTTTTTAGACTTCCCCTTTGCATTTCAATATTCTTCAACGTGTTGGGATTATATAGATTTCATGAAAAAGTGATTTTCCATTTTTAAGGATATCTTTTCAGATAATAGAATTAAGGCGGAGTTAGAGAAGTATAATTCCCTTAACTGGAAAGGGCTTGGGATTTCTCAATGCAATAACTGATACTACAATCAGATATCAGTTATGGAAAAGTCGATGCTGGATTGTGTATGTGTGTGGTATGTGTGTAAAACCCACTTTATTCTAACAGCCTTTATGAAAGTACCCCAGACCATTTAACCTTACATTTCCCTTCTCTACACTTGCAAGAGTTAAAATTTCTCACAGTGACACTTCTGAAAAATCTGCACTCCTCAACATCTGAATCAGTGTGCACACTTTGACTGTCAAAACTCAGGGCAGAATGTATTAAGTTAGTACTGATCTTCACCTGCTACAGAAAGCATACTTATATTCTGTTAATGCTATTGACAAGTTTCTGTAGGAATATTATGGACAGTATCCCTTGAGAATTGGCTACTTACATTTATGAAACTTAAATTTATGTGGCTTCACTTACTAAAGTATTTAATTAAATTCTTATACCATTAAAATTGGTTCAGTAATGAAGCAGTGGTAAAAACCCCTGTGGTAAGCTCCTTGTGCCTGATCCATATGTCTATCTCTCTTTGTAGTTTAAAATAAATTATTTACCTATATAATGTACATTTAATAAAGTCAAAGATAGGCAAGGGGATTATTAAATTAAATCTTAAAATGTCCTCTAAATTGTAATGATTATGCATATGAGACAGCTCTAAAATATGGTAATACTTTTTTCTTGTAGTGAGAACATATAATATTAAACTTACCATCTTAACTACTTTTTAAAATTAATTTTTATTGGAGTATAATTGATTTATAATGTTGTATTTCTGCTGTACAGCAAAGTGAATCAGCTAAACATATACATATATCCACACTTTTTAGATTCTTTTCCCATATAGGTCATAACAGAGTATTGAGTAGAGTTCCCTGTGCTATATAGTAGGTTCTTATTAGTTATCTATTTTATATATAGTAGCATGTATATGTCAATCCCAATCTCCCAATTTATTCCTCCCCCCCATCCACCCTGGTAATGTAAGGGTTTTTTCCTACATCTTTGACTCTGTTTTGTAAATAAGTTCATTTGCACCCTTTTTTTAGATTCCACATATAAGTGATACATATATTTGTCTTTCTCTGACTTATTTCATTCTGTATGATAATCTCTAGGTCCATCCATACACTGCAAATGGCATTATTTTGTTCTTTTTTATGGCTGAGTAATATTCCATTGTATATATGTACCACATTTTCTTTGTCCATTCATCCCTCAAAGGACATTTAGGTTGCTTCCATGTCCTGGTTATTGTAAATAATGCTGCAGTGAACATCTTGTGTGTGTGTGTGTGTGTGTGTGTGTGTGTGTGTGTGTGTGGTACGTGGGCCTCTCACTGCTATGGCCTCTCCCGTTGAGAAGCACAGGCTCCAGGCGTGCAGGCTCAGCAGCTGTGGCTCACGGGCCCAACTGCTCCACGGCATGTGGGATCTTCCCAGACCGGGGCACGAACCCGTGTCCCCTGCATCGGCAGGTGGACTCTGAACCACTGCACCACCAGGGAAGCCTGGCAGTGAACATCTTAACTACTTTTAATTGTACAGTTTAGTAGTGTTAAGTATCTTCACATTGTTGTGCAATGGATTTCCAGAACTTTTTCATCTTGCTACACTGAAACCCACTAAATTCTCTTTCCCCCTCTCCCTAGCCCTTGGTGACCACATTTCAACTTTCTAGTTATCTGCTTTTCACTACATTAGATACATATTGTAAGTGTTATCATACAGTATTTGTCCTTTTGTGTCTGACTCATCTTTTTTAGCATAATGTTCTCAAGATTCATCCATGTTGTAGCATGTGACCAGATTTTTTCTTTCTTAAGGCTGTGTAATATTCCATTGTATGTATATACCATTTTTTAAAATCCATTCATCTGTCAATAGAAATTTGGGTTGCTTCCACCTTTTGGTTATTGTGAAAAATGCTTGGATGAATATGGGTGTGCAAATACCTCTTTGATATCTTGCTTTGTGGTTTTTTGGGCATATACCCAGAGGTGGGATTGCGAGATCAAACGGCAATTCTATTTTTAATTTTCTGAGGAACTCCTAAACTGTTTTTCATAATAGCTGTACCATTTTATATCCACAACAGTGTATAAGTGTTCCAAATTTTCCACATTCTTACCAAACTTGTTATTTTCTGTGCTTTTGTTAGTAGCCATCCTGATGAGTGTGAGGGGATATTTCCTTGTGGTTCTGATTTGCATTTCCCTAATGATTAGTGATGTTGAACATCTTTCATATACTTAATAGCCATTTGTAATCTTATCTGGAGAGAGATCTACTTAAGTCCTTTGCTGATTTTTAACTGTTTTTTTTTATTGTTGAGCTATAGAAGTTCCTTATATATCCTGGGTATCATTATACCATTATCAAATATATGATTTGCAATTATTTTTCCCATTTCATAGGTTACCTTTTCACTCTGTTAAGTGTTTTATTTGTCTCACAGAAGTTTTCAAGTCTTGTGTAGTCCCATTGGCCTATTTTTAATTTTGTTGCCTATGTTTTTGGTGTCATATCCAAAAACTCATTGCCAAATCCAGTGTCACAGAAGTTTTCCCCTATGTTTTCTTCTAGAAGTATAACAGTTTTACGTCTTACGTTTAGGTTTTTAAACCATTTTGAGTTAATTTTTGGATATTGTTTAAGGTAAGGGTCAAACTTCATTATTTTGCATGTGGACATAGTATTCTCTTTAAAAGTAGTTGATTTGATTTACCAAACTTAAGTGTCTGAAAAGGACATTATAAAAGGTTGGATAGAGATTTAGATCTGGTTAAACAGATAGTATCGTTCACTTTTTTCCCCATTTATTTATACTGGAGGGTATTCAAAAACAAAAGACTTAGCTATGTCCATAAGAATTGAACTCTTCTGTGTAAAGATACAGATTTCCAGCTTCTCTTGCTTGACACTTTAGAGATCTGGCCCTTTCAGCATGCCAGCAACTTTCCTGGAGCCAGATAGCTATTGTATTTTTGGATGAGGAACCAGCAGGTCACTTTGCACTCTTCCCCATCACTCTCTGTTGTCATAGCAGCACTTAAGTCTAGTAGCAGGGGCTTTCAGCATCATCTTTCCACTTTTATTCTTCTCATAGTAGAGTTAAGACAAAAGCAAACCACTGCTTGTACCCTTATCTATTTCACAGGTGGGAAAAGTAAAAATTGATGCAGAAGGCTTCATCTTTCAAGAAAAGATAAGGGGTGCTTTTTTCCCCCCTATAAGTGAAGGATATTTTTCAACTTGGCATATTTCAAACATTCATATTACCTGCCCACTCGCTATAGGCATTTGATTTTTCAAACCCTGCTTTAAGCAGTAACTCATGGTAACAGCTAAAATTGTGCTATAAATATTCTCAAAAGTTCATCATTATCTATCTTGCTCCTGAGGGAAGCAGAAATGATAAAATATTTTATTAGTGTAGATAGGAACCCTTCTTCCTTCTGTCAGGGCATGCTATTTTTTAAAATTTTGGCTGAAATTGAATAAAAGCCCCCTGTCATATGAATTCCAAGTATGATACCTGGTAACATATTCTTCAAAATATTCAAAATTGACGTTTGAATAAAAGTTTTGCTCAGTCTCCATTGTGACTCTGGTAATGTATTAAACTGTTTACCATTAGTAATTAAGAATAGATTTAAGCTGCCTATAGATTTCTAGTCTATTTTAATAAGATTTATTACTTTTCACTCACACACCCATACAATGATAGGCTAGGTAATAATGAAGGAGATATATATATATATATATATATATATATATATATATATATATATATATATTTAAAAAACAGGTTTCAATAAAACCAGAGTTAAATTCTGACAGGTAAATATTTAAAATTAAAAACAAATCCTTTTAGGCCATCTAGAGTTCTTGGTGGAAATGTAACATGCTAGGAGAATTCTGTTTACCATTTAAATTTGAAGTACTGCATCCATTATGGTGACAAAAGTGGTTTTAGCAGCTCTCATTACATTTCTTTAAAATTTCAAAGTACTTTGGGTTCTTCCAAGATGAATGTCCTTCCTTCCTTGCCTCTCATTTCTTAAATTATTTTCTGAAGATAGCAAAGTTTGGCCAGTTTAACTGACTCCAACTCTAGGCATTATGTCATTGCTTCCTTTACTTACAAATGGACCACAAATATTCTTTTCCTCCTAAAAAACTGTCCCTCCTCTGTGCTTCCCTTGTGTTAACAGGGTCCATCAGGAGCAAATCTCCACCCCTCTGGGCAGCACCCTAAGATGTCCTCCTTTTAGCCTCTTTCTTCTCTCTCTCCTTCCCCTCACACAAATTAACTCTTCAGTCAACAAAAGTATAACTTCTGCTAACACTATCACATTAATTCAATGTTCTTAATAGAGAGCTGTAGGCTGTGGTAGCCCTCACATGGAAAAGCTGCCCTGCCCACACCAGATTTGGAGAACAGCCAGGGCATTGCAGCCTCTGAAGAGAGTTTCCATCAAGGACTAGTTTTCTTTTTTAAGTTATATAATTATCAGCTTTATTTATAACTTATTTGTAAGTTAAATGGTATAAAGGGCATAATAAAATTACAAATTTTTACCACTTAAAAAATGCTGTAGTACAACCTAATCCCATAAAAATTTTTAGAAAATCAAAGAGAAAATGCATACATGTAGCATCATCATCAGATAACTATCAAAGTATTTGTCAAAGTGATTCCATATTTATTGAAGAGTTTTCTGAATTATTGTGATTTCCCAGGTCATTCAGAACCAGAAAAATGATTCTCTGCTTCATGTTCAGAGTACTGAAATGGTTTATCATTCTGCTAATTTAAATAAATGTCATTTGGTTTCAATGATCATTGTAAACCTATTTAACATGTGAGCATATATCTCTATGGGATACTTGATAAAATTAATTTCCTAAAACTGCAGATCTTAGGAAGATAATCTTATTTGTCACAAAATCATAGACACCTGGAAAAACTGAAATAGTACTCATTTCTTTATTTGTTCCTTTAACAAACATTTCTTTGCTCAGTACTCTGTCAGGCGTTCTTTTAGGCACTGAATTACAGAGTGAAGAAAAGAAAAAGTCTAATTGCCTGGTCCTATGGCTTATGCATTGTAGTGAGAGAAGGCATATAAAACAATCTGATCAATTAATTAACAAGAAAAATTTCTAGTCTAAGGGTTCTCTCAACCTTGAGTGTACACTGTAATCACCTGGAGAGTTTGAAAATTTACCAATGTTTGTGTCCCTCTCCTAGAGATTCTGGGGTGAGTCCTGTGTACATGAATTTTTAAAAGGCCCCATATGACTCAGATGTGCAAGCAGAATTGAGAAACATTTGCCTAGAGATTTATGTTAATCAGAGAATTGAGGTAAGGAAATGTGACAGAATTTTTCAGTTTCTGTAATTCCAAAACCCACTAGATGTCCCAAACAGCACCTTAAAATGTATTCAAGGCTTTCCAGGATTGAAAGTGTCTAAACTTTATTAGAGCAGGAATGCAATTTAATAGAAATGCAGAGGATGTCTGAAGGAAAATTAAAGAGCCTGAAAGCGGCTTACAAATGATAAAAGAAATTTCTGAAGATCCTGAGAATGAAATTGAGAATTGAAAATACCCATGTCTCGAAGACAAACATGAACTCAATTGATTGAAGTCAGGGATTGGAAATGAGTATCAGAAATTTAGTGAAGGCTGAATAAGGTAGAAGAGGAGATTAAAATGCTATGGATACTCTCTCACCTCGTCCCAGCCCAGGGGTGGGATAGGGAGGGTGGGAGGGAGACACAAGAGGGAGGGGATATGGGGATATCTGTATTCCTATGGCTGATTCACTTTGTTATACAGCAGAAGCTAACACACCATTGTAGAGCAATTATACTCCGATAAAGATGTTGAAAAAAAAAAAGCATCAGAAAAAATGGTGTGGATAGATTGAAAAGACCTTGGGTGATCAAAAGATTGGGATTAAATTTTTGTATCTCTATCATCTGTCTGTTGTCAATGCAGATATTTCATATATCTACTATCCTATCTTATTGGTAGAATTTTTTAGTTCACTTTACTTCTTGGCACTGTTCCTGATGTCCTTAAGCTACATATTTTAAACTCAAATATGCAACTCAACTGAATTGGATATCCTAGTGTTAATGTGCAAGAAGGACTAAACTTTCCCGTAGGCTGTATCTTGGACAGAAGGTTGATTTTTATTAACGATGTGGCATAATAAATTATGTTTCTGCCTCTTTTAATTCCCTTTCTCATTCATTGAAATTTAAGATCCAAGTCAGTGACATGAATATTGTCTCAAAGTCATTATCAGCCAAAGGAGAGCTGTATGGTATACAACCGTTATGTGCATGGGTTCTAGTACAAGGTACGTAATTCAAAAAGGTGTACTAAATTTGCCATTTGTGGGCTGTGTGACCTCTGACATGCTAAGTAATTAATCTTTCTGTGTAGATTCCAAGTTAATAACAGTAGAAATAAAGCAGTAAAACAAATTCTGTATTTTAAAAAGTCATTCACAGTAAATTCTACCAGGATTATGTTTTATATATTTTTTGTGTGTGAAAGTATTTGATTTAGGAAATCCCCACCCAAATCCAATGGATAATAAAAATATTGAGGATGAAACTTAAATTATAAAATACAGAATTAAAATATGATATCATGTCTTTGGTTTATTACAACTTACAATATCTCAGTTGCTTATTTTCATAATTTAAATGGTAAAATATTAACTGTCCAATGTAAAACCAGTTATTTAAGATTTCAGTGACTAAACAAAGGCTCCACAATTACTTCTACAAAAGTCTATTTGCTAAAATGGTCAATATGTTAAAACAGGTGGTTATGATAAGCAATCAACTAAATTGTGTGGCAAGTGGCCACCACAATATAGTTTCAGTGAATTTGCAGATGTATTACTGATTGTGTGTGCAGGATCGCATGAATAATACTTAATCATTGGTGGATTTCCTTTACTCTAGATTATAAGAACCAACAGTAGCTAATTGTAAATGTAACTGTAAATAAATAAACTCATTCTGTAAAAATAGAACTTATACATTTCCCCCAAAGCCTTTCTTTAAAAATAATTACATATTAAAGTAAATAAATAGTTGCCTATAAATACCACATAGTCCTGGTGTTAACTTCCAGGTGCCACTTAGCATATGAAATAAATATGTCAATCTTAGCACTATTCAGATCCTCACTTAGCTTTCAATGCCTCCTAATAATTCCAACTGAAACAAAATCAATTTTGTTAATATTACAGAGTTTTTTTCATTTTAAGTGGAAAACCCTTAAGCTTTGTTCCCAGGACAGTTTTGTTTTCCTTCACTCTTCACTCTCAACATGTCTGGGAGGGCATTTCTGAACTCTCTGTAGTGGTTTAGTGCAGTGGTTTAGTTGATCCAGTCTTTGTCATAGTAAATGCAGGGCTAGGATTTTATCCCAAGTGCCCTGACACTAAATCCATCACTACTCTGATGTACCAAAAGACTTACTTACGTTTTTGTATTAATGAAAATAATAAGCTTATTTAATTTCCCACTTAAAAAATCTATCAAATAGAAATGGGAAGTCACTAAGTACTACCTTGACCAGAAATATTGTCCAGCACTGGTTTCCTTACGTCTCTCAATTGCACCAGGTTTTAAGAAGTGAGTGTCTAATTCTTAAAAAGATTACATGGTAGCAGCCTTGGAATGGGGCCTTTGGTGCAAATATGTACTTGAGTTACAACAAAGCAATTCTGTTCTGGCTCTGAATTTTTGTTTTATAGTCCTCGGTAAGGTTAGGTTTAAACTTGAAATCTAGTTTCATTTCAAAACTACCATGCAAGTTACAGATTGTTTTAGAGCTGTCTTTTTTTAATCCGATGGCTAATTTCTGCAAGACCCCAAATATATAAAAATTACTTAATCACAATGTGATAATAGCTTTTCCCTCTGAGAACAGATATAATAATATGTAGCTCATTACAAGTCCTCAGAGTTTCTATCCTCCCAGCAGGACAGCATTCTGCAAAATTTATAAATATGCTAAGCCTTCCCAAATATTTGTCATTGGTTAATAAATTATGCTGGGTAATATCATATCTAATAAAATATTTATTTCAAACATCAGGAGGCATGGTTTCAGCTAAGACTTTAGTTAAATGTCTATGGGTCGGTAGCTTGATATATTCTCTTTAATCAAAAAGAATAATGAATTGAGTCACACACAGTAAGACACAGGTTGAAAACCTGCAGTGAAAGTATCTTAATTTGTCCTGCCCTCATGCTATTAACCTAATTACCATACAATTTAAAGTTAATAATAAATACAGGCTTAAATGAGATCAGACTAAAGTGTGGGCAATTATGCCAAGAACTTTAACAGAAGACACAATGAGTTTTATCAATTAATTTCAATTCTATTTGACTTCCCCTGAAACTCTCAAATTGAAATGGATTAAATCTAAATTAAAGAGAACAGAATTTTTGATAGAGTCACAATAAGGCAATAATGTAAATTACCCCCTGCCTTTTTACCATGTTATAGTCCTTTGGGAGAGAAATTTTTAGCAGTTTGAGTTGTAGGTCATGCAATATCATAGCACTGTATTAGCAGAGAAGTGATAAGATTTATTCCCTGAACAATAAAGTTTTAGATCCTTATTTACACATCAGCAGAATACTTGTCTTGTTTTCTATATATCTGAATTTAACTGAAAGCTTTGTTCAATTTCACAAAAAAATGACACTAGTTGTTTAAGAACGTGCATGAACATACCCAGTATTTTTAGTCTGAGAACAACTCTGTTAGAAGTAGAATTGCAGAATGTGCTTTTTTTATGGACATCAGCAAATAAAGATAGTGTGGTCTCAATTGCATTTATTTCTTACAAAATTATGCTGTTTCATGACTATTTCAATCTGAAAATATATGGAATGCTTAAGAATCGCATGAAAAAAGCATGCTGACACATTTTTAAGTGAAAAAATTGGAATTAATATAACAATTTGAAAAAATACATATAACTAATTGAGATCCAGACAAGGGAATTTAGATCTTTGGGGAAAGTACCTTGAGGAGAAGTGTAGTCTTTCAGTGCATAATTATAACTGCTTAATTTGTAGAGCTATTATTAACATGATTCCCCTTCTGTAGACATCAGATCTACAACAAACACATTTTGAGTTACATACAGTATGTATTTTCAAGTCATTTTCACAGCACATACTACTAGCAAACAAATCCATGAAGAGTATAGAAAACTCCGAATGAGCAACCACTATATGTAGCACATAAAAATAAACCTAATATAAAAAGAGAAGGTCAAACAAATCAAGAATATTTGAAAAACAAAGGGTTGTCGCATATTTTATAATTCAATATGATTACAATCTTAGTATAATTTTTAACATTTTAAAAGTTGTAAATCTGCAATTGTAAATGAAACTGTCTTATTTGTTTATGGTTAGTTAATTGATGGAATATAAGGGTTTCTTTCTCTGAATTATATAAAAATGATTGCTCTTCAATGGCAACTCTATTAGTTTTCTATTGCCATGTAACAAATACAGTAACCACAAACTTAGTGTATTGAAAACGACACTCATGGGAATGCCCTGGTGGTCCAGCGGTTACGGCTCTATGCTCTCATGGCCAAAGACCGGGGTTCCAGCCCTGGTCTGGGAACTAAGATCCCACAAGCCACAAGACGTGGCTAAAACAGCAACAACAACAACAGCAACAAAAAAACCACAACACATTTATTATCTCACGGTTTCAGCCGGTCAAAAGTCCAGGCATCTGTAGCTCGGGAGCTCAGGAGGGTGAAATCAAGGTGTCACTGGTTTGTGTTCTCATCTGGAACTTGAGGCTGTCTTCCAACCATGCTCAGGTTGTTGGCAGAATTCACTTGCTCTTAATTGAAGTCCCTGTCTTCTTGCTTGTTGTGGGGCAGAAGTCACTCTCATTTCCCACAGGCTGCCCACAGGTCCTGGCCCTCTCAAAATATGGCAGTTTACGTCTTCAAAGCCAGCAGGAGAATATTTCTCACACTCTAATCTCATTCTTCAAAAAGACCCAGGTCCTTTTAAGGGCTCACCTAATTGGGTCTTATCTACCCACAATAATTTTCCTTTCAACAAATTCAAATTAATTTGGGACCTTCACTACATCTGCAAATCCTTTCACTTTTGTCAGCTAACATAACTTAATCATGGAAGTGGAATCTATTCTTTTCCCCATCTCACCCACACAGAAGGAGAGAGTATTACATGGAGTGAATGCATCAGGAGGAAAGAGTCTTAGGGGCCATCTCAGAGTTCTCTTACTACATAGTGATATTTTTGAAAAATGGAGAAACTGCCTTATTTTCTGTTTTGCATATCAGGTGTTAAAAGATTTCAAGAACAGGATTTAAGAATTATTGATTTTTTCTATATCTAGCTATGTAGAGATGGTAGGTAACCAAGTTGTCTAGGATAACTAAAAAGAGTAATGTCAGACCTAGGACTGCCCCCATATCTCTGACACCCATCAGTGCTTTTACCAGTATTTCATCCTTCTTCTTACTACATGAACAAATAGTGAATTTTATTGCGTACATATTCTGCTTCTATTGAGGTAGTCATTATTTCCCCTTTATATTGTTGGTGTAACTGGTTTCATTGATAGATTTTCAATTGTTTCACCCACGTTGCATTCTTTTTTCTGGTATCTTTGAAGATTTTCTCTTTACCTTTGGTTTTCAATAGTTTTGTTCTGATTTTTCTTCATGGATTTCTTTTTATTCATCCCACTTGATGATTGTTGAGTTCTTAGAATCTATCAATTAATTTCTTTCATCAATTTTGGAGAATTCCCAGCCATTATCTCTTTAAATATGACTTCTGTCCCATCCTCTCACTCTTCTTCTTCCTTGAAAATTAAATGTATTTAAGATCTTTTCAGTGTATTCTCTACATGTCTTACCTTTCTTCTCTATTTCTTAGTAATTTGCCACTGTATTTCCATGAATTTTCCTCTCACCTACTTTATGTTCACTAATTCCTTTCAGCATGTCATATCTGCTATTAAATGTATCCAGTGAGTGTGTGTCTATGTTGGATTTGCATACAGTAAAATATACACATCTTTAGTGTGAAGACTGATGAGATTTGTCAAATTTATACATCTTTACAAAATTCACACATAAAATGTTTCCATGCTAGAAAATGTTCACATGGTCCCTTCGAGTTGACCCCCACTCCCATAGTCATTCAGTTTTGATTTATAGTCTCATACATTAGTTTTCCTTGTTTTTGAATATTATATAAAATGAAGCATATAGTAAACATTTTTGTGCCTTATTTTTTTTGTTCAAAATAGCTTTTGTGATTCATCCTTGCTCTTGCATCATTAGTTTATTCTTTTTATCACTAAATAGTATTCCTTTGTATGAATATAGCACAACTTACTTATCCATTCTCCTGGTCATATTGTATATATAGGTCTTCATTTCCCTTGAGTAAAGTATGCATTGTGAAATTGCTAAGCTAGAGGGTAAGTGAATGATTAATGTTGTAAGAAACCACTTTTACCAAGTGGTTATAATATTTTACCTTCCCTCCAATAATATATGAGAATTCTAGTTTCTCCACATCCTCACCAACATTTGGTATTGTCAGTCATTTCTCGTCATTCAAGTGGGTGTGAAGTGTGATACATCATCATGATGTTATCATTACTTCTCTGATCAATAATGATGGTGAGCACTTTTTCATGTCCTTATTGGCCATTCATATATCTACTTTAGTGAAGGACTTATTCAAATAGTTTGCCTATTTTTTCAATTGGGTTGTCTTCTTAATATAAAAATTCTTTATATATCCTAAATATAGGTTCTTTCTTAGACATAAGCATTGCAATTTTTTTCTCCAGGTTTGTGACTTGCCTTTTTATTTCTGTAAAAGTGTCTTGACAAAAGTTTACAATTTTGACAGAAGTTTACAATTAAGTCTAATTTGTTTTTGTGGAAAATGTTTTTAGGTTCTGTCTAAAAAATATTCTGTCTAAAAATGTTTTACAGAAATAAAAATGTTTGTCTTTCCAAAAGTTTCAAAGGTATTTTAAAATTTCATCAAGAATTTTTAGATTTAATTTTGAGTTTCATATACAGCACTATAATGTTTCTCAAATTAAACATTGAAATCTATGGGTTTTTTAATATTTATATTGACTCCTCAAATTCATGATAATGGTGTATATCTCTATTTGTTTTATTTAGTTAATTACCCATGTTTTATAGAGATCTAAATCATATAGTGTTTTATTTCTTACAGAATTTTGATGTATTTGATGCCATTTTAAACAGTAGTTTTATTTTCCAGTTGTTCTCAGCTAGCTATTGAAATGCACCTGATTGGTGAAGTTGATCTTGAATCCTGCAAACTTGCTAACTTCACTTAATAATTTGTGTAGTTTTCTTTTTCTCGGATTCCATAAGATAGTCTATGTTAACAATCAAGTCATTTCTGAATAAAGAGAGTTGTCCTTCTTTGTTTCTAATATTCATGTTTGTTTTTCTTTTGTTTACTGTCTTGCACAAATTAGGGCCTTCAACCCAACATTGAATAGATGTGGGTAGTAAGGGCAGACATTCTTGATTTGGTGCTGCCAGGTTTAGGGAGATGTTTTCAACATTGAGTGTATTGTTAAAAGTATGAGTTCTGAAGTCACAAAAGTATTTTCCAAGCAAAAGTAATATATTTATTCATGCAATAAATCAGTTATTCATTTAATATACAAGGTAGATACAGAAACAGAAAATGCTTTTGTCCTCTTGGAGCTTACACATTGTATAAATGCAAGAAATGAGAGCACAGATAATAAAGAAGTAAATAAATAAACTATGTAATCAGGATTACTAGTGTGAGCAGTAATTTAGTACATTTAAAAATTACATTATGACTTTTTTTGAATGGTATTTCCTGTCCACCCTAATACTGCTCTTGTCATAGGCTCTATCTGGATAAGTCTTTTCTATCTCTGTGTCTGATTTGTATATTTAGTGAATGAATGACTGAGTGAATGAGTGAGTGAATGAGTAACTGAATAACTTGTTTTACTTGAAAAATAATTTTGCTACTTGAGAAATATACATTTTTCAAGAAGTAGTCAAAATATTTTCTATTTCTTTGGAAATCTTTATCTGTGGAGTCTTTACTAGCCACTCACCCTTAACAGAGTATTTAGTTTGTACCATCTATCACATTTTATTACAGTTTATACATGTCTATTTACTCATGATTCTGATTTCTTTGAAGTTTGAAACCAGACAGTGCTTGAAAGATAGTGGCTGTTCCATAAATGCATGTTTAAGGAATGAATTGATTAAAAATTATGAGACATTTTGGATCCACTGAGCAAAATATTCAAGAAATTCTATATTTTATTGTACTTATATACCAGCAATTTAGTACTTGTCAACTTTGCTATATTATGTCAGGATCTCATTTCATGGTAAAAATGGAACTTTATAGTGTGTGTGTCAAGGAACATTATTTTCTATTTGATAAGGACACTGCTTGCATTTAGAGACAATAACTTTTCTTTCTATTAATGCCATCATTCCCTCAAGAGCCTAAGGCACTGACATATATTACAAAACAGTAGGTCATAGAGAAAAAGCACTTTAAAATTTTCAGTGTGAATATAAAGGTTAAATTGATTGATATCTACAAGTGACAACTTGCTGTTGAAATTAGAAGGATGGGTTCAGAAGTCAGTAGTTAAGCTGAAATTTGTGTCTACACTCAGCCTCTGTGCAGCAGCACACCGTTCATAAAGCTGTTGTGGAGGAGATCATGGTTGTATAACCAAATACCCAAAGTATCCAAATATTAAGGTTCTACTAAAAATAAAGATCTGGGTTCAAAAAAAGAAGAAGAAACCCTCCTGATTTTGTTCAGGACACACGGAAGGACATCAGAGTATCATGTTCATCTATGGTTTCTGTACATTTAAAAATAAGCAAAAGTCAAATTCAATATAGAAGTAATATAGTTTTAGTTTCTTTAAAGCAAGCTGTGTCAATACTTTATAAAAAATTTGTCATTTTTACTTTTAATCTAATATTTTCTCATATATCCAGAATAAATGTTTGGATTAAATTTCTAAATTAATAGTCTCATTTCATATTTTCTTTTATATCTAAAATAACTATCCAGCATAAATGGAAATTTGGAGATTCAGGATTTAGTCACACCTTAATCCCTAAATTTTCATTTGTTCTGCCACCTGACGTTAATGACTAGAATATTTACCCCTTAATTTCATGTCTGTGCTCTCTTTGAGATACTATTACTGGGCAGAAATTTTTTTATAATAAACTTTTTATTTAGTAAAAGCTTCTTATTAAAAAATATTTGTAATCACAAGCCTAAGAATTCAAGAGTAGAAAGAAGAGGCGATAAACAGACACTGTTAATTGAAATAGAATTAGTCACCTTTTACTGAAAGTTAAAGGTCTGGAAAAAAGAACTCTATACTGGTGATTTATTTAAGCATAAACAGAACAATTTCAGGTTCACAGTTAAAGAGATGATGACTGAAAATACGGTCATTACTGAAGTAGTCATTCTGGATTGTTGAAAAAAGGGACAACCACAGAATGTCTTAAGCAACTCTTGGGTTGAATCATAGGAAATTACTACTATTTGATTTTTAAAATCTAATAGCACAGTAATTTTATATGGTTCAAACTAATATTATCTGCCAGTAACTTTGATAGTTATTTTGTGTTAGTAACTGATTTATAACAAGCTATACCAATCTCTGAATACTAATGAAATCACATTAACTTTTTTCATTGCATTTAAATATTTCTCAGGGACAAAACTTCTCAATCCCCAATCCCCAAATGACTCCTCAAATGGAGAGTTTCTCTGCCAAGTGTTGGAGAGAAAGTGGATTCTTATACATTGCTGGTGGGAATGTAAATCGGTTGAGTCTCTTAAGAAAAATATTTGGCATAATTATATAAAATCAAGCATTTATGTGATAACATGTCCTGAATCCCAGAAATTTCATCCCCCAATATATGCTCAAAGGAAACAACTGCTCAGGTATTAAAGAGGACATAATATAAAAAGGTTTATAATAGCAAAATATTTGAATGAACATGAATGTGCACTGGTAGAATGGATTAATAAATTGTAGCATATTTAAAATGAAATAATTTATAGGAGAAAAGATGAATATAGCTACATGCAACAAACCTAATGAAATAGCAATATACATTTGAATGAAAAAGCCTCCCTAATATTACATAGAATATGATATACTTTTAATAAATTTAGAAGTTTTATTAAAAATTAAATAGGGGAGAGATAAGTTGGGAGATTGGGATTGACATATACACACTACTATATATAAAATAGATAACTAATAAGAACCTACTGTATAGCACAGGGAACTCTATTCAATACTCTGTAATGACCTATATGGGAATAGAATCTAAAAAAGAGTGGATATATGTATATGTATAACTGATTCAGTTTGCTGTACAGAAGAAATTAACACAGCATTGTAAATCAACTATACTCCAAGAAAAATTAATTAAAAGAAAGTTAAACAAAAAAGTTAATCTAAGAAAAGAGATAAAGTTGCAGATAAAAAAACAGGGGACTGTTGCACACAAGATTCAGGATAATGGTTAATTTGGAATGGGTTTATCAGAGGGTATATATTGGTAGATATAAAATATTGCCAACTGTCCAGTCTTGTTTTCAGTTGTCTCATGGATGCTCATTATATTACTATAGAAAAGTAAATACATAAATAAAAGAAGACTTCCTGTGGACAAATTATGAGAGTGTCATAAAGCAAACACTACAATTAACCCACTTCAATGAATATGTGGTTCAAAATAAGAAAATAAATGAATAATAAAATTAAACCTCTGGGAGTTAGGTAATATTATTCCCATTAAAAAAAAAAGAAAACCAAGATACAGCCAAGTTTATGAAGATATTATTAGTTAGATGTATCTGGCATAAAAGCTACTTTACAAAAGGAGCACCTGATGGTATTTTTGATGGGTAACATGAGGTCCTGCCCTGCCATAATGTATCTAATCTATCGTCCACATATGGTGCCAGAAATGTGTATCATTAGAGATAATTTCTGAATTTATGAATTCTGGATTTGTTTTTAGAAATTTCACTGACCTAGGTGAACCAGTTGCATGTAGAGGACAGTGTGGGCCTACTATCTCAACTCCATCAAAGATGGCCTTGCTATGCTCTGCTTTCAACCTAGTATGCTCTTCCCAGAAGTTCTCCTAGACCTTTCCCTGATGAATTCTGGTCTGTTCCACATCCTCCTTAAAAAGGCCTAACTAACCTCCCTAAACAAAAAGCAACCCACCCAACGCCACCTTTTCACCATCAATCCTATTGCTCTATTTTTCAGTTCCCTGTTTTCTTTGACTAAATTTCTTCAACTTCATACTTTATCACTTACTTATATAAATGTTCAATTGTTTAATAGTTTTTCACTTTTAATCTTATTACTCACTATTTAAAATGTAAATACCTTAACCTTACATTACTTATTTATCTTTGGAGGTAGTACCATTTAGGTTGGTTGTACTCTGAAAGCTGATAACAGAAGACAGTTTTTTAAAGTGACATTTTATGACATTATTTTTGATATATTTACATTTGGTCATGGGAACATAAAAATGTGGCTCTAAATCTTTGGTTCTCTGATGGAATATTTATGCAGTAAAGAATTCCAACCAGGAAACTTAATACTGTAAACTTGTATATTTAACAGCGAAGTCTTCATCATTGTTTCCCTTGACAAGCATACCTGCCTAGTGATTTGCAGATTTCAAGAAAGTACCTTTGTTTTGTGTTGCCTTGCCTACAAACCAGATAATAAAATCGCTATTTGCTGAAGCACCAAGAGAAGTAGATAGCCCTACAAATAGCTTTTGTGTTATTTATATGAGTATCAGTTTGGGGCATATATTGAACTAAGAGTGTCACCATTTATCAGGGAAATTAAGATACTTGAAAGATCATTCTCTGGCTTTGCCCTTTTCTCAAAAGCTTTCTCACCAAGTTCAATGCACTGCAGGAGCTCATTCAAACATTTTATACTGACTTGAATTTAGCTTTGGTGTGTTGCTTCATTAGGAGCAATAATGAGGCTTGAATAATGGCACTTGCTAGTGGAATAAAAGTACTACAGAACAACAGCAGGTCCCTCTATCCCTCACTCGTGATAGGGCATTAAACACTGTTTTAAGGTTTTAACAAACAGAGGGATATCATATATGCATTGGGTCAGGTTTCTGCTATGCTGTTTCTATTATTGCTAAGGAAAACTTGCTGTTCAAACTGCATTTTATCCAGTCAGATTACCCCATAATATAAATTGCCTAAATTTTAACAACTGCAATGTGTATGGTCTAGACGATAGGACACAAAATATACAATTCTTAGCCATGTTGAGTACGACTGTGGCTTATGTATTTGAGTTCTAGTTTCTCTTGAATAATACTTGCTTAGGAAATTAAGGAGATTTTATTCACCTTACTGTGTCAAATATACATTATATTTGTGCAATCAGTTGCCTTTTTAGTTTCCTTTCCAAAAAACATTGATCAGATTTACAGGAGGGCTTTTATTTTTACAAAGAATCAGAACATCATATTTAAAAGCAGAATCTTTGAGCTGGAAATAAATTTAACTGATTTAGCTCAATTCCTTTTTTATAGAGTAGGAACCTATATTGGTTATTTCAAAATGGAATTGTTCTGAAATATCAACTTTAGGTGACTAGAAAATGTATTTTCTTTTTAGTCAAACACATTCATGATCAAAGAAAATGGAGATATATTACACATTCTGAAGTTTGACACCCCGCTAAGATCTTCACTGGAATATTTTAATTACAGTAAATGTTGTGATCATTACATCTCAACCCTTTCAACGTTTATTTCTCTTTCTCACACACTTGAATAAATGCCAAGTAAATAGCATCTTTAACAGAAAGAAATATGGAAATACTTGATGAATTTCAGATCATATGTGGAATATTGAAATCATTTAACTGCAGTTCACACTGTTTGTAATCAAATAATAAAGTATATCAGCAACTTAATTGTGTTCAGTAAGTTTGAATGGATGTTTTCTGCAGGGTTGTTAAGCTGTAATATTAACAATGGGCTGGTGCTACTCCAGTCCTTTTGCTCCTTCAGAGAGAGGACCTCCCAAATGAAAAATAGTGGAGAGGGCCTGCCAGGATTTACATAGAATTATAGTACATTATATTTCTGGCTTTTGTCTCTATGTTTTATTTTTCAAAAATGTAAATCTTCACGCAGCTTTATCAAGTATCTTTCAACCTGAATTACTCTAAAACATCTTGATCCCTTGAAGACCTCTGAAAAGCCAAAGTAGGTAACAATTAAATCATATTTTCAGGTGTACGTGTGATGCTAACAGAAAAGTTCCAAATATATGCTTTACTTTCAAAGGAATGTATATATGCCAATTTCAAGACTCTAGCAGTTAACAAAATATAGCAATTGGCATTAATTGAACATATAAATAAAAAATACATATGCACATACATATAATATGTGCACTGTGTGTATGTACATTGGTTAACTATAAATGCAACCAAAGGGACAGGGGGTACCTCTAGTTACTAGCAATGGGAATAAATCTCAACTCAATTTTGAGGTGCTGGGAAATATTTAGTGAAGGAATGAATACAATTATGAAAGAAAGAGAAAAACTGTGAAACATTGCCACAAAAGTGTGTACAAAAAGTCCAAAACCACAGGAGATAGCAGTCAAAAGAGCAGGGGTTTCATTCAAACAGTCCTAGTTTTGACTTCCAATTTAGCCACTTAGCTGTAATATTTTTGACAAGTTTCCAAAAGTTTTGAAGCTTGTTATGTATCTTAGCTCATGCTGCTATAACAAAATACCATAGACTGGATGGCATAAACAAAAAATTAATTTCACGTAGTTCTGGAGGCTGAGAAATCTAAGATCAAGGTGCTGGCTCATTTGGGGTCCATGAGGGCTCACTCTCTGGTTTGCAGATGGCTTCTTTCTAGCTAAGTACTCACATGACCCTCCCTCAGTGTGTACATGCAGAGGGAGAGAGAGAGAAAGACACCTCTCTTTCTCTTCTTATAAGGGCACCAATGCCATCATGAGGAGCCCACCCTACCTAATCTAACCTTAATTACCTCCCAAAGGACCCCATTTGTAATACCTCGTAGGTTAGCACTTCAGCAACAAACATTGTCTGTAAGAGTATCCTTTTCTGAAAATGGCATAAAATAGACCTTGCTTAAATTTGTGGGAGTCAGAACACAGTAAACTTGGTGCTGCAGCTCTGGTACTGCTACTGCAGTTTGTGACCCTACAGTGAGGGAGTCAACAGCTGATCAACATAAAATGGCTCCTAGTACTTGAGTTTTATGGCCAAGAACACTCAAATTCCAACAGAATGCGCTAGAAGACATATAAGGAACTGGCAAAAGGGGAGCTGACAAATGGTTTTGAACTGTTAGCTCATCGTCTATGTAAAAGGTAGAAAACTAAGGATGCATCTAAAGAGATAAGCAGAATTACACTGGCAAGAGTTGTTGGAGTGCTGTGGCATTTCTCTTCCTCACCTTAAACCAAATAAGAAGATTTTCATGAGAACCACTAGCCAAACTTCCTGTATATCCCCACGTCTTGCCGGCCACAGAAGTGAGTCTGAAACACATCTGAGAAGTATAATGATAAAAGAACTTTATTATTTGCTTGAAGTGGCAGGATAGACAGTAGGACAAAGGTACACATTTCCCTTGAGTCAGATGTGGGCCACAGAGGATTTGTCAGGTACTGAAAGGAACTTTCCTAACTGAAGTAGGGTTGAGATGATTATACTTGTGTCCTGTTAGGTCCAAACCTGAGTGACGGTGGGGTGTGGCATAAAAGGTCAGCTGGAGGGGACCTCAATAGCAAGAAGGCAGGAATTGGAACTTGCCAGTGTAGGAGGGAGGATTCTCTGAAAACACAGAGGAAATCATTTCAAGAAGGAAGTAAGCATAGAATAACTGCCAGGTTCAAAGAGGGATGGTATAGATTGAAATAGAATTAAGCTACCCTCCTCAACTCCGAATCACCTCTCATCTGATTGAACCCTTGCAGGGGGCTGTGGGACCAGAAAATGAAGTTAAGTGGTGAGGGAAGACTTGGCAAAGGAGGGAAAAAGTTGGGATTTTCTTTTCACTAAGTGCAGACTTGCAGACCTATAGCAGCATTCAGTTGGAGAAGGAGAGAAACTTTAAGATAACTGAGGTTCAGAGTTCTGATTATTTTATTAACTCATCATTTCACTTCATGAAATCGAACTATTTTGAGGCTTGGAAATACCTAAGGACCTACCCATGAATTTACCCCAGAAGCACACAGAACCAAGCTAATGAGTAAATATGAAGAGACTGGGAAAAGACAAAGTTGCTCTATGACTTGCATATGGAGATCAATATGTTTAATAAAATAGTTATATTACTACATATAGTGATTAATAATAATATTATATTAAATAGTTTATGCTAGTATTTTTATAATTTCAGAAAATAGTATATACCTAACACAAATTTTCCCATCTTATAAAATTAAAGTGAACTTTTTAAGGTTTTGGCGTATAAGGACATTGTGAAAATTATGTATATTATACATATTATATATGTAGTAATTTGAACCTATTGCCGCCATTCCCAAAAGTTAGGTACTGTTGTCTCTGGGCATATCTTCACAAAATTTAAAGATGACACTACTCAAGGATCCAAAAAAAATACAGATTTCATTAACTATCTTATATTCTATTGGATTTTAAGATCTCATAAGTGGATATGCAAGTCTTTGAATTTCAGTTCTCTTTGCATTTATGATGCTGTTCAAGAACAAACCCCTCACAGAGATATCAATTATTAAAGAAGTGTCTTAAGTAGAGCAGGTAATCAGTAAGGCAGGAAACAAAGCAACCCCAGGGATATGTTCTTCCAGCATCCTGTCTGAAGTCCAAGGAATTTGTCCGGTTTGCACAGCCACTGTTGACAGTATCACTAAGAACAAAGCGATAAAGATACTAGAATTCTTTAAGTGCATTTGATTGCCTTTTTTGAGTATATGTGGGAAGAGTATTTATTTTCTTTAGTGTTAAAAATATGAAGAGAAAAATGAACATCAATTTAGGTTCCTACTTCTCTGAGAAGTAGGAAGAGTAAAAATGCTGAGCTTCATAATGGGATCAAATTTAAGTTATCAACTTAAAATAGACTGTTATAGATATGTTGTTATATGTAAGCCTCATAGTAACTACAGAACAAAAAAACTATAGTAAATATAAAATGTGTGACAAGCAAGGAATATAAGTGTACCACTAAAGAAAGTCATCAAACCATAAAGGAAGAGGACAAGAGCATAAAAAAGGAACAAAGAGGAGCTACCGAAACAGCTAGAAAAGAATTAACAAAATGGCAATAAGAACGTGCCTATCAATAATTACTTTGAATGTAAATGGACTAAATTCTCCAATCAAAAGACAGAGTGGCTGAATGGATTAAACAAAAAGAAAGAAAGAAAAAAACAGACCCATCTATATGCGGCCAACAGGAGACACTTCAGGTGTAAAGACACACACAGCCTGAGATGAAAGGATGGAAAAATGTACTTCATGCAACTGGAAACCAAAAATTCTGGAGTAGCTATACTTACATCAGATAAAATAAACTTTAAAGCAAAGAATGCAATAAGAGAAAAACAGGATGTTACGTAATGATAAAGAGGTCAATCCAACAGGATATAACAGTTGTAAATATTTATGCACCTAACATAGAAACACCTAAATATATAAAGCAAATATTAACAGACTTAAAGGAAGAAATAGACAGCAATACAATAATTGTAGGAGATATTAGTATCCTACATACATCAATGGATAGAACGTCCAGACAGAAAATCAAAGAAAACAAAAGTCTTAAACATGTTAGACTAGATGGCCTTAACAGATAGTTAGAGAAGATTCCATCCAAAAGCAACAGAATACACATTCTTCTCAAGAGCACATGCATTTTTCCAGTATAGATCATATATTAAACCATAAAATAAGGTAATAAATTTAAGAGGATTTAAATCCTATTAAGTCTGTTTTCCATCCACAATGGTATGACAAGAAATCAATCATATGGGAAAAAACTGGAAATTCACAAATATGTAGAAATTAAATAACATGCTACTGAACAACTGATGGGTTAAAGAAGAAATCAAAAGAGAAATAATACCTTGAGGCAAATAGAAATGGAAATGTAACATACCAAATTTTGGGATGCAGCAAATGCAGATCTAAGAGAGAATTTCATAGTGATAAATGCCTACTTCCAGAAAGAAGAAAGTCTCAAATAAGCACCCTATCTTTACACTTCAAGGAACTAAAAACTAAAAGAAAAAATTTACCTCAAATTAGTAGAAGGAAAGAAATAACAAATATTAGAGCAGAAATAAGTGAAACAGAGACTGAAAAGTCAATAAAAAAGATCAATGAAACTAAGAGCTAGTTCTTTTAAAAGATAAACAAAATTGACAAACCTTTGGCTAAACTCACCAAGAAAAAAAAAAAGAAGACTCAAATAAAGAACAAAAGAGGAGACAATATAATTGTTAGACAAAGGATAATAATAGACTACTATAAACAATTATATGCCCACAAATTTGGCAACCTAGAAGAAATGGATAAATTCCCAGAAATATACAACCTCCCAAGACTGAATCATGATGAAATAGAAACTCTGAACAAAGGAATGATTAGCAAGGAGATTGAAAAATTGCTTGACCAGACATCTTCACTCGTTTATTCTACCAGACATTCAAAGAAGAATTAATACCAATCCTCTCAAACTTCCAAAAAAATAGAAGA
Organism: Aethalodelphis obliquidens; assembly: GCF_003676395.1. Taxonomy (NCBI): domain Eukaryota; kingdom Metazoa; phylum Chordata; class Mammalia; order Artiodactyla; family Delphinidae; genus Aethalodelphis; species Aethalodelphis obliquidens. The sequence continues at coordinate 101,730,375 of NW_020837945.1, forward strand.
GGAAGAAATGCTCCCAAACTCATTCTACAAGATCAGCATTATGCTGATACCAAAACCAGGTAAAGACACTACCAAAAAAAGTTACAGTCCAATATCCCTGAAGAACATAGATGCAAAAATCCTCAACAAATATTAGCAAATGAAGTTCAAAAATAAAAGGATACACTATACACCATGATCATGTGGGATTAATTCCAGGGATACAAAGATGGTTCAACATCTGCACACCAGTCAATGTGATACATCACACTATCAAAATGAAGAAAAACAATTTTGGGACTTCCCTGGTGGCACAGTGGTTCGAGCCAATGCAGGGGACACAGGTTCGAGCCCTGGTACGGGAAGATCTCACACGCTGCGGAGCAACTAAGCCCGTGCACAACAACTACTAAGCCTGCACTCTAGAGCCCGTGTGCCACAACTATTGAGCCCGTGTGCTCCAACTACTGAAGCCCACGTGCCTAGAGCCCATGTTCCTCAACAAGAGCAGCCACTGCAATGAGAGGCCCATGCACTGCAATGAAGAGTATCCTCTACTCACTGCAACTAGAGAAAGTCTGTGTGCAGCAATGAAGACCCAACACAGCCAAAAAAAAAAAAAAAAAAAAAAGAATAACAATTTTACAGTCATCACAATAGATGCAGAAAAAGCATTTGAAAAAATTCAATGTCCTTTTTTGATAAAAACTCTCAAGAAAGCAGGTGTAGAAGGAACATACCTCAACATAGTAAAGTTTGTAGTTGACAAGCTCATAGCTAACATCATACTCGATGGTAAAAAGCTAAAAACTTTTCCTCTGAGGTCAGAAAAAAGACTAGGATGTCCAATCTTGCCACTTTTATGCAACACAGGATTAGAAGTCTTAGCCAGAGCAATTGGGCAAGAAAAAGAAATAAAATCATCCAAATTGGAAAGGAAGAGGTAAAATTTTTGCTATCTGCAGATGACATGCTATAATATTTAGAAAACCTTGAAGACTTCATTAGAAAACTATTAGAACTTATAAATGAATTCAGCAAATTTGCAGGATACAAAATCAATACTCAAAAATCTGTTGCATTTCTTTGCACTAATATGGAACTATCAGAAAGAAAAATTAAGAAAATGGTTCATTTACAATTTCATCAGAAAGAAGAAAATAATTAGGAACAAATTTAACCAAGGAGGTGGAAGACTTCTATATTGAAAACTATAAGATATTAGTGAAAGAAATTGAAGAAGACACAAATAAATGGAATGGTATTCCATGTTCATGGACTGGAAGAATTAATATTGTTAAAATGTCCACACTGCCCAAAACAGTCTACAGATTAAACACAATACCTATCAAAATTCCAATGACACTTTTCACAGAAATAGAATACACAATCCTAAACTGTTTACAGAACACAAAAGACCCCAAATAGGCAAAGCAATCTTGAGAAAGAAGAACAAAGCCAGAGGCATCATGATTCCCTACTTCAAACCATATTACAAATCGAGTCATCAAAAATAGTTTGGTATTGGCATAAAAACAGACACATAGATCAATGGAACAGAATCAAGAATCCAGAAATAAACCTATGCATATATAGTCAATTTATGACAAAGGGGCCAAGAATATCCCATGGGAAAGGTCAGTCTCTTCAATAAACATTGTTGGGAAAATTAGATGACTATCTTATACCATACACAATAATTAACTCAAAATGGGTTAAAGACTTGAACTTAAGCCCTGAAAACATAAAACTCTTAGAAAACCTAGGTAGTAAGCTCTTTGACATATGTGTTGGTGATATTTTTTGAATTTGATGCCAAAAGCAAAAGCAAGAAAAGCAAAAATAAAATGTAGCACTGCATTGAACTAAAAAGCAAAGATAACCATAAACAAAATAAAAAACCTACTACATGAGAAAAATATTTGCAAATTACATATTTGATAAGGGGTTAATATCCAAAATATATAAAGAACTCATACAAGTCAATAACGACAAAAAATAAACAATCCTATTAAAAAATAAGTAGAGGATCCAAATAGACATTTCTCCAAAGAAGACATGTAGATGGCCAACAGGTACATGACAAGATGCTCAGTATTATTAATCATTAGGGACATGCAAATCAAAACCACAATGAGATATCACTTCACACCCATAAAAATGGCTATTTTCAAAAAGACAGGAAATAACGTGTTGGTGAGGACATAGGAAACTGTTGGTGGGACTATAAATTTGTACAGTCACATATTGTAGAAAACAGTATTGTAGGTTCCTCAAAAAATTAAAAATATTAAAAATAAAAACTATCATCTGATCTAGCAATTCCACTTCTGAGTATTTATCTGGAGAAAACAAAAACACTAATTCAAAAAGATATGTGTACCCCTATGTTCATTGCAGCATTATTTAAAATAGTTGTTTATGGAAATAACCTAAGTGTCCATTGATGGCTGAATGGGTAAATAAATTGTGGTATATACACAATGGCATAGTACTCGGCCACAAAAAAGAATGAAATCTTGCCACTTGTGACACTGTGAATGGACCTCAAGAACATGATGCTAAGTGAAATTAAGTCAGAGAAAGACAAACACCACATGATCTTTCTTATTTTTAGAATCTGAGAAGAAATAAACCACACCAAGTTCATAGATGCAGAGAACATATTGGTTGTTGCAAGAGGTGGGTGGGAGAAATGGGTGAGCTGGTTTATTTGTTTATATTTTGCTTAAATAGATTGAATAAAATTTTTTAAATATGAATAAAAAATTGGCATCAATATAGGTTCCTACTTCTTTGAAAATATTGTTTTCATAATGTTTATGTTTTTATTTTTAAAAATACACTTGTCTCTACAAATATGTTAAAGACCTTTAAATAAAATTTTTCTTTTGTTATAAGTAGGGTATCACTCTGACTCTGTAGTTCATCTTTAAGGTTATGTAAGGATGTTAATTGACTTGTCTTTCTCTGAATTATTTCTCTAAGCATAATTCCATCCAAGCCCATCCATGTTGTTGTGAAGGGCAAAATTTCAATCTTTTATGGCTGAATAATATTCCATTGTATATATACCACATTTTAAAAATTCATTCATCTCTTGATGGGTTCTCTATTCTGTTCATTGTTCTATGTGTCTGTTTTTGTACCAGTACCATGCTGTCTTGATTACTGTAGCTTTGTGGTATAGTCTGAAGTCAGGAACCATAATACCTCCAGCTTTGAATATTCTCAAGACTGCTTTGGCAATTTTGGAGTCCTTTGTAGTTCCATACAAATATTAGGATTATTTGTTCCAGATCTGTGAAAAATGTCATGGGCAATGTGATAGGGATTACAATAAACCTGTAGATTACTTTTGGTTAAATGTACATTTTAACAATATTAAGTATTCCAACCCATGAACATGGGATATCATTCCATTTCTTTATATCATTTTCAATTTCTTTTATGAATGTTTTATAGTTTTCAGGGTATAAGTGTTTCACTTTTTTTGTTAAATTTATTCCTAAGTATTTTATTCTTTTTGATGCCATTTTAAATGGGATTGTTTTCTTGCTTTCTCTTTTTGATAATTCATTATCAATGTATAAAAAAGCAACAAATATCTGAATATTAATCTTACATCCTACAGCTTTATTGAATTCATTTATTGTAATAGGTTTTTTGGTGGAAACTATAAGGTTTTCAATATATAATATCATGTTATGTTCAAAAAGTGATAGTTTCGTTTCTTCCCTTCCAATTTGAATGTTTTATTTCTTTTTCTTGATTACTTTGGCTAGAATAGGCAATGTTAAATATATTAAATAGAAGTGGCAAGAGTGGGCATATTTGTCTCATTCCTGATTTTAAAGAAGAAGTTTTTAGCTTTTGCTTATGATGTTAGCTGTGGGTTTATCATAAATGACCTTTATTATGTTGAGATATGTTCTCCCAATCCAACTTTAATGAGAGTTTTTATCATGAGGGAATGTTGAATTTTGTCAAATGCTTTTCCTGTGTCTACTGAAATGATCATGTGATTTTTTTAGCCTTCCTTTTTGTCAATGTGGTGTATCACACTGAATAATTTTCAGATACTGAACTATCCTTGAATCCCTGGAATAAATCCACTTGATCATGGTGTATGATCGTTTTTATATACTGTTGGATTCAGTTTGCTAATTTGGTTTGAGGACTTTTGCATCTATATTCATCAGATATTTTGGCCTGTAATTTTCTATTGTGTACTGTTTTTGTCTGGTTTTGGTATCAAGGTAATGGTGGCCTCATAGAATGAATTTGAAAGTGTTCCCTCCTCTTCAGTTTTTTGCAGTAGTTTGAGAAGAATAGGTACGAGCTCTTCTTTACGTGTTTGGTAAAATTCCCTTGTGAAGCTGTCCAGTAATGGACTTTTGTTTGCTGAGGGTTTTTATTTTTGTTTTTTGTTTTTAATTATGAATTGAATTTCACTACTAATGACTGGTCTATTTCTTGTGTGTCTATTCCTTCCTCATTCAGTCTTGGCAAACTGTATGTTTCCAGAAATTTGTACATTTCTTTTAGATAGTCCAATTTGTTGGCATATTACTATTTATAGTATTCTCTTAGGATTGTTTTGTATCTCTGTAATATCACTTGTTATTTCTCCTCTTTGATTTCTTATTTTGTTAATTTGTGCCCTCTCTTTCATTTTGATAAGCCTGGCTAAATGTTTATCAATTTTGTTTATCTTTTCAGAAAATCAGCTCTTGTTTTATTGATCTTTACTGTTTTTTGTGTTTTTTTTGGGGGGGTCTCTATTTTATTTATTTCCTCTCTAATCTTTATTATGCCCTTCCTTCTGCTTACTTTATGTTTTGTTTGTTCTTCTTTTTCTAATTCCTTTAGATGGTAAGTTGGGTTAATTATGTGAGACTTTTCTTGTTTCTTGAGATAGGCTTGTATCGCTGTAAACTTCCCTCTTAGAACTGCTTTTGCTGCATCCTATAGATTTGTGAAAGTTGTGTTTCTATTTTTATTTATCAGGAAGTATTTTCTGATTTCCTGTTTTGATTTTTTCATTGATCCATTGGTATTTTAGTAGCATGTTGTTTAGTCTCCATGTGTTTTTTCCCTCATTTTACTTTCTATAACTGATTTCTAGTTTCATACCATTGTGGTTGGGGAAAAAAATGCTTAAGATAATCTCTATCCTCTTAAATTTGTAGAGAATTTTTTTATGACCTAGCATGTAATATATCCTGGAGAATGTTTCATGTGCAGTTAAAAAGAATGTGTATTCTGCTGTTTTGGATGTAAGGTTCTGTAGATATATGTTAGGTCCATCAGGTATAATCTGCCATTTAAGTCCACTGTTGCCTTATTGATTTTCTGTCTAGATGATCTCTCTGTTGATGTAAGTGGGCTGTTAAAGTTCCCTACTATTATTGTATTATTGTCAGCTTCTCCCTTTATGTCTGTTAATATTTGCTTTATATATTTAGGTGCTCCTGTATTAAGGGCATATATGTTAAAAATTGTTATAGCCTCTTCTTGTATCGATCCCTTTATTGTTATGTAATATCTTTCTTTGTCTTTTGTTATAGATATTGTTTTAAAGTTTATTTCATCTGGTATGAGTATTGCTAGCTCCACTTTATTCTCATTACCATTTGCATGAAATATCTTCCACTCTGTCAACTATCAGTCTGTGGGTGTCTTTAGCTCTGAAGAGAGTCTCTTATAAGCAGCATGTAGATGGATCTTTATTGTTTGTTGTTGGTTTTTTTTTACCCAATCAGACACTCTATATCTTTTGGTTGGGACATTTAGTCCATTGACTTTTAAAGTAATTATTGATATGTATGTACTTATTGCATTTTTGTTACTTGTTTTCTGGTTGTTTTTGCAGTTCTCTGTTTTTTCTTCTTTTAGTTTCTTCCCTTGTGGTTTGATGATTTTTCTTCAGTGTGCTTGTGTTCCTTTCTCTCTACTCTCTGTGTATCTATTGTAGCTTTTGATTTATGGTTACCATGGGGTTCATATATGTTGACCTATAACTATACCCACTTGTTTTAAACTGGTAGTCATTTATTCAAACACATTCTAAAAGATCTATATATATTTTTTACTACCCTCCCCTACATTTTGTGTTCTTGATGTCATATTTTACATCTTCAAGTCCGTTCCCATACTGATTATTGTACTCGTAGTTGATTTTACAATTTTTTTGTCTTTTTATCTTTGTAATAGCTTATTAAAGTGGTTGATAGTCAGCCTTTACTGTACATTTGTCTTTACTAGTGGGATTTTTCCTTTTCTATATATACTTATACTCTGCTATAGCCTTTTCTTTCCACTTAGAGAAGACCATTTAACATTTTGTTTAGGATAGGTTTAGTATTGATGAGCTCGCTTAGCTTTTGCTTTACTGAGTTCTTTATCTCTCCTTCAATTCTAAATGATAATCTTGCTGGGTTGAGTATCCTAGTTTGCAGGTTTTTCCCTTTCAGTCCTTTGAATACATCATGCCACTCACTTCTGGCCTGCTAAGCTTCTGTAGAAAAATAACCTGATAGCCTTATGGGGGTCATTGTATATTACACTCTGTTATTCTCTTGCTGCCTTTAGAATTTTCTCTTTAACTTTTGCCATTTTAATTATGATATGTTTTGATGTGGCTCTCTTTGGCTTATCTTCTGTTGGACCCTCTGTGCTTGGATATCTGTTTCCTTCTTCAGGTCTGGGAAGTTTTCAGCCATAATTTTATCAAATACATCTTAGACTCCTTTCTCTTGCTCTTCTCTTTCTTGGACCTCTGTAATGCGAATATTGGTATACTTGATGTCTTAGAGGTCCCTTAAACTGTTCTCATTTTTTTAATTTGTTTTTCTTTTTGCTGTTCTGAATGGGTGATTTCCATTATTCTATCATCCAGATCATGTATATGTTCTTCTGTATCACCTAGTCTTCTGTTAATACCTTCTAGTATATTTTTTCATTTTAGTTATTGTATTTTTCGGTTCTGACTGGTTCTTTGTTTTATTTTTTAATTACTTATTAAAATTCTCACTGTGTTCACCTATTCTTTTCCCTAATTCAGTTAGCATTCTTATTATTAATGCTTTGAATTCTTCATCTGATAAATGGTTTATTTCTGTTTCAATAGTTTTTCAGATTTTTTTGGTTATTGTTCTTTCAATGGAATCAAATTCCTCTGTCTTCTCATTTTTCTTAACTTTCTATATCTCTATAAAATCAAGTGAAACAGTTACCTATTGCAGTCTTGAAGTAGTGTCCTTGTTTGGGAGCATCCTTATACAGTCTGTGTGTGCCCAGTGGCTTTGGTGGGAGACGTTGATCTGATGTGAGCACAAATCATATCTTTCTTCAGGGTGTGCTGGCAGCCTTGGTAGGAGGTGGAGCTGGAGATGGAAAAGCTAGGTCCAGAGCCGTGTGAGTTCAGGCTTCTTCTTTACTCAGGGGCCTGTACCACCCTATCGATGGTTGGGGTTGGGTCCCAAGATGCTGGTGTAGAAGCCCTGAGAGTCATGTCTGAGTTGGCTCCATTCCCTTTAAGTGTGTGCTCTCTCTCTTCCCAACACCAACACCCTTGCCCCAAAGGGAAGCAGTGCTAGAGCAAGAGGGGCTGGCACCAGGGCTCAGTGTGGGTCTGGCTGTGGCCATTGGCAGTCCCAGCCACGGTTAGAGACTCAGAATGCTTCTGATGTGCTGTCCCTATATGCACCAGTAATGGCTGCCCTTATCCCATTGAGTTGCAGCTACAGTCCAAGACACCTTCCTCTGTCACAACTGAGCCGTCCCCTTGGCTGCTGCAACCTTCACCCTAGAGTGAAGCTGCACTGCAGACCAGGTGGGGCTTGTGTGGGTACTCAGTGTCAGCCACAGTGTGTGCTGTGGTGGCCCTAGCCACAGTGAGAGACCCAGACTGCTTCTGATATGCTACCTCTGTAGGTGCCTATAATAGCTGTCCCTGCCTTGTTCAGATACAGCTCTGGGTCTGAACCACATTTGTCCCTCACAGCTGAGCTCTCCCCTCAGCTGGAGCAGCCCTTGCCCCAGTGTGCAGCTGCATCATGCAGCGAGTGGGTCTGGAGCAGGCACTCATCTTAGGCTGGGGCATGTACCCGAATGGTCACAGGAAACTGACCAGCATCCTTTGTAGTTTCAATCCCCCATCTCTGCTCTGTTTTGGGAGTAAGCAAGTGTGTATGCCTTCCTTAAAAGTGGAGTGCAGTCTTCCCATAGTCCTCCTGTTAGTCCCACCAGCCCTCCAACCATCCAAGGGTACTTGTCCTCCTGGTGTTGGACCCCAGGGCTGGGGCATTCAGTATGTGGCTCAAACCGCTCACTCCCCAGGGAGGTTAACCCTCCTCTTCTGAGTCCCCTTCCAGGGCACAGGTCCTGACCCTGTTGCTTCACTTCCCTTCCTACCCAATTCCTTGTGGCTGTTCTTACAGCCTTGGTTGTACAAGAGTCTTTCTGTCAGTCTCCAGTTAGTTTGCAGTAAGAATTGTTCCACATATAGACGTTCTTGTTGTGTTTATTGAGGAAAGTGAGTTGTGTCGTCCTATTCCACCATCTTGATCTGAATCCCTCTCATAAAATATTTTAGACCAGAGATGGAATATAACATTTTTAGATTAGCCAATATGTACTTACACCTAACATTTTTATGAAGTTAAGTTCATAATTTTAAATTATACAATAGTTTGTGAAATATCTCGTTACTGTTTTTATTTAGCAGACTGTGGACTCTAATAAATATATAAATTTTAAAATATTTAAAAAGGGCATATATGTTGTTATTTTTTTTAAAAAATCACTCTAAAAGGAAACATGTATTTTAATACATTAATTTAAGATAAAAAATTATTTTAATTATTACTTTTTTCTCTAATATTGATTCATTTAAATTGATCAACTATTATAATGACTGATATTTTATAATAAAGGACAATATAATTAAAATTTAACAAATTTTACTAAATAAGCCATTTTTAAAATAATATTCAAGCTAAAGTTCCTATTTAAAATACTTTTGAACAACTTTTTTAAGATTATTATTAGTTTAACTAGCATTAGCCTGCAACTCAAGAAAAGTTTTCCTGAGACTTTGTCATCATTTTTGTCTTGATATTATTGTCTAGACTCCAAACTTTCAGATGTAGAAACTTAATTTCTTTTAATTAGAGATTAAATTTTGATACCTGAGGGAATTAAAACTTAAAATCACATTTTCCATAACACTTCTGAAAGTCTTACTCTCTGATGAAAGTTTAATGTAAAGAGGTAAACTTACATTTAAATTCTAATAGTACATTTCCCTGGATTTGGTTGATTTACATAAACTTTACCAACCTTGTTTTTTCCCTTTTTTTCTTCTTTAAAATAGAAACACCTCACAGAGTCTTAAGGAAATAAAAGGAGACAATGTTGATGTAACACAGTTCCTACCACGAAGTAGGTGCTTAATTTTAGTGTCCTTTTTTTTCCTGAAAATATTTATCTTGCAAATATAGATGATCCCTGGTAACTAAGTCTACATTTTTCTCTGTGGGGCAGCTATTGAAAAATAATTAGATTTGGAAAACTATGAATACTTTCATTACACTTTTCGGTCTCACTGTGTGTTTCCCTTTGATCTGCTGTTTCTTGCTAAATTGTCTCTTCTGGGTGAAAACTGAGATACTTTTCAGTTGCTTCTTAAAATATTTTTTAGTATGTTAACATATTTAAAGACAAAATACTATTAAAATTCAGAAAATAAACAGAATCAAAATCTTTGAGGGTAGAGCTGGATCATTCAGCATAAAGACTCCATCTATTCAGAGGTGCTCTCAACTTTTAGGGAAGAAGCATAGGAAAAAGGTGATTGGGGTTTAATAATCTGTAATATATTATTCATCATGCCTTGCAATATGCCATCAGCACCGTATACCTGGGTCTTATTTAATTCCATCTTCTCCCAAATCCAGTTATTGCCAAGAATTTCAATTCTACCTCCTATATTTGCTCAGTATATCTATTTATGTTCATCCTCATTATCACTACTCTAGGCAGATTCTAGCCTCCAGGTTGTTCTGCTCAGATATGCAGCACAAATGAACTTTCTAACATGTCCGTCTGATGAAATTTGCTGTTGACTAAATGTTTGGGTCCCCCCCACCCACCACAGTCATTATGTTGGACACTTAATCCCCAGTGTGATGGTATTTGGAGGTGGGGACTTTGGCATGTAAGTGGGTTTGGATGAGTTTTATGGGTGTGGTGCCCCCATGAAGGGATTCGTGTCTATGATAGTTAATTTTAATATCTAATGACTCTATTTCTAGTAGTAAATAGAGTACTGACAGTCCAGGGTATGGACTATTTATAGAGATATACAAATGATCTGCATTAGATACTCCTAATCAACCACTTAAAAGAAACAAGAAGCCAGGTGACTCTGTATATGATACGCTTGAACCTTTTTAAAAACTAATGAAACTAACTGATACTTTTGTTATGAATATCCTTGTATGCATGTATTTTTTCTTTCCTCTCTTATTCCCTTATCATATAAGATAAGATGTATTGACTTTACATATCATATTACCTATATAAAAAGAAGAATAAACAATATAAAAAGAAGAGGTACAATATAAAAAGGAGAGGTACAATATAAAAAGAAGAATAAACATCACTCAAGGAGTTTACTTACTCTCCAAGGCAAGGGGTTAGTGCAGTTTTGGTTGTACACAGGATAATTGTACCACATTAGACCTTGTTATTATCTTTATTTGGAAATTAAGTATAGTTTAAGGATATATGGGTTTCAAGTTGTTAAGGAGTGGACATGTGATTGTTAATTTTATGTGTCACCTTGACTGGCTCTCAGGTGCCCAGATATTTGGCTAAACATTATTTTTGGATGTGTCTGTGGGAATGTTTCTGCATGAAATTAGCATTTGAATCAGTGGATTCAGAAAATCAGTTTGCCTTCTGCAGTGTGGGTGAACACCCTTCAGTCCTTGAACAGAACAAAAACACAGAGAAAGGAAGACTTGAGTTATTGCTTGAGCTGGGACATTGATCTTCCCCCACCATTGGCATTCCTACTTCTCAGGCCTTAAGACTCTAGCTGAATTACACTAACTAGCTCTTGTGGGGCTCCAGTTTGCAGATGGCTGATAGTGAGACTTCTCAGCCTCTATAATTGTGTGAACAAATTTCTTATAATAAATATTTTTTATTATATAAAAGATTTATATACTATATATAAATAGGATATAAATCTAAGCAGGATTTATATCCTGCTATATATATCCTATTAGTTCTTATTCTCTAGAGAACCTTAATACTGTGCCTTATAAAGGGATGAAAAGACCAGAGTACTCTCCACCATGTAAGGATATAGTAAGAAGGTGGCCATTTGCATACCAGGAAGAGGGTTCTCACCAGGAACTGAATTGGCCAGCCCATTGATCTTGGACTTTCCAGCATCCAGAACTACCAGAAATAAATTTTTGTTGATTAAGCCACCTAGTCTATTATATTTGTTATTGCAACCCAATAAGATAAGTCATTGTTATTCCACTTCAAAGATGTTCCTCTGGTTTTCTGCTTCTGTTTTGTAAATAAGTTAATTTGTATCATTTTTTTAGTTTCCACATATAAGTGATATCATACGATATTTATCTTTGGCTTACTACACTTAATATGATCATTTCTAGGTCTATCCATGGTGCTGCAAATGGCATTATTTCATTCTTTTCTATGGCTGAGTAATATCCCATTGTATGTACATATCACAGCTTTTTTTCCCCCATTCATCTTTTATCTACCCATTTATTTATTTATTTATTATACATACACATGTATGTATTCTTTTTCAGATTCTTTTCTCATATAGGTTATTATGGAGTATTGGGTAGAGTTCTCTATGCTATATAATAGGTCCTTGTTGATTATTTTATATATAATAATGTGTACATGTTAATTCCCAACCTCCTAATTTATCCCTCCCCACAACAATTCCCCCTTTGGTAACCATAAGTTTGTTTTGAAATCTGTGAGTCTCTTTCTGTTTTGTAAATAAGTTTACTTGTATCATTTTTTTTAGATTTGGCATATAAGTGATATCATATATTTGTCTTTCTCTGATTAACTTCACTTAATATGACAATTTTTCCATCCATGTTGCTGGAAATGGTGTTATTTCATTCTTCTTTATGGCTGAATATTATTCCATTTTATATCTATATCTATATCTATATCTATATATATATCTCACATCTTTATTCATTTATCTCTTGGTGGACATTTAGGTTGTTTCCATGTCTTGGCTATTATAAATAGTGCTGCAGTGAACATTGAGGTGCACGTATCCTTTCAAACTATGTTTTTCTTGGGATATATGCCCAGGAGTGGGAATGCTGGATTATATAGTAGCTCTATTTTTAGTTTTTAAAGGAACCTCCATACTGTTCTCCATAGTGGCTGTACCAATTTACATCCCTACCAACAGTGTAAGAGGGTTCCCTTTTCTCCACACCTTCTCCAGCATTTATTGTTTTGTAGAGTTTGTGATGATAGCCATTCTGACTGGTGTGAGGTGATACTTCATTTTAGCTTTGATTTGCATTTCTCTAATAATTAGCAATGTTGAGCATATTTTTATATGCTTTGTGGTCATCTGTATGTTTTCTTTGGAGAAATGTCTATTTAGATCTTCTGCTCATTATTTGATTGGGTTGTTTGTTTTTTTTGCTATTCAGCTCAATGAGCTGTTTATATATTTTGGAGATTAATCCTTTGACAGTCACAACATTTGCAAATATTTTCTCCCATTCTGTGGGTTGTCTTTTCATTTTGTTTATGCTTTTATTTGCTGTGCAAAGCCTTTTCAGTTGAGTAAAGTCCCATTTGTTTATTTTAGGAAGTGGATTACTCTAGGAGGTGGATCCAAAAAGATATTGCTGCAATTTATGTCAAAGAATGTTCTGCCTAGGTTTTCCTCTAAGTGTTTTATAGTATCCAGTCTTACATTTAGGTCTTTAATCCATTTTGAGTTTATTTTTCTATATGGTGTTAGAGAATGTTCTAATTTCATTCTTTTACATGTAGCTGTCCAGTTTTCCCAGCACCACTTATTGAAGAGACTGTCTTTTCTTCACTGTACAGTCTTGCCTCCTTTGTTGTGGATTAATTGACCATAGGTGCATGAGTTTATTTCTCAGCTTTCTATCCTGTTCCATTCATCTATATTTCTATTTTTGTGCCAGTACCATGCTGTTTTGATTACTGTATCTTTGTAGTATAGTCTGAAGGCTGCTAGGCTGATTCCTCCAGTTCCGTTTTCCTTTCTCAAGATTGCTTTGGCTATTTGGGGTCTTTTGTGTTTCCATACAAATTTAAAAATTCCTGTTCCAGTTTTGTAAAAAATGCCATTGATAATTTAATAGGGATTTCATTGAATCTGTAGATCACTTTGGGCACTATAGTCATTTTGACAATATTGATTCTTCCAATCCAAGAACATGGTATATCTTTCCATCTGTTAGTGTCACCTTCAGTTTCTTTCATCAGCATCTTTAGTTTTCAGAGTACAGGTCTCTGCCTCCCTAGGTAGGTTTATTCCTAGGTATTTTATTCTTTTTGATGTGATGGTAAATGAACTTCTTCCCTTAGTTTCTCTTTCTGACCTTTTGTTGTTAGTATATAGAAATGCAAGAGATTTCTGTGTATTAATTTTGTATCCTGCAAGTTTACCAAATTCATTGGTGAACACTAGTAATTTTCTGGTAGTATCTTTAGTATTTTCTATGTATAGTATCATGTCATCTGCAAACAGTGACAGTCTTACTTCTTTTCCAATTTGTGTTCGTTTTATTTCTTTTTCTTCTCTGATTGCCGTGGCTAGGACTTCCAAAACTATGTTGAATAATAGTGGCGGAGGGTGGACATTCTTGTCTTGTTCCTGATCTTAGAGGAAATGCTTTCAGTTTTTCACCATTGAGAATGATGTTTGCTGTGCGTTTGTTGTATATGGCTTTAATTATGTTGAGGTAGGCTCCTTTATGCACTTTCTGGAGCATTTTTATCATAAATGGGTGTTGAATTTTGTCAAAAGCTTTTTCAGTATCTGTGGAGATGATCATATTTTTTTTCTTTAATTTTTTAATTTGGTGTATCACATTGATTGATTTGTATATATTGAAGAATACTTGCATCCCTGGGATAAATCCCACTTGATCGTGGTGTATGATCCTTTTAATGTATTGTTGGATTCTGTTTGCTAGTATTTTGTTGAGGATTTATGCCTCTATTCTCATCAGTGATATTGGTCTGTAATTTTCGTTTTTGTGATATCTTTGTCTGGTTTTGGTATCAAGGTGATTATGGCCTTGTAGAATGAGTTTAGGAGTGCTCCCTCATCTGTAACATATTTGTTTCTTGTCTCATTTTTTTTAATGGGTGGGACTGTGTTCCTCTCTTACTGATTCTTTGGCCTGAGGTGTCTGGCACTGGAGTTTTCAGGCAGTTGGGTAGAGCTGGATCATGGTGCCAAAATGAGGACCTCTGAGAGACCTCACACTGATTAATATTTCTTGGGTTCTGAAGTTCTCTGTTAGTCCAGCGGTTTGGACTTGGCACTCCCACCACAGGAGCTCAGACCCGACCCCTAGCCTGGGAACCAAGATCCCAAATGTTATGCAGCAAAAAAAAAAAAAAAAGCCAGAAAATGTCTTGGCAGTGGGGGGCAGGGCTTAGGCAGGGGTAAGACTTAAGCAGGGACGGGGCATAGGCTCAGGCACATGACCAGAAAAGGCTATGAGGTGTGGGAGGGCAGGACCTGGGCTCAGCACAGCCAAAGGAGACCCCAGATGGCAGAGATTCATGCCCAGGACCCTAGCAGGCTTGCCTGGGCTGAAGGGAGCAGGGGAAATGTTGGCTGCATTCCCCTCTGATCCCCTGATCCCCTGAAAGTCTCTCCCCATCCCTGCTTATCCCTCACCTGAGTGAGACCCTCCAGGCATGGGAACCCCTCCCCTTCCCCAGTTGCCTCTCAGTGGCACCAGTCCTGTCCCACCTCCAATTCTGCTCCCCCCATATCCTACCTCCTGGTCATGCAGGGGTTCCTCCCATCCCCTTAGGTGTTTGAGGTCCCCCACCAATGCCTGGTAGGTGCCCTAGTTGTGAGGATGTGAACTCTGCATCCTCCTACTCTGCCATCTTGACTCTGCCCCTCTGGTCATGTTTTCTTTTGCATTTTTCTCTAGATATTTTTGACTTACGCTTTTTTTCAGTAATGCATTGGTTGTTTAGTAGCATCTTGTTTAACCTCCACATATTTGTGTTTTTTTAGTTTTTTTCCCCTGTAGTTGATTTCTAATATCATAGTATTGTGATCGGAAAAGATGCTTGATGTGATTTCAATTTTCTTAAATTTATTGAGTCTTGCTTTATGGCCCAGCATGTGATGTATCCTAGAGAATGTTTCAGGTGCACTTGTGAAGAATGTGTATTCTGCTGCTTTCAGATAAATGGTCTATAAATATCAATTAACTCCATTTGATCTAATGTGTCATTTAATGCCTTCATTTCCTTATTCATCTTCTGTTTAGATTATCTGTCCATTGACATAAGTGGGGTGTTAAAGTCTCTCATTATTATTGTGTTACTGTCAACTTCTTTTACGGCAGTTAGCATTTGCCTTATATATTGAGGTGCTCCTATGTTGGGTGCATATATATTTATAATTATTATAGCTTCTTCTTGGATTGATCCCTTTATCCTTTATTTAGTGTCCTTCTTTGGGTCTTGTAACAGTCTTTTTTTTTAAAGTCTATTTTGTCTGACATGAGTATTGCTACTCCAGCTTTCTTCTGATTTGCATTTGCATGGAATAACATTTTCCATCCCCTCACTTTAGGCTATATGTGTCCCTAGATCTGAAGTGGGTCTCTTTTAGACAGCATATACACGGATCTTGTTTTGTACCCACTCAGCCAGTCTGTGTCTTTTGGTCGGAACATTTAACCCATTTACATTTAAGGTAATTACCAATATGTAGGTTCTTATTGCCATTATGTTAATTGTTTTGGGATTATTTTCATAGGTCTTTTTTTTTCCCCCTTCTTTTGTTCTCTTCTCTTGTGACTTGGTGACTGTCTTTAGTGTTGTGTTTGGATTCATTTTTCTTTGTTGTGTGTGTATCTATTGTAGATTTTTGGTTTGCTGTCACCATGAGGTTTAGATATAGCAGTCTATATATAAACAAGATTAAGTTGCTGCTCTCTTAATTTCAAATGCATATCCAATATCTGCATTTGTACTCTCCTCTTTTCATGATTGCTGGGTTTTGATATTATATTTGTGATACCACATCTTCTTTATCCATTCATATGTTGATGGATATTTAAGTTGCTTCCATGTCTTGGCTATTGTAAATAGTGTTCCTATGAATATTGGGGTACATGTCTCTTTTCTAGTTATTTTCTCCAAATATATGTCCTAGAGTGGGATTGCTGGATCATATGTTATCTCTGTTTTTAGTTTTTTAGGAAACCTTCATACTGTTCTCCATAGTGACTGCACCAATTTACATTCCCACCAGCAGTGTAGGAGGACTCCCTTTTCTCCACATCCTCTCCAGCATTTATTGTTTGTAGACTTTTTGATGATGGCCATTCTGACTGGTGTGAGATTATACTTCATTATGGTTTTGATTTGCATTTCTCTAAGAATTAGTTATGTTGAGCATATTTTTATGTGTCTGTTGGCCATCTGTATGTCTTCTTTGGAAAAATGTCTATTTAGGTCTTCTGCCCATTTTTTGATTGGGCTGTTTGTTTTTTTGATATTGAGCTATATAGCTTTTTGTATATTTTGGAAATTAATTCCTTATTGGTCACATTATTTGCAAGTATTTTCTCCCATTCTGTAGGTAGTCTTTTCATTTTGTTTATGGTTTCCTTTGCTTGCAAAACTTTTAATTTTAATTAGGTCCCATTTGTTTATTTTTGTTTTTATTTCCATTATTCTAAGAAATGGATCCAAAATGATATTGCTGCAATTTATGTCAAAGAGTATTCTGCCTATGTTTTCCTTTAGGAGTTTTATGGTATCTGGTCTTACATTTAGGTCTTTAATCCATTTTGAGTTTATTTTTGTATATGGTGTTAGAGAATGTTCTGATTTCAGTCTTTTACATGTAGCTCTCCTGTTCTCCTAGCACTACTTACTGAAGAGACTCTCTTTTCTTCATTGTATATTCTTGCCTTATTTGTCATAGATTAACTGACCATAAGTGTGTGGGTTTATTTCTGGACTCTGTATTCTGTTCCATTGATCTATGCAACTGTCTTTGTGCCAGTACCATACTGTTTTGATGACTGTAGCTTTGTAGCATAGTCTGAAGCCAGAGGGAATGATTCTTTCAGCTCTTTTCTTCTCTCTCAAGATTATTTTGGCTATTCAGGGTCTTTTGTCTTTCCATACAAACTTAAAGTTCTCATTTCAGTTCTGTGAAAAATGTCATTGGAAATTTGATAGGGATGGCATTGGATACTGTCTTGTTAAGCAATAGATATTCAATTCTTAGCACAGTGCTTAAGAATATGGACAACTACTAAGGACAACTATTTGATAAAAAAAATACGCAAACTTGGTATAGGTATACCTTGGAGATATTGAAGGTTTAGTTCCAGGCTACCACAATAAAATAAATATCACAATAATGTAAGTTACATGAATTTCTTGGTTTCTAAGTGCATATAAAAGTTATATTTATACTATACTGTAGTCTATTAAGTGTGCAATAGCATTATGTATAATAAACAATGTACATACCTTAGTCAAAATACTTTATTGCTAAAAAATGTTAACTATCATATGAGCATTTAGCAAGTTATAATCTTTTTCCGGTGGAGGCTCTTGCCTTGATGTTGATGGCTGCTGACTGATCAGGGTGGTGGTTGCAGAAGGTTGGGGTGGCTGTGGCAGTTTCTTAAAATAAGACAGCAATAAAGTTTGCCACATCAAGTCTTCCTTTCACAAATGATTTCTCTGTAGCATGTAATGCTGTTTGATAGCATTTTACCCACAGTAGAACTTCTTTCAAAACTGCAGTCAATCCTCTTAAATCCTAGCATTCTTTTATCAACTAAGTTTATGTAATATTCTAAATCCTTCTTTGTCATTTCAATAAGCTGTATAGTATCTTCATCACCAAGAGTAGATTCCATCTCAAGAAACCACTTTCTTTGCAACTCTTTGTCCATTAATGTTTTGTCATGAGATTGTAGCAATTTAGTCACATCTTTAGGCTCTACTTCTAATTCTATTTCTCTTGCTCTTTTCACCACATCTTCAACTACTTCCTCTAGTGAAGTCTTGAAACCCTCAAAGTCATCCATGAAGGTTTGAATCAACTTCTTTCAAACTCCTGTTAATGTTGGTGTGTTGATCTCTTCCCACAAATCATGAATGTTCTTAATGGCATGTAGAATGGTGAATCTTTTCCAGAAGGTTTTAAATTCACTTTGCTCATATCCATCAAAAGAATCATTATCTGGCAACTGTAGCCTTGCAAAATGTATTTTTTACCTAGTAAGTCTTGAAAGTTGAAATTACTTCTTGATCCATGGGCTGCAGAATGGATGTTGTATTAGAAGGCATGAAAACAACATTAATCTCATTGTACATCTCCATCAGAGCTCTTGGATGACCAGGTACACTGTCAGTAAGCAGTAATATTTTGAAAGAAATCTATTTTTCTGAGTAGTATGTCTCAATAGTTGCCTTAAAATATTAAGTAAACCATGTTGTAAACAGATATGCTCTCATCCAGGCTTTGTTGTTTCATTTCCACAGCACAGGCATAATTGATTGAGAATAATTCTTAAGGACCCTGGAATTTTTGGAATGGTAGATAAGCATTCAGTTCAACTTAAATTCACCAGCTGCATTAGCCCCTAACAAGACAGTCAGCCTGTCTTTTGAAGTTTTGAAACCAGGCATTGACTTCTCCTCTCTAGGTGTGAAGGTCCTAGATGGCATTTGGTTCCAATATAAGTCTTTTTCCTTTACATTGAACATCTGTTGTTTAGTGTAGCCACCTTTATTAATTACCTTAGCTCTATCTTCTGGATAACTTGCTGCAGCTTCACATCAGCATTTTCTTTCAACCTGAACTTTTATATTATGGAGGTGGCTTCTTTACTTAAACCTCAAGAGCCAATCTCCACTATCTTCAAGCTTCTTTTCTACAGCCTTCATGGAATTGAAGAGAAGTAGGGCATTGCTATGGATTAGGCTTTGGCTTATGAGAATGTTGTGGTTGGTTTGGTCTTCTATCTACAGCTCTAAAACTTTCTCCATATCAGCAACAAGGCTGTTTTGCTTTTTTATCATTTGTGTGGTCACTAGAGTAGCACTTTTTGTCTCCTTCAAGACCTTTCCCTTTGTATTCACAACTCAACTGTTTTGTGTAAAACACCTAGCTTTAGGCATATCTCAGCTTTAGACATGCCTTCCTCACTAAGCTTAATCATTTCTAGCTTTTGATTGAAGTGAGAGATTTGAGAATTTTCCCTTCACTTGAACACTTAGAGGCCATTGTAGGGTTATTGATTGTCCTGATTTCAATATTGTGTCTCAGGGAGTAAAGAAGTCCAAAGAGAGGGAGAGAGATGGGGAATAGCTGGTTGGTGGAGCAGTCAGAACACACACATCTATGAATTAATTTCACTATCTTATATGGGCACAGTTTGTGGTGCCCAAAACCAATTACGATAGTAACATCAAAAATCACTGATCACAGATAACCATAACAAATATAATAATGAAAAAGTTTGACATATTGTAAGAATTACCAAAATGTGGCACACAGACACGAAGTGAGCAAATGTTGTTGGAAAATTGCACTGATAGACTTGCTTGACTCAGAGCTGCCACAAATCTTGAATTTGTAAAAAACACAATATCTGCAAAGTGCAATAAAGCCAAGGGCAATAAAGCAAGGTATGCCTGTACACAATATCCATGCATTGGTTAGTGGATTGTGAGGATCATTTTAAAATGAGGTCTATGTTTTGGTGTCAGCAGTCTATATTTGATGCTACAATAGGATCAAAGTATAAATGTAATCATTTTCCCTTTCTTCTCCATGTTTCCCTCATGAACCTTTTCTTTTGTTCCTTTATGATTCATATTCTAAGATCAGGTAAAAAAGAAAAGATCAATAAAAGCATGAAGGCTAGGGCTAAGGAGGAGTTTTTCTGAGTTGTTAAAGAAAAACAAAAATAAATTTAGGATTTGGGAAAAAAAACAAAAAGATTTTTCAAATATTGTCATAGCCTTACAATTTTAAATGAAATACAATTTTAGAATAAAAGCCATATTCTCCTAGAATAAAAAGTATTTATTTCCATATATAAATATAAATTAAATACAAAAAATCACATATTTATTTTAAACATATAAAAACATATGTGCGTTACACAGAAATTTAAGAGTAGGTCTGGAAAAGAAGTGGGAAGAGGCAGAGGTGGTAGAACTATAGCTATTTCTTTTAACAAATAAAGAAATCAGAGCAAATATCGACATATCTGAGAGATACATGGCTGCCATATTCTTCTTGGTACATTTGCTATAATTTATAATTACAGGTGAATGAAAATGTTTCCACTACATTCAACAAACACTTATTAAAGGCCTACTGTATGCTGGTCACGCTCTTGGTACTGGGGCTATAGCTGTGAAAAGGCAGATACTATCTTATTCCCATTAAACTTACATTCTCAGGAATCAGTAAAGTTACTTTGAAATTATCTCACTCAAGAGGATGAGAACAGAAAAGTAAGTGACAGATTTTTAAAATAAAGTTAAATGTTCCTCAATTGCTCACAAATTATTTTAAGTACCTACTATCTTCCAGACACTGACCTAGGTATTGTGAACACAAAGGATATTAGAATAAAAGTGTGTTTCAATTAATAAATATTCCTTGGGCTGTAAAATTGACTATAAGAATGATTGAGTTCCTAGTGTTATGAAACGTTTTCCTAAGAAAAATAAAGAATTTAGAAAATAAGAATTAAGCATGTGATCCTCTATGAGGGCATTAAGTTAGTAAGTTAATATGAGGAAGGCCTTAATGATACCCTTAGAGATGTGGGCTTGGAAATATTAATACTGAATTGAAAAAGGAGTCTTTTTTAGAAAAATGCAGCTAGAAAATAATGTATTCCTTGGGATTGTTATGGCAGACACCTTTTCAAATTTTAATATTTTCCAGAATTTAATCTTATTCCTTCAACTTTACTGTAATGAGAATCTTACTAGCAAACCATAATGATCAAGTCATGGGGATACTCAGAACTCATCTGTCCCTATCACATCAACTCTGAGGAAGAACACTAGAATTATAAAGTGCTCCTGTCCTCAAACTAGGAAGAGAGGTACAGAAGACTAGAGAGAATGTGCTGCAGCCGTCCCTGTTTCCTTTCTTTACAGAGGCCAATAAGGCATGTTTTCTTCCTCTTCCTCTTCTTCCTTTTCCTTCGTCCTCTTCTTTATACATCCTCCTCCTCCTCCTTCTCCTTCAGATATAATAGATACATCATTATATTAGTTTCAGGTGTACAACATAATGATTTGATATTTATTTACATATATTGTGAAATGATCACCACAATAAGTCAGGTTATCATCCATCACTATGGTTATAATTTTTTTCTTGTGATGAGAACATTTAAGATCTACTCCCTTAGCAAATTTCAAATATACAATACAGTATTATTAACTATAGTCACCATGCTGTACATTACATCCTCAAGGCTTATTTCTATAACTGGAAGATTTTACCTTTCACCACCTTCAACCACTTTGCCCTTCCCCGAACCCTCACTTCTTCCTCTGCTAACTATCAATCTTTTCTCTGTATCTGTGAGCTTTGTGTTTTGTTTTGGTTGTAGATTCCACATATAAGTGAGATCATATGGTATCTGTCTTCCTCTGTCTGACTTATTTCACTTAGCATAATGCTCTCAAGAACCTCTATGTTGTCATAAATGTCAAGATTTCCTTCCTTTTTTATGGATGAATAATATTCCATTGTGTGTATGTCCATTCACTCACTGATGGACACCTACATTGCTTCCATATCTTGGCTATTGTAAATCATGTTGTAATGAGCATGCAGATGCATATATCTCTGAGTTAAGGGTATTTTTTTTCCTTCATAAAAATACCTAGAAGTAGAATTGCTGGATAATATGGTAGTTCTATTTTTAATATTTTGAGGAACCTCCACACTGTTTTCTATACTGGCTGCACCATTTTACATCCCCACCAACATTGCACAGGGATAAGGGTTCCTTTTTCTCCACATCCTAGCCAACACTTGTTATTTGTTGTCTTTTTGACAATAGTCCTCCTAACAGATAGGAGGTGATATTTCATTGTGGTTGCATTTCTCTGATGATTAGTCATGTCGAACACTTTTTCATGTACCTGTTGGCTATCTGTATGTCTTCTATGGAAAACTGTCCATTCAGATCCCCTGCCCATTTTTGTTTTGTTTTGTTTTGTTTATTCTTTTTGCTGTTGAGTTGAATGAGTTTTTATAGTTTTTTGGAAATAGACCCTTATCAGATATATGATTTACATTATTTTCTTCCATTCAGTAGGTAGTCTTTTCATTTTGTTGATGGTTTCCTTGCTATGCAGAAGCTTTTATTTCAATGTAGTCCTACTTGTTAATTTTTGCTTTTTTTTCCTTTCCTTTTAGTGTCAAATATAAAAAGTCTGTTGAGTTTACCACCTGTACTTTCTTCTAGGAGTTTTAATGGCTTCAAGTCTTACATTTAAGTCTTTATCCATTTTGAGTTAATTTTTGTGTATGATGAAAAGTAGTGGTCCAGTTTCATTCATTTTCATGCAGATATTCAATTTTCCCAGCACCATTTATTGAAGAGACTGCCTTTTCCCCATTGTATACTCCTGGCTACTTTTTAATAAATTAATTGACCATATATGTGTGGGTTTATTTCTGGGCTCTCTATTCTGTTCCATTGATCTATTTGTCTGTTTTTAATGTCAGTACCAAACTATTTTTGATGACTCTAGCTCGGTAGTATAGTTTGAAGTCAGGAAGTGTGATACCTCCAGTTTTATTCTCTTTTCTCAAAATTGATTTGGCTATTTGGAATCTTTTATGATCCCATAAAAAATTATAGGATTATTTGCTCTATTTCTGTGAAAAATGCTATTGATATTTTGATAGAGATTGCATTGAATCTCTAGATTACTTTGGGTAGTGTGGGCATTTTAACAATATTAAGAATTCTTCCAGCCCATGACCAAGGAATACCTTTCCATTTATTTGTGTCATCTTCAGTTTCTTTCATCAGTGGGTCATAGTTTTCGGGGTATGGATATTTCACCTCCTTGGTTAAATTTATCTCTAGCTAGTTATTTTATTATTTTTGATTAAATTGTAAATGGCATTGTTTTCTTAAATTCTCTTCTGATAGTTCATTATTAATAGAAATGCAATGGGTTTTGTACAATGATTTTGTATCCTGCAACTTAACTGAATTTGTTTATTAGTTTTAACAGATTTTTTGGTGGAGTCTTTAGGTTTTCTGTATATAAAATGATGTTATCTGCAAATAGTGACAGTTTAACTTCTTCCTTTCCAATTAGGATGCCTTTTATTTCTTTTACCTGCCTAATTACTCTGGCAAGGACTACCAGGACTATGTTGAAAGAAAAGTGGAAAAATGGGCATCTTGTCTTGTTCCTGACATTAGAGGAATTTATCCATTTCTTCTAGGTTGTTTATTTTGTTGGCGCATAATTATTCCTTGTCGCTTCTTACAAATCCTTGTATGTCTGTTGTATCAGTTGTAACGGCTCCTCTTTCACTTTTGATTTTATCTCTTCGAGTTCTCTTTTTTTCTTGGTGAGTCTATCTAAAGGTTTGTTAATTTTTTTTATCATTTCAAAAAAAACCAACTCTTAGGTTCATTGATCTATTTTCTTTTTTGTCTTTATTTCTGTCTGATCTTTGTTATTTTCCTCCTTCTACTAACTTTGAGCTTTGTTGTTCTTTTTCTAATTCCGTGAAGAGCAAAGTTAGGTTAATTATTTGAGATCTTTATTGTTTCTTTAGGTAGGCAGTTATCCCTATAAACGTTTCTCTTAGAACTGCTTTTGCTGCATTCCATACGTTTTGATATTTTGTTTTCCTAGTTTCATTCATTTTAGGTATATTTTTATTACTCTTTTGATTTTTTTCTTGGACCCTTTTCTTGTTCAGTAGCATGTTGTTTAATCTCCACATATTTGTGACTTTTCCAGTTTTCTTTGTGTAATAATTTCTAGTGTCATACCACTGTGGTCAGAGAATATGTTTGATATAATTTCAATCTTATTAAATTTAGTAAGATTTGTTTTGTGGCCTAACATATGATCTATCCTGGAGAATACTCCATGTGCTTTGGAGAAGTATGTGTATTATGTTTTCTTGGGATGGAGTGTTCTGTATGTTTTCTTATTGATTTTCTGTCTGGAGAATTCATCAATTAATGAAAGTGGAGTATTAAAATCCCCTGCTGTCATTGTGTTGCTGTATATTTCTCCCTTTAGGCACATTAATATTTGCTTTATATATTTAGGTGTTCCTACATTAAGTGCACATATTTAGAGTTGTTATATTCTATTGTTGGAGTGGCTATTTTATCATTATTAGTGAGCTTTTTTGTCTCTTATTACAGTGTATCTTAATGTCTATTTTTTTCTGAAGTAAGTATAGTTACCACAGCTTTCTTTGTGTTTTCATTTGCATGGAATATCTTTTTCTATCTCTTTATTTTCATTCTGTGTGAGTCCTTACATCTGAAGTGAGTCTCTTGTAGGTATAATATAGATCAGTCTTGTTTTTTATCCATTCAGCCACTGTATGTCTTTGATTGGAAAATTTAGTCCATTTACATTTCAAGTAATTATGGATAGGTATGCATTTATTGCTAGTTTGCTAAATTTTTAAAGCTGTTTTGTAATTTCTCTGTTCCTCTTTTCTTCTCTTGCTCTTTTTTTAATGATGAATATTTTCTCTAGTGGTATGCTTAGATTCCTCTCTTTAATCATTTGAGTATCTACTATAGGCTTTTGCTTGGTGGTTACCATGAGGCTGACTTAAAACAACTTATATTTATAATGGTCTATTTTAAGTTGATAACACCTTAGGTTTGAATGTATTCTAAAGCTCTACATTTTTACTCTCCTCCTACATTTTGTTTTTGATGTTATGGTTTACATCTTTTTATCTTCTGTATCCATTAAACGATTGTAATTAGGTTTTTTCTCTGCTTTTCTCTCTTAACCTTTGTACTAACTTTGCAAGTAATTAACCCACCATGATTTCAACATTGGATAATTCTGAATTCTACTATATATTGATATTTACCTTCACATTGCAATGTCTACTTTCAGTGTTTCCTGTTACTAATTTGTGCCATTTTATTTCAGCTTAAAGAAGTCCCTTTAACAATTCTTCTAAGGCTGGCTTAGTGATAGTCTGCAAAATTCCTTAACTCTCCTTCAGTTGTGAAAGACCACTTTGCTGGGTAGAGTATTCTTGGTTGACAGTTTTATTTTCTTTCAGCACTTTGAATATATCTTTTCTGTCCTGCAAAATTTTTGCTGAAAAATCTTCTGATAGCCTTATGGGGGTTCCCTTGTACATAACAAGTTGTTTTTCTCTTGCTATTTTTAAAACTCTCTCCTTGTGTTTAACTTTTGGCTCTTTAATTATGTGTCTTGGAGTGAGCCTCTTTGGGTTCATCTTACTTGGAACTCTCTGGACTTCCTGGATTGGGTGCCCTTCTCCAGTTTGAGGAAGTTCCAACCATTATTTCTGAAAATAAGTTTTCTGCCCCTTTCTCTCATTCTTCTCCTTTTGGGACCCCTGAAATGCAAATGTTGGTCCACTTGATATTGTCCCACTATCTTTCTCCTTAAGCTATCTACATTTTAATTTTTCTTGTTGCTGCTCTGATTAGGTGAGTTTCACTTCCCTGTCTTCGAGCTCACTGGTCCTTCATCTATTTCATTAAGCCTGCTGTTGAACCGCCTCTTTTGTTTTTTTTTCCCCAGTTCATTGTTTATATTCTTCAGTCTGTGACTTCTGTTGGTACTTTATTATATTTTCTATCTTATTGTTGAAATTCTTACTTTGTTCATTCATTCACCTGAGCTCACCAAACATCTTTATGACTATTATTTTGAACTCTGTTAGGTAAATCACTTATCTCCATTTTATTAAGCTCTTTTTACGAGATTTTATCTTGTTATTTCATTTGGAATATCTTTCTCTGTTTCTTCATTTTCCTTGACTCTCTGTGTTGGTTTTTTTGCATTAGATAAACAGCTACCTTTTCCATCCTTGAAAAAGTATCCTCACGTAGGAGATGACCTTATTGTTCAACCCTTCCCTTCTCTTGGTTGTCTCTTAAACCTTTGTGATTGTCCAAGCAGCCTACATTATTTTTAGTGGATCTCAGTAGTCCAGGGTGTGCTGATACTTGTCAGTGTCCCAAAGGATCTCAGTTGGCACCTAGATTCAGGATGATTGGAAACCAGACCCTTAAGCACCAGCTTTTAAAATATGCAAATATATACAGTTCTGTGGGACCAATAACATACGACCTGCTGAGACCACGGCCAGGTGATCAGAGGGCAATTTCCTGGGCAGAAGCCACAAAAACTGGGGCATTGGATATAAAAAACAGGGCACAGGATGTGTATAAACTCCCCTTCAGGAGATACTGTGCCTTTGCAAGGCAGCAGAGAGAGGGCATGAAGATAGCGCCTGCCCTCCAACGTCTCTGAAGAGGATTACAGTCAGCCAATAGATGCCTGTTTAATTGGAAGCCTGCACCTCAGGCCACAACTATGAGGATTAGCTAATAGGCTTCTCTCATAGAAAGACTGGGTAACTCATTTGGTTGTTTCTCTGCTGTGTCCTGGGGATGGTAGCCAGTTAATTCTTTCTCCATTGGGTATAGTCCTGTGGGACCTATGAGCATAAGCCCTGCTGTCCACCAGAGCCTGGTGATCTATAGGTGTCCTCTGGGTGGCATCCACAAAAATTGGGGCACCAGATGAGGGTACAAGCTCCTTTCTAGGAGCTTGGAATTTAAGTGTCTATTGCTCAATGTGATTTAGTGACTATTGGTATAAATCTTTTTTCCCTCTTCATTCCTTTAGAACTCAGAAATCACTGAAAACATAATGTCATATGTGTGACATTATCTTCCAGTTTGTTTAGTAAGGTGCCTAGTATACCCTAAGTACAGATGGAGGTAAATAAGAACTCTAATGTACAATCTAAAATTCTGCTTTGTACTAAAAAAAAAATATCATTTTAGAGTGATTCCATTTTAAGTTTTACTGTGATAGGTATATGTCATAATCCTTCACTCTCCATACTTTCCTTTTAGAAGGATATAGGCTTCTTTAATATGTGGAAAGGATAGAGCCTCTCTGTTTGGAGACAGCATAGCTTCTAAAGTGCCTACAAGAGCCCTCTCTATATGCTGCTGGCACACAGTGCAACTGGATATTCAGTGTCTTGGCTTTCTGTTTCCATCATCACTAAAGTGATTTTATGCAGGGATTTCATACTGATTCTCTGAACTGGCAGATAATCTTGACTGCTTCCTTTCCATTCATAATGGAGCCTCTGGGACTCTAAACATCAGCTGCCAGTTCCTCAGGGAATCTCCATATTCTCTGCCTACTTCCCTCTGTTCTATTGAAGTTTCCTTTAAAATCTTCTTTTCATGAAGCTCTCCTTGCATTTTGAATTATTTCTGCTTTGTGAATTTAGCTGCTAAGCTATTTGACCTGTACAAGTTTATTGCTGTTTCTACCTTTGTTGTAAAGTGTGCCTTCCATCATGACACAATATTCTTCTTCATTCAGTTTCATGTGTTTAGCCTTAAACTACAGCATGTGCATGTATGATGCTTCTGGGTTTTTTTTTCAGGTACCTATTTGGCAACCCCTTCGTTTTCAACCTTTCTTCATTACTGTTTTTCAGTCTGTTTCCTATGACCTGTATTTAACAGATGCTTTTGAACTCTGTATTTTAATAGGAGTTATAATTCTATCCACACATAGGGCAATGCTTGTATATGTTTGTCATGCTTCTCCCATCTTATTTTATGTTTAAAATTTTATGTTGCTTATTTTAAACTATCTTTTCCTACATTTTCCCATTTTTCCTACATTTTCCTACATTTCCTTGTACTCTTGCATGTTTTTATCAAGTTGTTACTCATTTCATGTTTTCCCACACATATTTGGATATTGTAACTATAATTTTTGTTTTATTACCTTACCTGCCCCTGCATTTATAATTAGATACATATTTCACTACTGTTGTTTTAAAAGAAAATATTTCCCCATGACAGATACTGATTCCCCACCAAGATTGTCTGTGTCACCCATCCCACTAAGATGAGACATGAAGAAACACTTTTACTTATCCTATCTGCTCTCTGGCCTGCCCCCACTGTGGGGCCTTAGAATGCCCCAATTCCTGGCTAAGAGAGTTAATTTTAATCATTGGCTGTGATTAAAGTTTTCTTATCATTTAGAATATTCTTTCTGTTTCAAGTGTCCTTAAAGCTTGGATTCTGTTTTTGAATCATTTATTATTTGGTTTATGTATATCCTCAATCACCACTCACAGATGGAGTTTATCACATTATTGTACATTATCAGTTATCTGCCTATGAGATGATATTGTCAGCAGGTATAGAATTTGGGGGATACATAAATTTTTCTCAATAGTCAGCAAATATTAAATTCTTTCCTCAAATTTCAGGTGTTACAATGAGAAATTTGATGCCAGTCCTTTTTCCTGTGTACCTAACATTTTATTGTCATTATTAGCAATATTATTAACAATAGCATAAATTATTATTATGCTCTAGGGACTTGAAGATTTTAACTTTATTGTTCAGTTCAGGACATTGGTCCACCAGAGACCTCCCGGCTCCATGTGATATCAAATGGCAAAAATTCTCAGAGAGATATCCATCTCAATGCTAAGACCCAGCTCCACTCAATGAACAGCAAGCTACAGTGCTGGACACCCCATGGCAAACAACTAGGAAGACAGGAACACAACCCCACCCATTAGCAGAGAGGCTGCCTAAAATCATAATAAGGTCACAGCCACCCCAGAACACACCACCGGAGGTGGTCCTGCCCACCAGAAAGACAAGATCCAACCTTATCCACCAAAACACAGGCACCAGTCCCCTCCACCAGGAAGCCGACACAACCAACTGAACCAACATTAGCCAGTGGAATAGACACCAAAAACAATGGGAACTATGAACCTGCAACCTGCACAAAGGAGACCCAAACACAGTAAGTTAAACAAAATGAGAAAACAGATAAACACACAGCAGATGAAGGAGCAAGGTAAAAACCCATCAAACCAAACAGGTGAAGAGGAAATAGGCAGTCTACCTGGAAAAGAATTCAGAGTAATGATAGTAAAGATGATCCAAAATCTTGGAAATAGAATGGAGAAAATAAAAGAAACGTTTAACAAGGACATAGAAGAACTAGAGAGCAAACAAACAAAGATGAACAACACAATAAATGAAATTAAACATTCTCTAAAAGGAATCAATAGCAGAATAACCAAGGCAGAAGAACTGATAAATGACGTGGAAGATAAAATAGTGGAAACAATTACCACAGAGCAGATAAATGGAAAAGAATTAAAAGAATTGAGGATGGTCTCAGAGATCTCTGGAACAACATTAAATGCACCAACATTCGAATTATAGGGGTCACAGAAGAAGAACAGAAAAAGAAAGGGACTGAGAAAATATTTGAAGAGATTATAGTGGAAAACTTCCCTAATATGGGAAAGGAAAAAGTCAATCAAGTCTAGGAACCGCAGAGAGTCCCATACAGGATAAATCCAAGGACAAACACGCCAAAACACATATTAATCAAACTATCAAAAATTAAATACAAAGAAAAAATATTAAAAGCAGCAAGGGAAAAACAACAAATAATATACAAGGGAATCCCCATAAGGTTAACAGCAGATCTTATAGCAGAAACTCTGCAAGGCAGAAGGGAGTGGCAGGATATATTTGAAGTGATGAAAGGGGAAAACCTACAACCAAGATTACCCAGAAAGGATCTCATTCAGATTTGACAGAGAAATTAAAACCTTTACAGACAAGCAAAAGCTGAGAATTCAGCATCACCAAACGAGCTTTACAACAAATGCTAAAGGACGTTCTCTAGACAGGAAACACAAGAGAAGGAAAAGATCTACAATAACAAACACAGAACAATTAGGAAAATGGTAATAGAAACACAGGTATTGATAATTACCTTAAATGTAAATGAATTAAATGCTCTAACCAAAGAAAGAGACTGGACCTGTATATATGCTGTCTACAAGAGACCCACTTCAGACCTAGGGACATATACAGACTGAAAGTGAGGGTATGGAAAAAGATATTCCATGCAAATGGAAATCAAAAGAAAGCTGGGGTAGCAATTCTTATATCAGACAAAATAGACATTAAAATAAAGACTATTACAAGAGACAAAGAAGGACACTACTTTCCTTCTTGATCAAGGGATCAATCCAAGAAGATGTAACAATTGTAAATATTTATGCACCCAACATAGGAGCACCTCAGCACATAAGGCAAATACTAACAGCCATAAATTGGGAAATCAACAGTAACACAATCATAGTAGGGGAATTTAATATCCCACTTTCACCAATAGACAGATCATCCAAAATGAAAATACATAAGGAATTACAAGCTTTAAATGATACATTAAACAAGATGGCCTTAATTGATATTTATAGGACATTCCATCCAAAAACAACAGAATACACTTTCTTCTCAAGTGCTCATGGAACATTCTTCAGGATAGATCATATCTTCAGTCACAAATCAAGCCTTGGTAAATTTAAGAAAACTGAAATCGTATCAAGTATCTTTTCCGACAACAATGCTATGAGGCTAGATGTCAATTACAGGAAAAAATCTGTAAAAAATACAAACACTTGGAGGCTAAACAATACACTACTTAATAACCAAGAGATCACTGAAGAAATCAAAGGGGACGTCACATAATTCCTAAAAACAAATGACAATGAAAACACGACAACCCAAAACCTATGGGATGCAGCAAAAGCAGTTCTAAGAGGGAAGTTTATAGCAGTACAATCCTACCTCAAGAAACAAGAAACATCTCAAATAAACAACCTAACCTTACACCTAAAGCAATTAGAGAAAGAGGAACAAAAAAACCCCCCAAAGTTAGCAGAAGAAAAGAAACCATAAAGATCAGATCAGAAATAAATGAAAAGGATATGAAGGAAAAATAGCAAAGATCAATAAAACTAAAAGGTGGTTCTTTGAGAAGATAAACAAAATTGATAAACCATTAGCCAGACTAATCAAGAAAAAAAGGGAAGGGCTTCCCTGGTGGTGCAGTGGTTGATAGTCTGCCTGCTGATGCAGGGGACATGGGTTCGTGCCCCAGTCCGGGAAGATCCCACATGCAATGGAACAGCTGGGCCCATTAGCCATGGCCGCTGAGCCTGCGAGTCCGGAGCCTGTGCTCCGCAACGGGAGAGGCCACAACAGTGAGAGGCCCGCATACAGGAAAAAAAAAAAAAAAGGGAAAAGACTCAAAACAATAGAATTATAAATGAAAAAGGAGAAGTAACAACTGACACTGCAGAAATACAAAGGATCATGAGAGATTACTACAAGCAACTATATGCCAAAAAAATGGACAACCTGGAAGAAATGGACAAGTTCTTAGAAAAGCACAACATTCCAAGCCTGAATCAGGAAAAAATAGAAAATTTAAAAAGACCAATAACAAGCACTGAAATTGAGACTGTGCTTAAAAATCTTCAACAAACAAAAGCCCAGGGTGAAATGGCTTCACAGGCGAATTCTATCACACATTTATAGAAGAGCTAACACCTCTCCTTCTCAAACTCTTCCAAAATATAGCAGAGGGAGGAACATTCCCAAACTCATTCTACAAGGCCATGATTACTCTGATACCAAAACCAGACAAAGATGTCACAATGAAAACTACAGGTGAATATCACTGATGAACATAGATGCAAAAATACTCAACAAAATACTAGCAAACAGAATCCATCAGCACATTAAAAGGATCATACACCATGACCAAGTGGGGTTTATCCCAGGAATGCAAGGATTCCTCAATATATGCAAATCACTCAATGTGATACAGCATTTTAACAAATTGAAGGATAAACACCCTATGATAATGTCAATAAATGCAGAAAAAGCTTTCAACAAAATTCAACACAAATTTATTATAAAAATCCTCCAGAAGGTAGGCATAGGGGGAATTTACCTCAACATAATAAGGCCATATATGACAAACCCACAGCCAACATCATTTTCAGTGGTGAAAAACTGAAACCATTTCCTCTAAGATCAGGAACAAGACAAGGTTGTCCACTCTCACCACTATTATTCAAAACAGTTTTGGAAATTTTAGCAACAGCAATCAGATAAGAAAAAGAAATAAAAGGAATCCATATCAGAAAAGAAGAAGTAAAACTGTCACTGTTTGCAGATGACATGATACTCTACATAGAGAATCCTAAAGATGCTACCAGAAAACTACTAGAGCTAATCAATGAATTTGGTAAAGTAGCAGGATACAAAATGAATGTCCAGCAATCTCTTGCATTCCTATACACTAATGATGAAAAATCTGAAAAAGAAATGAAGGAAACACTCCCATTTACCAGTGCAACAAAAGAAATAAAATACCTAGGAATAAACCTACCTAAGGAGACAAAAGACCTGTACAGAGAAAACTATAAGACACTGATGAAAAAAATTAAAGATGATACAAACAGATGGAGAGATATATCATTTTCTTGGATTAGAAGAATCAACGTTGTGAAAATGACTATACTATCCAAAGCAATCTACAGATTCAATGCAATCCATATCAAACTACCAACGGTATTTCTCACAGAACTAGAATAAAAAATTTCACAATTTTTATGGAAACACAAAGACCCCGAATAGCCAAAGCGATCTTGAGAAAGAAAAATGGAACTGGAGGAATCTGGCCCCCTGATTTCAGGCTATACTACAGAGCTACAGTAATCAAGACAGTATGGTACTGGCACATAAACAGAAACATAGATAAATGGAACAGGATAGAAAGTCCAGAGATAAACCCATGCACATATGGTCACCTTATTTTTGATAAAGGAAGAAAGAATAAACAATAGAGAAAAGACAGCCTCTTCAATAAGTGGTGCTGAGAAACCTGGACAGCTACATGTAAAAAAATGAAATTAGAACATTCCCTAGCACCATACACAAAAATAAACTCAAAATGGATTAAAGACCTAAATGTAAGGCAAGACACTATAAAAACTCTTGGAGGAAAACATAGGCAGAACCCTCTATGACCAAAATCACAGCAAGATCCTTTTTGACCCACCTCCTAGAGAAATGGAAATAAAAACAAATAAATGGGACCTAATGAAACCTAAAAGGTATTGCACAGCAAAGGAAACCATAAACAAGACAAAAAGACAACCCTCAGAATGGTAGAAAATATTTGCAAGTGAAGCAACTGAAAAAGGATTAATCTCCAAAATTAACAAGCAGCTCATGCATCTCAATATCAAAAACGAAACAACCCAATCCAAAAATGGGCAGAAGACCTAAATAGACATTTCTCCAAGGAAGATATACAAACTGCCAACAAACACATGAAAGGATGCTCAACATCACTAATCATTAGAGAAATGCAAATCAAAACTACCATGAGATATCACCTCACACCAGTCAGAATGTCCATGATCAAAAAGTCTACAAACAATAAATGCTGGAGCGGGTGTGGAGAAAAGGGAACCCACTTTCACTGTTGGTGGGAATGTAATTGATACAGCCACTATGGAGAACAATATTGGGGTTCCTTAAAAAACTAAAAATAGAACTACCATATGACCCAGCAATCTCACTACTGTGCATATACCCTGAGAAAACCATAATTCAAAAAGAGACATGTACCACAATGTTCATTGCAGCACTATTTACAATAACCAGGACATAGAAGCTACCTTAGTGTGCATTGACAGTTGAATGGATAAAGATGTGGCACAAATATACAATGGGATATTACTCAGCCATAAAAAGAAATGAAATTGAATTATTTGTAGTGAGGTGGATGGACCTAGAGTCTGTCGTACAGAGTGAAGTAAGTCAGAAAGAGAAAAACAAATACCGTATGCTAACACATATATATGGAATCTAAAAAAAAAAAAAAAAGATTCTGAAGAACCTAGAGGCGGACAGGAATAAAGATGCAGATGTAGAGAATGTACTTGAGGACACAGAGAGTGGGAGGTGTAAGCTGGGATGAAGTGAGAGAGTGGCGTGGACATATATACACTACCTAATGTAAAACAGATAGCTAGTGGGAAGCAGCCTCGTAGCACAGGGAGATCAGCTCAGTGCTATGTGACCACATAGATGGGTGGGATAGAGAGTGTGGGAGGCAGATACAGAGGGAGGAGATATGGTGATATATGTATATGTATACCTGACTCACTTTGTTATGAAGCAGAATCTAACACACCACTGGAAAGCAATTATACGCCAATAAAGATGTTGATAAATAAATAGATAGATAAATAAATAAATAAAAGAATCCGTGGTCTTTTTGTCTGCCACACTAGTCTTTAGTCAAAGAACAACAAACTTCAGTAATTATTATTGTGTAGATGTTGCAGTGATATATCAGTAGAATATATTGGTACATTCTTACAAGATGAGTCAGAAAATGCTGATTTGCATTTGTAATTTTGATGAATATTGCACAGTATTTTGCAGACATATCATGCTGTGTCTTATTCATCTTTGTTTATCCCAACGGTGCTCAACAAAACAGTGTTCTGCAGTATTTGAAGAAATAAAGAACATAGGACTGAAAGGTATAAGGGAGTGTGGAGAAATGAAAATTAAGAAAAGAGTTATAGAATTTGAAAAATAATAGGACAAGACAGAAATCTAATATTCGAATGTCATTTAATTTTTTGCTATCTACTTATTCTCTGTTTAAACACAGAGGTCAATTAGATAGTCTATTAGGACCTTTCAACTGCTGACCTTTTACAATCCCATGATTATATATACATACATACACACACACATATGTGTGTGTGTATGTATGTATATATAAAAGTGTTCCACGGAAGGGTAACTTTTGAATATTTTTTTTACATTACAAAGACTTTCATTTTGAGAAAACATGCAAAAACTGAGGGCTGTGAATAGTGCAGAGGGTTTTCTTTTCCCCTCTTAATGCTTACAATTTAATTAAGTCTGACAGGATACCATTTATGGTTTTGTCAAAAGCTTAGCAATTAGAGCTGTTTCGATTTTACATGGTCATCTTTACCAAGGCAAGTATTGAGAATAACTCTAATTTTGGAAATGTAGCTTGTCAATAGCTTAACATATGCTTCATATAAGCTAGAGCAAATTTTAAATATTGTTAACTTCAACTAACTACCTGTAATGATAAGCCAAAGTTAATTTTATTATATCATCATAAATATATATTCAAAACATATATATTCAAAATATATTCAAAATATATATTTTGAAATTTACTTGAATATATATATTATCTGATAATCTCACAAAAGTTAAAAATCAGGGTTCAGAATTCTTATGATAACTGAAGTAACAAAAGTAATTATAGATATCACACAAAAATAAAAATGCTTGGTAGATATATCTCAACTGCTAAAGTTTTAAATTTGAGAAGCGATTATGTTAAAGAAAACTTTGATACATGACACCTTACAAAAATTATTGTAAAAAGGAATCTCTCTTATTTCCAAGACCTATGTGCCAGTTAAAATGTCATTTATGTAAAATGTGAATTGGCAAAATATGTCTAAAATATAAATTAATGAGAAGTTGTAATTGGAGGTTACAAAAAATCCCAAATTACTATGTATCCCCTTTAATTTTTTTTGTTTAAACAGAACCTACATGATGGCCACAATTTAGTTTATAATTTAGAAATTTCCTAAATTTTTGTGATAAAAACCACCTTTGAAAGTCTAAAGTTTGAGAATAACAACATAAATTCTATTAACAATTCCATTTTATAACATTTCTCTTTTTTTTTTTTTTGCCTCCAATTCTGCTACTCTTTTTTTATCAGGTAAAATCTTAATGATAGCCTATGAAATAGTGTGGTTTATAATTAGCTGTGGATGCAATTAGAGGCATCAAAATCTCTAACTGATACTACTTCAGCCTCTTTCTTTTTTTTGTATGTCTTCAGTCTTTGATCCTGTTACTTTTCTCTCCAGCATAAACTGTACTTGAATTCTACCAAATACCCACACTGACCTTAAGCTGCTGTAGTTTGTGGTGTACTAACTCCCCACTGTTTGTCAACTCCAATTTAAAACATATTTACTTTCACTTTCAGGCTGTTAAACACTGTGGCAAAAAGTCAACTAATTTTGCTGAGACATCACTTCATATTTTTTCTTTTTTTTAAGTAGACATATAGTTGACATACACTATTATGTTAGTTTGAGGAGTACTACATAATGATTTGACATTTCTATACACTATGAAATGATCAGCACAATAAACTTAGTAACCATCTGTACCCGTACAAAGTTATTAGACTATTATTGACCATATTATTTATATTAAATGTTACATCACCGTGGCTTGTTTATTTTATAACTGGAGATTTGTACTTCTAAATCCCTTTTACTATTTCACCACCCTCACCCTCTTCCCCTTTGGCAACCACCTGTTTGTTCTCTGTATCTGAGTCTGTTTTCATTTTCTTTTGTTTCCTTTGCTTTTAATTTTCCACATATAAGTGAGATCATAGAACATTTGTCTTTCTCGGACTTCTTTCACTTAGCATAACATATCTAGATCCATCCATATTGTTGCAAATGGCAAAGTTTCATTTTATGACTGAGTAATATTCCATTGTATATATGTGTGTATGTACACACACCATTTCTTCTTTATCAGTTCATCTATTGATGGACACTTAGGTTGCTTTCATATCTTGGCTATTGTTAATAATGCTCCAATGAACATAGGGTGCATATATCTTTTCACATTAGTGTTTTTGTTTCTTTCAAGTAAACACCCAGGTGTGAAATTTCTGTATCATATGGCAGTTCTGCTTTTAGTTTTGTGAAGAACCTCTATACATTTTTCCATGGTGAATGCACCAATTTACAATCCCACTGGTGGTGCATGAAGGTTCCTTTTTCTCCACATCCTCACCAACACTTGTTATTTGTTCTTTTTAATGATAGACATTCTGAAAGGTATGAGGTGGTATCTCACTGTGGTTTTAATTTGCACTTCCCTGATGATTAGTAATGTTGAGCATCTTTTCATGTGTCTGTTGGCCATTCTTATGTCTATTTGGAAAATTTTTTTCACATCCTCTGCCCTTTTTATTTTTTGGCGGTACGCGGGCCTCTCACTGTTGTGGCCTCTCCCGTTGCGGAGCACAGGCTCTGGACGCGCAGGCTCATTGGCCATGGCTCATGCCGCTCCATGGCATGTGGGATCTTCCTGGACTGGGGCACGAACCCGTGTCCCCTGCATCAGCAGGTGGACTCTCAACCACTGCGCCACCAGGGAAGCCCCTCTGCCCATTTTTTAATTGTGTTTTTTGATGTAGAGCTGTATGGGTTCTTTATATATTTTGTATATTAACCCCTTATCAATTATATTGTTTGCAAATATCTTCTCCCATTCAGTAAGCTGCCTTTTCATTTTTTTTGATAGTTTTCTTCCCTTTGTAAAAGCTTTTTAGATTGATCTGGTCACATTAGTTTATTTTTGCTTTTGTTTCCCTTGTCTGAGGAGACAAAGCAAAAAAAATATTACT
The DNA here is from genome assembly GCF_003676395.1 of Aethalodelphis obliquidens. NCBI lineage: Eukaryota > Metazoa > Chordata > Mammalia > Artiodactyla > Delphinidae > Aethalodelphis > Aethalodelphis obliquidens. The sequence continues at coordinate 101,768,370 of NW_020837945.1, forward strand.
AAGACCAATGTCAAAAAGCTTATTGCCTGTTTTCTTTTCCTTTCTTAAATTTTTTTTATTTTATATTAGAGTATAGTTGCTTTACAATGTATTAGTTTCAGGTATACAGCAAAGTGATTCAGTTATATATATACATATATCTATTTCTTTTCAAATTCTTTTCCTATTTAGATTATTACAGAATATTGAGCAGAGTTCCCTGTGCTATACAGTAGGTCCTTTTATGGTTTCAGGCCTTAAGTTTAAGCTCTAATCCATTTACTTTTGTTTGTTTGATTTTATTGAAGTATATTTGACTTACAGTATTATATAAGTTTCAGGTATACTATTTAGTGATTTGATATTTTTATACATTACAAAATCATAACCACAAAATGTCTAATTACCATCTGTCACCATACAAAGTTATTATATTATTGAATATTTCCCTGTGCTGTACATTACAACCCCCTGACATTTATTTTATGCTGGAAGTTTGTACCTCTTAATCTCCCTCACCTATTTCCTTCATCCCACCACTCCTTTCCCCTCTGGCAACAACCAGTCTGTTCTCTGTATCTTTGAGTCTTTCTGCTTTGTTATGTTTGTTTCTATTTGTTTATTTGATTTTTTTTTAAGATTCTATATATAATTGAAATTATATGGTATTTCTCTTTCTCTGACTTATTTTACTTTGCAGGATACTCTTTAGGTCCATCCCTGTTGTTGCAAATGGTAAGATTTCATTCTTTTTATGGCTGAGTATTATTCCATTGTATATACATACCACATCTTCTTTATCCATTCATCTATCAGTAGACACTCAGGTTGTTTTCATATCTTGGCTATTGTAAATAATGCTTCAATGAAAACAGGTCTGCATTATCTTTTTGAATTAGGGTTTTCATGTTCTTTGTAAAAATACCCAGAAGTAGAATTGCTGGATCATATGGTAGTTCTGTTTTTAATTTTTTGAGGAACTTACATATTGTTTTCCATAATGGCTATACCAATTTACATTCCCATCAACAGTGCACAAGCGTTCCCTTTTTGCCACATCCTCACTAACACTTGTTATGCCTTTATGATTATAGTGATTCTGAAAGATGTGAGGTGCTATCTCATTGTGGTTTTCATTTGCATTTTCCTGTAGATTATTGAATATCGTTTCATGTGTCTTTCAGCCATGTGTATGTCTTCTTTGAAAAATATCTATTAAGGTCCTTTGCCCATTTATAAATTGCACTATTTATTGTTTTGATGTTGAGTTGTAGGAGTTTTTTGGTATATCTTTGATATTAACCCCTTATAAGATACATCATTTGCAAACATTTTCCCCTTTTCAGTTGGCTGCCTTTTTCATTTGTTAACAGTTTCCTTCACCGTGTAAAAGCTGTTTAGTCTGATGTACTCCCATTTAGTTTTGTTTTTGTTTCCCTTGCCTTAGGAGACATATTTTTTAAAATATTGTTAAGACCAATGTTAGCATGCTATATATGTTTTCTTCTAAGAGTTTTATGGTTTCAGGTCCTATATTCAAGTCTTTAAACCATTTTATTTTATTATTATTTTTTAAATTTATTAATTTATTTATTTTTGGCTGAGTTGGGCCTTTGTTGCTGCGTGTGGGCTTTCTCTAGTTGCAGCGAACAGGGGCTACTCTTCGTTGCAGTGCACAGCCTTCTCATTATGGTGGCTTCTCTTGTTGTGGAGCATGGGCTCTAAGCGTGTGGGCTTCAGTAGTTGTGGCTCACGGGCTGTAGAGCACAGGCTCAGTAGTTGTGGTACATGGGCTTAGTTGCTCTGCAGCATGTGGAATCTTCTTGGACCAGGGATCGAACCCATGTCTCCTGCCTTGGCCGGCAGATTCTTAACCACTTCACCACAAAGGAAGCTCTTTAAACCATTTTAAATTTATTTTTCTATACAGTTTGAGAAGGCAGTCTAGTTTGATAATTTGCGTACAGCTGTCCAGTATTCCCAACACCACTTATTAAATCTCCTGTCTTATATAGTCTTGCCTCATTTATTTCTGGGCTCTCTACCCCTGTTTCATTGATCTGTATGTCTGTTTTTGCGACAGTACCATCCTGTTTTGATTATTATAGAATGTAGTATAGTTTGATATCAGGGAGCATGATACCTCAGCTTTGTTCTTTAAGATTGTTTTGGCTATTTGAGGTCTTTGTGATTCCTTACAAATTTTAGAATTATTTGTTCTAGTTCTATGGAAAATACAGTTGTTGTTTTGAAAGGGATGCATTGAATCTATAGCTTGCCTTGGCTAATGTCATCATTAATATTATTAATTCTTTCATACTTCCATTTATTTGTGTCTTCAATTTCTTTCAACAGTGTCTCACAGTTTTCTGAGAACAGGTCTTTTACCTCCTTGTTTAGATTTATTCTTAGATATTTCATTCTATTGATAAAATGTAAATGTGATTTTTTAATATTCTCTTTCTGATAGTTCATTATTAGTACATAGAAATGCAACAATTTATGTTTATTAATTTTGTATTTTACTGAATTCATTTATTCTAATAGATTTTTTGGAGGCATCTTTAGTATTTTCCATATATAGTGTAATGTCTCCTACAAACAGTGACAGTTTTACTTCTTTTTTTCCAATTTGTATTCCTTTTATTTCTCTTTCTTGTCTCTTGCCGTGGCTAGAACTTCCAATACTATATTGAATAAAAGTTGTGAGAGTGAACATCCTTGGCTTTTTCCTGATCTTAGAGGAAGTAGCTTTTCACAGTTGAATATGATGTTGGATGTATATGTGTCATATATAGCCTTTATTATGTTGAGGTAAGTTCCCTTGATACCCACCTTGTTGAGAGTTCTTATCATAAATGGATGTTAAAATGTGTCAAAAGGTTTTTCTGCATCTGTTGAGAGGATCATATGATTTTTATCCTTCAATTTGTTAATGTGGTGTATTGCATTGATTGATTTGCAGACATTGAAGCATCCTTGCATCCCTGGAATAAATCCCACTTGATCATGATATATAATCCTTTTAATGCATTTTTTAACATCTTTATTGGGGTATAATTGCTTTACAATGGTGTGTTAGTTTCTGCTTTATAACAAAGTGAATCAGTTATACATATACATATGTTCCCATATCTCTTCCCTCTTGCGTCTCCCTCCCTCCCACCCTCCCTATCCCACCCCTCCAGGTGGTCACAAAGCACCGGGCCGATGTCCCTGTGCCATGCGGCTGCTTCCCACTAGCTATCTACCTTACGTTTGTTAGTATGTATATGTCCATAACTCTCTCTCGCCCTTAATGCATTTTTAAATTTAGTTGGCTAATATTTTGTTGATAATTTTTGCATCTATGTTCATCAGTGATATTGGCCTGTAATTTTCTTTTCTGTGGTAGTTTTGTATGTTTTTCATATCAAGGTGATGATGGCCTCATAGAATGATCTGGAAGCACTCTTTAGTTTGAAAAGGATAGGTGTTAACTTTTCTTTAAAATTTTATGGAATTCATTTCTGAAGCCTTCTGGTCCTGGTCTTTTGTTTATTGGGAGGGATTTTTAGTACTAATTTTGTTACTGTTAATCAGTCTGCTTATTTTTTCTACTTTTTCACAATTCAGTCTTTGAAGACTGTACATTTCTGGGACATATCCATTTCTCCTAGGTTGTTCAAAGTATTGGTATGTAATTGTTAATAGTGATGTCTTATTATTGTTTGTATTTCTGTGGTATCAGTTATAACTGCTCCTTTTTCATTTCGTTTCTGATTTTATTTATTTGGGCTCTCTCACTTTTTTCTTGATGAATCTGACAAAAGGTTTATCAATTTTGTTTATTTTTTTAAAGAACCAGCTCTTAGTTTCACTGATCTTTTGAGGTTTTTTTTGTCTCTGTTTCATTTACTTCTGCTCTGATCTTTATTGTTTCTTTCTTCCTACTAATTTTGGGTTTTATTCATCTTTTTCTGGTTTCTTTAAGTGTTTTTTGTTTCTTGAGGAATGCTTACTTCACTAAAATCTTCCTTCTTAGAACTGGTTTCGCTGCATCACGTACATTTTGTATTGTTGTGTTTCCATTTTATCTCCAGGTATTTTTTTATTTCTTCTCTGATTTCTTCAGTGACCCATTGGTTGTTCATTAACATATTGTTTAGCTTCCAGTGTTTGTATTTTTTACAGTTTTTTTTCTTGTAGTTGATTTCTACTCTCATACCTTTGCGATCAGAAAAGGTGCTTATGTGATTTTGATCTCATTACATGTATTGAGACTTTTGTGGCCTAGGATGTGATCTGTCCTGGAGAATGTTCCATGTGGACTTGAAAAGAATGTGTATTCTGTTTTGGACTGGAAATTCTATATATATATATTTCTATTAAGTTCATAAGATCTAACATGTCATTTACGATCAATATTTCCTTATTGACATTCTATCTGGACCTGTCCTTTGATGTAAGTGGGATGTTAAAGTCCCCTACTATTTTTGTTATATACTATTATTATTACTATTGTACTAATGTCAGTTTCTTCCTTTATGCTGGTTAATATTTGCTTATACTGTATTTATATCTGTATATTTACATGACTATATATATATGTATATATATGAGTATTTTAAGTAGATGATCTCTTAAGTTTGAATCCATTCTAACCACCCTAAATTTTTACTACTCCCTCATTTAATGCTTTTGTCTACATATTTTACATATTTTTGTGTGTATCCCTTAACTACTTGTGGATAGACAATTTTACTACTTTTGATTTTAAACATCCTATTAGCTTTATAAGTGGTTGACCTATTACCTTTACTGAATGTTTGCCATTACCAGTGAGATTTCTCCTTTCATAATGTTCATATTTCTAGATGTTGCCTTCTTATCTCAGTACAGTAAGTCCCCTACATGCGAATGAGGTCTGTTCTGTGAACACGTTTGTAAGTCCAATTTGTTCATAAGTCCAACAAAGTTAGCCTAGATACCCAACTAACACAATCGGCTAATTAGTACTGTGCTGTAAAAGGTTTATAATACTTTTCACACAAATAATACATAAAAAACAGAGAAATAAAACATTTTTAATCTTGCAGTACAGTACCTTGGAAAGTACAGCAGTACAGTACAACAGCTGGCATACAGGGGCTGGCATTGAGTGAACAGGCAAGAAGAGTTACTGACTGGAGGAGGAAGAGGAGGTGGGAGATGGTACAGCTGAAAGATCATCAGCAATAGGAGATAGAGGGCAAGCTGCATGTGACAATGTACACCAGATATATGAACTAAGTTACATCACAAACGCACGTTTGCATCTTTGAAAGATTGCAATGTGAGGGTTCATATGTAGGGGACTTACTGTATTGCCTTCTTTTCTGCTTATAGAAGTCCCTTTAACATTTCTTGTAAAGCCAGCTTAGTGGTGCTGAATTCACTTTGCTTTTGCTTATCTGTAAAATTCTTTCACCTTCAAATCTTAATGATAACCTTGCTAGGTAGAGTATTCTTGATTGTAGATTGTTTTTTCCTTCATCACTTTGAATATATCATGCCACTCCCTTCTGACCAGCAAAGTTTCTGCTGAAAATTCAGCTGACGGTCTTACAGGAGTTCGCTTGTATGTAACTATTTGCCTTTCTCTTCTGGCTTTTAAGATTCGTACTTTATCTTTAATTTCTGCCATTTAAATTGTAATGTGTCTTCGTGTAGACCTCTTTGGGTTCATCATCTTTGAAACTCTGTGCTTCCTGGACCTGATATGCTTCCTTCCCCAGGTTAGGGAAGTTTTCAGCTATAGTTTATTCAGATAAATTCTTTGTCCCTTTCTGTCTTCTCCTTCTGGAGCCTCTATAATGTGAATGTTAATATGCTTGATGTTGTCCCATAGGCCTCTTAAACTGTTCTCTTTTTAAAAAATTCTTTTCTGTGTTAGGCTTGAGTCTTTTTCACTGCTGTCTTTCAGATGGCTGATCCTTTCTTCTATACCATCTAATCTACTGTTCATTTCTTCTGGTGCATTTTTTATTTCAGTTATTTTATTCTTCAGCTCTCTCCTTTATATTTTCTCATCTCTTTGTATATACAAATTCTCATTTTGTTCATTACTCTTCCCTAAACTCACTGAGCATCTTTATGATCATTACTTTGGACTCTTTATCAGGTCACTTCCTTATCTCCATTTCTTTTAGTTCTTTTTCTGGGGTTATGTCTTGTTCCTTCACTTGGAACATAATCCTTTGTTTCCCCATTTTCCTTCAATTCTGTTTATTTCTATTTGTTAGGAAGGTTGGCTATGTTTTTCAATCCTCAAGTGGTCTTATGTAGGATATGTCCTATGGGGGTCACTAGAGCTATATACTCTAGAGCTACCCCCTATGTGGGCTTTTTGTACCCTTCTGTTGTAGTGGGGTTGATTACTGTGGGTGTGCTGGTATGTAGAGCTGGCCCCAGAGCAGCTGGCTGTGAGGCTGCACTTCATGTGGTGGCTGTGAAACCACTGGAGCATGGGATAGGCTTACTGCACAGTTGTCAGTGCACTTATGGGGGTGTGGCTGGTGAGACCCACTGGTGGGCAGGCCCAGTCCCTGTGTGACTCTCTGAACAACCTGGGGTGGGGGGATGACTCAGGTCTGATGCTGGATGTTAGGGCTGTGTCCCTGGTGCTAATAGGCTAGAGGGAGGATTCCAAGATGTCACTTGCCAGTGTTGGTGTTAGCACAGTAGGGTGTGCTCCTAAAAACGTCTTCCACCAGTGTTTCTGTCCCCAGGGAGTCCCAGTTGCCTCCTGCCTCTCCAGGAGGCTCTCCAAGATCACCAAGTGGGCCTGACTCAGGCTTCTTTCAAACTATTGCATCTGCATTGGGACTCAGAGCATGTGAGATTTTGTGCATTGCTTTTAAGAACTGAATATCTATTTCCTATAGCCCTCTGGCTCTTCTGAACATAAGCCCCATTAATTTTAAAAGCAGACCTTCTGGCGGCTTATTTTCTCAGTGTAAGACCCCTGGCTGGCGACCCTAATGCAGGGCTCAGACACCTCACTTCTTGAGGAAGACCTCTGTGATTGTGCTATTCCTCTTGTTTTTGAGCCACTAATCCTAGGGATGTGGGTCCTGACTATACTGTTTTTCACCCCTTCTGTTCACCCTGTAGTGGTTTTTTCTTTATGTCTTTAGTTGTGGAAAATATTTTCTGCTAGTCTTCAGGTCATTGATAGTTGCTCTTTAAGTGCAGTTGACCCTTGAACAACACAGAGATTAGGGGCACTGACCCCCAATGAAATTGAAAAATCCATGTAAAATTTTACAGGTGGCCCTCTGTATTCACAGTTCTGCATCTGCATCTGTGAATACAACCAAATGTGAATCATGTAGTAATATAGTATATATTTATTGAAAAAAATCCATGTATAAGTGGACTTGCACAGTTCAAATCCATGTTGTTCGAGACTCAACTGTAATTGTAATTTTGGTGTGTCCATGGAAGAAGGTGAGTTCAAGGTATTCCTACTCTGCCAACTTGGCCACCTCCCTCAATTATTTCATAATTTAAGGTGATCTTTTATACACTGAAACTACCACCCTTCCAACTTAATGGGTGGCCGTTCTTTCAGAGATTCTCTATTGTAGTTTCCATTGTAGTGGTTAGTCATTTTTGTTTTAAAAGAACATATTCCTGAAAACATTTTAAAGTAATGATAGCATAATCATCAACTGGGTGTTCATTTTATATGCAGAGATTAAGTGCCTTACATATGTTTCTTTAATCTTACCTTAGATTAATATAACAGATTGCTCCCTTCAATATTTTTTCTTCAGGTGAGGAAATTCAAGAGAAGCTAAGTTATTCAGTCAAGTTTATATTCCTAGTGAGCCAGAGAAAAAGTAAACCTGTGCCTATGCAGGCTCCATTTTTTCATTCATGTATCCAACATACCATATATTGATTGTCTCTTACGTGCTTCTGTATTAAGTATCCAAGAAGAGTCTAGACAAATGTACTCCTTTCGACAGTGGAGTTGACAGTCAGAAAGGATTGATATTGGCTAAGTGATGACAATTCTTCCCAGGAGTAACAGGGAAAAGTGCACACTATGCAAATCTGGATTGGGGTTGGGGACAGAAAACTTTTATTAAGTAACAGTTATAAACATTTAAGCTGAGACCTGAAAAAGAATAGGATTTAGCTATACAAAGCATATTTATGGGAGACAAGAGGCACTGGACAAGGTCTAAAACATGACATTTTCAAAGTGAAACATGTTGAGTTTCATAAACTGAAACAAGCATAGTTGCCTGGGGCACAGGGAAGCTGGAGAAAGGTTATTCTCTCTCTTTTCAAAGCCTCTTTGAATAGTTGTTAGTATATACCTTTGTTTATGGTATTTTAAAGGATAAATATATTTTCTCATAATATTGCAGGTGAATGAGAAAATAATACTTAGCAAAAATAAAATAAAACACAAATCTTATTCTAACATCCAGAGATAATCACTGTTAGCTCTTTGATGTTTGCCTTTTCAGACATCCACTCTTTATAGGAATGTGTATATTTTTACAGGAAAAAACATGAACATAAAAGGCTCAAAAATTATACTGGTTATAAAGTAATATATGGAATTATTTTACATGTCTATAAATTTTTATGTTCATCATAGTGCATGAACAATGTAGAAGACATATGTAGATGGACAGACAGATCTATTAAACAGAATAAATATTTTGAAAATTATGTTACTATGGATAAATATCACAGTCTAAAGAAGAAAAAGTAAGTTATTTAAAAATTATTTTAAGACATTTACTAAGTATGTGGGAAAAGTCAGTTTTAATCCTTGATTCCACTTTCTCTTATACACCACAGATTTCCAAAATTATAAATGACTATTTTGTATAAACCTATATTCACAAACCTGGAGGAAGACAGAGGTATGCAATGGACAGGAGCTTTCAAATGAGAATATTTGTGAAATAAACACAAGTTGGATGAACTTTAATAAATTACAAATAAGCCCTACTTCATGAATTTAACATCATCATAAATAAATATTCAAGGGAAAACTAGAAACATACTTGCAACACATATAAGTGGTTGATATATACACAGCTGTATAAAATAATAGGAAAATTCCTAACAATCAACTAGAATAACTGGTAAAATTCATAAGAAAAATCAAACTAAAACATACCTGAAGCTCTGTCACTGTACCCTATGGAACACAATCAACCATAGGTTTCAAAAAAAAACAAAGATATCTTCACCTCTTCTATCTACTATCTGACATCAAGCTCACTTCTGATAACATTATTTCTCTTACAGCTCCCTTAAGGCATGATTCTTTTCTTTCTTACTTCCCTAATGTATAACTCCTGGAGGTGGAACAGCTGCCCGCCTTGTTCTTCATGGCTATTTCTAGGCCATCCTCCTTTTCCTTTCTTTAAATTTAATCAAATTAACTGTTTTTTTCATTTTTATTTTATATTAGAGTTAATTAACAATGTGGTGTTAGTTTCAGGTGTACAGCAGAGTGATTCACTTATACATATACATGTGTCTATTCTTTTTCAAATTCTTTTCCCATTCAGATTATTACAGAGTATTGAGCAGAGTTCCCTGTGTTATGCAGTAGGTCCTTGTTGGTTATCTATTTTAAATATAGCAGTGTGTACATGTCAATCCCAAACTCCCAGTCTATCCCTCCCCCAACCCTTCCCCCCAGAACCATAAATTCATTCTCTAAGTCTGTGAGTCTGTTTCTGTTTTGTAAATAAGTTTGTATCATTTTTAAAATTTAGATTCCACATATAAATGATATCATATAATATTTGTCTGTCTCTGTCTGACTTACTTCACTTAGTATGATAATCTCCAGGTCCATCCACGTTGCTGCAAATGGAAATATTTCATTCTTTTTAAGGGCTAAGTAATATTCCATTGTATATATGTACAACATCTTCTTTATGCATTCATCTGTCAATGAACATTTAGGGTGTTTCCATGGCCTGGCTATTGTAAACAGTGCTGCAGTGAACATGGGGATGCACATAACCTTTCAAACCATGTTTTTCTCCAGATTATGCCCAGGAGTGGGATTGCTGGATCACATGATAGCTCTATTTTTAGTTTCTTAAGGAATCTCCATACTGTTCTTCATAGTGGCTGTACAAATTTACATTCCCACCAACAATGTAGAAGGGTCCACTTTTCTCCACACATCCTCCAGCATTTATTGTTTGTAGACATTTTGATGATGGCCATTCTGATCAATGTGAGGTGATACCTCATTGTAGTTTTTATTTGCATTTCTCCAATAATTAGTGATGTTGAGCATCTTTTCATGTGCCTATTGGCCATTTGTATTTCTTCTTTGGAGAAATGTCTATTTAGATCTTCCACCCATTTTCTGATCGGGTTGTTTGTTTTTCTGATACTGAGCCACATGAGCTGTTTGTATATTTTGAAGATTAATTCCTTGTTGGTTGCTTCATTTGCAGATATTTTCTCCCATTCTGAGAGTTGACTTTTTGTTTTGTTTACAGTTTCCTTTGCTGTGAAAAAGATTTTAAGCTTAATTAGGTCCCATTTGTTTTATTTTTGTTTTTTATTTTCATTACTCTAGGAGGTAGATTTTAAAACTTCTTGCTGCAATTTATGTCAGAGTGTTCTGCCTATATTTTCCTTTAAGAGTTTTATGGTATCCAGCCTTATATTTAGGTCTCTAATCCATTTTGAGTTTATTTTTGTGTATGGTGTTAGGGAGTGTTCTAATTTCATTCTCTTACATATAGCTCTCCAGTTTCCAAGCACCACTTATTGAAGAGACTGTCTTCTCCATTGTATATTCTTGCCTCCTTGGCCATAGATTAGGTGACCATAGGTGTATGGGTTTATTTCTGCACTTCCTATCCTGTTCCATTGATCTATATTTCTGTTTTTGTGTCAGTAACATATGGTCTTGATGACTGAAGCTTTGTAGTGTAGTTTGAAGTCAGGGAGCCTGATTCTTCCAGCTCTGTTTTTCTTTCTCAGGGTTGCCTTGTCTATTTGGGGTCTTTTATGTTTCCATAAAAACTGTAAACTTTCTGGTTCTAATTCTGTGAAAAATCCCATTGGTAATTTTATGGGGATTGCAAACCTGTAGATTGCTTGGGGCAATATAGTCATTTTCGCAATGTGGATTCTTCCAATCCAAGAACATGTTGTATCTCTCCATCGGTTTGTGTCATCTTTGATTTCTATCATCAGCATGTTATAGTTTTCTGAATACAGTTCTTTTGCCTCCTACGGTAGGTTTATTCCTAGGTATTTTATTCTTTTTGATATGATGACAAATGTTGCTGTTTCATTAATTTCTCTTTCTGATTTTTATTGTTATTGTACAGGAATGCAAGAGATTTCTGTGTATTAATTTTGTATCCTGCAACTTTACCAGATTCATTGATGAGCTCTAGTAGTTTTCTGGTAGCATCTTTAGGACTTTCTATGTATAGTTTCATGTCATCTGCAAACAGTGATAGTTTTACTTCTTTTCCAACTTGAATTCCTTTTATTATTTTTCTCTGATTGCTGTGTCTAGGACTTCCAAAACTGTGTTGAATAAAAGTGGTGACAATGGACATCCTTGCCTTGCTCCTGATCTTGAGGAAATGCTTTCAGCTTTTTCACTGTTAAGTGTGATATTAGCTGTGGGTTTGTCATATGTGGCCTTTATTATGTTGAGATATGTTCCCTCTATGCCCACTTTCTAGAGAGTTTTTATCATAAATTGGTGTTGAATTTTGTCAAAAGCTTTTTCTGCATCTATTGAGATGATCATATGGTTTTTATTCTTCAGTTTGCTAATGTGTATCACACTGATTAATTTGCAGATATTGAAAAATCCTTGCATCTCTCTTGTAACAGTCTATTTTGTCTTATATGAGAATTGCTACTCCAGCTTTCTTTTGATTTCCATTTGCATGGAATATCTTTTTCCATCCCCTCACTTTCAGTCTGTATGTTTCCCTAGGTCTGAAGTGGGTCTCTTTTAGACAGTATATATACAGGTCTTGTTTTCGTGTCCATTCAGGTAGTCTCCCTCTTTTGGTTGGAGCATTTAATCCATTTACATTTAAGTTAATTATCGATATGTATGTTCTTATTGCCATTTTGCTAATTGTTTTCAATTTGTTTTTGTAGGTGTTTTCCTTCCTCTTTTGTTCTCTTCTCTTGTGATTTGATAACTAACTTCAGTGATGTGTTTGGATTTCTTTTTTCTTTTGTGTATGTGCATGTATTGTAGGTTTTTGGTTTGTGGTTACCATGAGGTTTTGATATAGCAGTCTATACATAAACAAGACTGTTTTATGTTGCTTGTCTCTTAATTTTCAATGCATTTCCAGTATCCTGCATTTGTTCTCTCCTCTTGTCTTGATTGCTGGTTTGGGTATCATATTTGTATGCAGATGATTTCCTACCTTTACTGTATGTTTGCCTTTACTAGTGAGCTTTTCCACTCATAGTTTTCTTATTTCTAGTTGTGACCTTTATTTTCTGCCTAGAGATGTTCCTTTAGCATTTGTTGCAAAGGTGGTCTGGTGATGCTGAGTTCTCTTAGCTTTTGTCTTTCTGTAAAGCTTTTGATTTCTACATCAAATCTAAATGAGAGCCTTGCTGAGTAGAGTATTCTTGGTTGTAGATTCTTCCTCTTCATCACTGTAATTCTATAATGCCACTCCCTTCTGGCTGCAGTGTTTTTGCCAGGAAATCAGCTGATAACCATATAGGAGTTCCCTTGTACTTTATTTGTTGCTTTTTCGTTGTTGCCTTTAATACTTTATCTTTAATTTTGTCAATTTGATTACTATATGTCTCAGTGTGTTCCTCCTTGGGTTTTTCCTGCCTGGACTCTGCACTTCCTGAAGTTGGTTGACAGTTTCCTTTCCCATGTTATGAAAGTTTTCAGCTGTTATCTCATCAAATATATTCTCAGGTCCTTTCTCTTTCTCTTCTTTGGGGACCTCTACAATTCAAATGTTGGTGCATTTAGTGTTGTCCCAGAGGTCTCTGAGACTGTCCTTCTTTCTTTTCCTTCTTTATTCTGTTCCACAGCAGTGATTTCCACCATCCTGTCTTCCAGGTAACTTATCCTTTCTTCTGCCTCAATTATTCTGCTATTGATTCCTTCTAGTGTATTTTTCATTTCTGTTATTGTGTTGTTCCTCTCTATTCTTTAGTTCTTCTAAGTCTTTGTTAAACATTTCTTGTATCTTCTTGACCTGTGTGTCTATTCTTTTTCCAAGATCCTGGATCATCTTTACCATCATTACTGTGATGTTTCTTTCAGGTATATTGCCTGTCTCCACTTCCCTTAGTTGTTCTTCTGGGGTTTTATCTTGTTCTTCATCTGGGACATTTCCTCTGCCATCTCATTTTGCCTAACTTGCTGTGATTGTGGTTTCCATTCTGCAGGCTGCAGGCTTGTAGTTCTTGCTTATATTGTCTGCCCCCTCGTGGATGAGGCTGTCTAAGAGGCTTGTGCAGGCTTCCTGGTGGGAGGGACTGGTACCTGCCCACTGGTGGGTGAAGCTGGGTCTTGTCCCTCTTGTGGGCAGGGTCATGACCTTGGGTGTGTTGATTGGGCGTCTGTTTATTCAGGAAGACTTTAAGCAGACTTTTCTGCTGATGGGTGGGGCTGTGTTCAGGCTGTGTTGGTTGTTTGGCCTGAGGCATCCCAGCACTGGAGCCTAGAGGCTGTTGCGTGGACCAGGTCTTGATAAGAAAATGGCAGCCTCCTAGAGAGCCCACACCAATTAACCCTCACCAGAACTGCTGCTGCCAGTGTCCCTGTTCCCACAGTGAGCCACAGCTGCCTTCCACCTCTACAGGAGACCCTCCAACACTAGCAGGTAAGCACGGCCCAGTCTCTTATGAGGTCACTGCTTTTTTCCCTGGGTCCTGGTGTGCACAAGACCCTGTGTGCACCCTCCAGGAGTCAAGTTTCTGTTTTTCCCAGTGCTGTGGAATTCCGGTGGTCAAACCCCATTGGCCTTCATAGCCAGACTCTTTGGGGGCTCCTTCTCCCATTGCCAGACCTGCAGGATGGGGAGCCCAAAGTGGGGCTCAGAACTCTCACTCCTGTGGGAGAACTTCCATGGTATAATTACTCTCCAGTTTGTGAGTTGCCCACCCGGTGTGTATGGGGTTTGATTTTATCACAGTTGTGCCCCTCCTACCATCTCGTTCTGGTTTCTTCTTTGTCTTTCTTTGGATGTAGGGTATCTTTTTTGGTATGTTCCAGTGTTTTATCTTCAGTGGTTGTTCAGGAGTTAGTTGTGATTTGGTGTTTCCATAAGAAGTGGTGATCTCATGTCCTTGTACTCTGTCATCTTTCCTCCTCCCCCAAAGTAACTATGTGTTATCTCTCCTTGTCATCACCTGTTCCTCCATGGTACCCTCCCTCTCTGAATCTCCTGTCATAATATGGCATATTATAAGATACATAAAGATGACCCCTGCATTACTCATTTCCTTGATCTCTGCTGCAATAATTTTGTTTGCCATCCTCGGTAGCCATTTTGTTAATGTCATTAGCATTATATGAAGCACTTCTATAATCTCAATTTTAAACATTCCATTTTCCAACCACCAGTTCTTATATTTCCAAATCATTTTCTCTCATGTCCCACCTCTTTAACCCTACTTGAATTAACATGCTATTGATGCTACACCACCCCTCAACCTTCTTTCTTCTTTACTTTGCTCATAATTCCCACAGTGAATCATTATATTCACTCATTTCCTTGCCTTCCTTTTACTTCATTATACTCACATAAAGAAACTCCAAACTTCTGCCTACTGCAGGCTTATAAAGTTACCCCTGGAAGAATGTGGGTTTAAACTTATGGGTTCACTTATACGGGGATTTTTTTCAATAGTAAATGTTACAATACTACATGATCTGCAGTTGGTAGAATCTGCAGAAACTGAGATACAGAGGATCCGCCTATAGGGTGGGCCAACTATAAATTATACTTGGATTTTTGTTTCTGTAGAGGGTCAGCACCTATAACCCGCATGTTGTTCAAGGGTCAACTGTATTCTGCTGTTAAATATCACTGGAAAAAATACAGTCACACTAACTGGTCTCATTTTATATTGTTTTTAAAATCACCAAACTAAAACAGCCTTTAATGCTGTTGCCAAACAAACCCATATTCTCCCATTCTCTAAGACAACTCTCCATACACAGTGCTTTCTCTTTAACCCTACTATACCTCCTATTAATCTTTACTCTCACATGATGATCTCAATTCTTATTAAACAAAGAATTGTAGCAATCTGAAGACCAGTTCTACAAGCTTCCAGTGCTATGTCCTTCAACCATTATTATGCATCCTACCTTCTTCTCCTCTATTCACAGACCAGCAATCAGGGCTTATATCTCCAGTTGTGAAGTATATTTCACCCACTCTTCCCTTCTCAAGGGATATTGTTCCACCACTTCTCTTGCTCTCTCTCTGTGAGCAACATGAGGACAGGTTTTTAAATATATTTTGTATACTTTTAAATCTCCAGAGCCTGTAATGGTTCTGGGAACATAGAGGGTACTCAGTAACAAGTAAATGAAAGCTAAAATGAAAGAGATTGCCATTTTTACTAGTCAAATTTAATAGTTTAATATATGATACAATTTAATGTGTCAAGGGTGGAATGAAATGATTACTCACTTTCATGGTAGATAAACATTTGAAATTAAACTTTGCCCAAAAGCAATCTGAGAAGAGAATCATAGATTCATAGAATTAAAACCTTAATATAACAATTTTACTATTTGTAGCCTCCTCTAAAAAAACAAGGCAAGTATTAATATGCA
Source organism: Aethalodelphis obliquidens (assembly GCF_003676395.1). NCBI lineage: Eukaryota > Metazoa > Chordata > Mammalia > Artiodactyla > Delphinidae > Aethalodelphis > Aethalodelphis obliquidens. The sequence goes on from NW_020837945.1 coordinate 101,784,184, forward strand.
ATAAAATCTTTGTTTATACAGTGGCAATTTGAGTTAAAAATCAAAAACAAAGCAAATATTTAGACAAATTATGGTGAATCTACATGTTTAGAAAATTATGTGTTATTGTGATCACATCCACAAAGTACTTCTGTTTACTCTGGAAAATGTTTGTTTGGTATATGAGTACCTGGTGTGCCAGTGAAGGTGTGGCCCTGCTCATAGCTTCATTGTAGAGGATCACTCCCGGAGTCCTCATATGAGAGAACTGGCCAAGAAGAGAATTTGAGGATTCTTTATTATTAGTGGTCAGGTTCAATACCACTGACTACATCTCTCTCTACAACATTAATCTCCCCCAAAGTCATGTCTGATTGAATCCAGCAAAGGTATCTGATTGATAACCTATGTGCCAACCACCTACTGATGTGACAGCCTAATGTCTCTTTGAGTGTGACTAAGAGTCATTAGTGGTTTCTAGAGAATATACACAGAAACTAACGCCTGATGTTAAAACTGTTTGCTCAATGAAAAAACAAAATGGCTTATGTTTTTAGATTCATAGTCATATATTTGACTGAAAAATCTCAATAGAAGTTTTATATATAGATACACACACACACACACACACACACACACACACATATATATATATAAGGTAATAGTACAAGCTGCCAGAAAATAAAATAATAAAAGAGGTAATTTACTTGCTGCAACATCTGCTTGCTTCACCTGCAGAAGAGAATACTCCAGTTTATTCTTTATGCTTAACAAGACTGAACACTTTGAAACATACCTCTGGAGTCACCCAACCTGTAAATTAAATACATCAGCAATGCAATTATTGCACTGTGCTCTTTTCACAGGTATAAATCACATATAAAACAGTTGTAGTGCTGAGCAACAAAAACTATAATTTATATTTTACTGTTAATGCCTGAAACTTCACAATGTAAACCAGTGTTCTGAAGCTGCAAAAAGATTCTATGGCTGCTGCTCTGATGAGGTTACCTCAGGTCCAGGAAAGAAAATCAGACTAGAAAGCAATGATATTTTATGGAAACTTTCTTTTGTACTTGTTTCCTTCTCTTGTGTTTTGCATACCTTTAAGAGAATAGCATATAATTTGCTATAGTTTAAAATTTTAGATTACACACATTTTTATTTAAAATTTTTGAAAATAAAAGGCGTAATAGTAGTCAATTCTAAAAACAATCATTATTGATACATGCTCAATGCAGAAAATATTAAAAAGACAAAATATCAAAGATAAAAAGCAAACATATTTTCCAAACCACCACCAAAGTTTGAGGACTTTAACATTTTGACAACTTTTTAAATTCAAGGTTTCTTTTCCTCAGGATTTTCCTAAATCATTATTCACATTGAAGGTTCATACTTTCTTTCACTTTCTCTCTCTTACTCTTTCTTTCTCATTAACCTTAACAGACTCTTGCTAGATCTTTTCAAAGTAGATAATCCTGCTCTTATTTATTAAATTAGGTAAAAAGAAGTTTGATAATTTGTCTTTTTTTGAATTACTTCAGCATTGAATAATAATTATTATTTATGTATTATTATATATCTTTGATACTGTGATATGATAAAATATAATTTTAAGAAAATACTATTTTTAAGATATTAGCCTATGTTTCTGTTTTGTATGTTTTTTTTAAGAAGATGTTGGGGGTAGGAGTTTATTAATTTATTTATTTTGCTGTGTTGGGTCTTCGTTTCTGTGCAAGGGCTTTCTCTAGTTGTGGCAAGCGGGGTCCACTCTTCATTGCGGTGTGCGGGCCTCTCACTATCGCGGCCTCTCGTTGCGGAGCACAGGCTCCAGATGCGCAGGCTCAGTAGTTGTGGCTCACGGGCCTAGTTGCTCCGTGGCATGTGGGATCCTCCCAGAGCAGGGCTCGAACCCGTGTCCCCTGCATTAGCAGGTAGATTCTCAACCACTGCACCACCAGGGAAGTCCCTGTTTTATTTTTCTTCTTGTATTAATATTACTAAATCCTCAACACATTAAACACACAGCAGGTTTCTAAATCATTGCCTCAGAGTGAAATTTTACAGAATTAAAATAAATTAGTATTTCTTAGACTTGGAGTTTAGAATATGATTCTCAGACATAGATGCATACAATTACCTGGTTGGGGGTGTGTGGAAACACCTAACATGCCAGATACTCAGGACCCATCCTTAGATTCTGATTTAGTTGCTTTGTATAAAGTTGAAAAACAGATCTTTTTTATGTTTCCTAAGTGGTTCTAATACACAGTCAGGATCGAAAACTATTCAATTTAGGTTGGCAGATTTAAATTAGAATATAGACAAAATGATTGGAGCATTTAAGCCTGAAAATATAAACAGGTTGTCACTACAGTTTGTCATTTGCTTTCTGATACATGGTTTATTTGAATGATTTCTTATTTTTCCAATTTTATTAGTTTTAGAAATTTAAAATCAGACTAAAGAATAATTCATGTTAATTTTAGAGTTCTATGAAAATACACAGAAGCATCCATTGTCTCTGTGCATGGATAACAATTTCTATCAAGTTCTTGTCACTCATTCTGCAAACTGCCTTGTACTTTCAATACTTTCAAGATTTCACCACGTGGTATGCCAAGTGCTCCAAACAGTCCTACTTCTCTTTTCCTTACCAAAATTTATTATAAGTCTTTCCCCTGGTCTAGATATAAGAAGAAGAGAAATAAGTGACCAACTGAAAAATCAGCACTCATTCAGTAGACCAGATATTCTTTATCATGGCTGGGAATTAAATTCAACTTTCAACAAAATAAAGATCTCAGGACTATGGACTTGGAGGATCTGGATTAGTGGATCCGGATTAAGATCCAGCTTTCTGTATTTTTTATAAAATACCTAACAGTGATTATGATGTGTATCCAAAGAGAAGAGCCACAATATTTAAGAAACAACAGCAATAATTTATTATGACTAATTCAAATTATGAGCCTCTATTACAGTAAGTAGACATCAGCGACAAGGTCAAAAACCTTCATTTCTTATTTATGAGGTGTATAAAATTAGGATCTCTTTCTCTTGACAAAACATGAGAATGCATCATTTGCATAGTTTGAATCCCACATTAGCTTTCTATATTTCTTACTTACCAAAATTTGTCAGAGGTCATGATGATTGGCAGTTTGTCCTGATTTTCTCTGTATTAATAATTTGTTGCTATTATTTATGTAATCATTTTTTAAATATTTTATTTTTTATTTTTTTATTATTTTTACTTGACAAATTATTTACTTTCTGTCTTTCCCATCTGACCATGAACTCCCTTAAGGCAGGGACCATGTCTATCCTGTTCACTGTTGTAGATTCAGCAGACAAATCAATGCTCGGCACACAGTAAGCATTCAATAAATGCTGTTGCATGAATGAATCAAATGACCATCAAAGGTACTAGGGGAAGACAGTTTTTTTTTTTAACATCTTTATTGGAGTATAATTGCTTTACATTGTTGTGTTAGTGGCTGCTGTATAACAAAGTGAATCAGCTATATGTATACATATATCCCCATATCCCCTCCCTCATGCATGTCCCTCCTACCCTCCCTATCCCACACTCCTCTAGGTGGTCACAAAGGACCGAGCTGATCTCCCTGTGCTATGTGGCTGCTTCCCACTAGCTACCTATTTTACATGTGGTAGTGTATATATATCAATGCCACTCTCTAACTTCATCTCAGCTTACCCTTCTGCTTCCACGTGTCCTCAAATCCAGTCTCTACGTCTGTGTCTTTATTCCTGTACTGCCCCTAGGTTCTTCAGAAACATTTTTTTTCTTTTAGATTCCATATATATGTGTTAGCATACAGTTTTTGTTTTTCTCTTTCTGACTTACTTCACTCTGTATGAAAGACTCTAGGTCCATCCACCTCACTACAAATAAATAATTTCGTTTCTTTTTATGGCTGAGTAATATTCCGTGATATATATGTGTCACATCTTCTTTATCCATACATCTGTCATTGGACACTTAGGTGTCTTCTATGGCCTGGCTATTGTAAATAGTGTTGTAATGAACAGGGTGCTACATGAGCTTTTTTGAATTATGGTTATCTCAGGGTATATGCCCAGAAGTGGGAGTGGGATTGCTGGGTCGTATGGTAGTTCTATTTTTAGTTTTTTAAGGAACCTCCATACTGTTCTCCATAGTGGTTGTATCAATCTACATTCCCACCAACAGTGCAGTGGGTTCCCTTTTCTCCACACCCTCTCCAGCATTTATCATTGGTAGATTTTTCGATGATGGCATTCTGACTGGTGTGAGGGGATACTTTATTGTAGTTTTGATTTGCATTTCTCTAATGATTAGTGATGTTGAGCATCCTTTCATGTATTTGTTGGAAATCTGTATATCTTCTTGGGAGAAATGTCTATTTAGGTCTTCTGCCCATTTTTGGATTGGGTTGTTTGTTTTTTTGAAATTGAGCTGCATGAGCTGCTTGTATATTTTGGAGATTAACCCTTTGTCAGTTGCTTTGTTTGCAAATATTTCCTCCCATTCTGAGGGTTGTCTTTTCGTCTTGTTTATGGTTTCCTTTGCTGTGCAAAAGCTTTTAAGTTTCATTAGGTCTGACTTTTTTATTTTTGTTTTTATTTCCATTCCTCTAGGAGGTGGGTTAAAAAGGATCTTGCTGTGATTTATGTCAGAGAGTGTTCTGCCTTTGTTTTCCTCTAAGTGCTTTATAGTGTCTTGCCTTATATTTAGGTGTTTAATCCATTTTGAGTTTATTTTTGTGTATGGTGTTAGGGAGTGTTCTAATTTCATTCTTTTACATGTAGTTGTACAGTTTTCCCAGCACCACTTATTGAAGAAGCCGTCTTTTCTCCATTGTATATTCTTGCCTCCTTTATCAAAGATAAGGTGACCATATGTGTGTGGGTTTGTCTCTGGACTTTCTATCCTGTTCCATTGATCTATATTTCTGTTTTTGTGCCAGTACCATACTGTCTGATTACTATAGGTTTGTAATATAGTCTGAGGTCAGGGAGCCTGATTCCTCCAGCTCCGTTTTTCATTCTCAAGATTGCGTTGGCTATTCGGGGTCTCTTGCGTTTCCATACACATTGTGAAGTTTTTTGTTCTAGTTCTGTGAAAAACGCCCTTGGTAGTTTGATAGGGATTGCATTGAATCTGTAGATTGCTTTGGGGAGTATAGGCATTTTCACAATGTTGATTCCTCCAATCCAAGAACATGGTATATCTCTCCATGTGTTTGTATCATCTTTGATTTCTTTCATCAGTGTCTTATAGTTTTCTGCATACAGGTCTTTTGTCTCCTTAGGTAGTTTTATACCTAGGTATTTTATTCTTTTTGTTACAATGGTAAACGGGAGTGTTTCCTTAAATTCTTTTTCAGATTTTTCATCACTAGTGTAAAGGAATGAAAGAAATTTCTGTGCATTAATATTGTATCCTGCAACTTTACCAAATTCATTGATTAGCTCTAGTAGTTTTCTGGTAGCATCTTTATGTCATCTGGCAATTGTGACATCTTTACTTATTCTTTTCCGATTTGGATTACTTTTATTACTTTTTCTTCTCTGATTGCTGTGGCTAAAACTTCCAAAACTATGTTGAATAATAGTGGTAAGAGTGGGTATCCTTGTCTCGTTCCTGATCTTAGTGGAAATGGTTTCAGTTTTTCACCATCAATAATGATGTTGGCTGTGGGTTTGTCATATATGATCTTTATTATGTTGAGGTAAGTTCCCTCTATGCCTAATTTCTGGAGAGTTTTTATCATCAATGGGTATTGAATTTTGTCAAAAGCTTTTTCTGCATCTACTGACATTATCATATGGTTTTTATCTTTCAATTTGTTAATATGCTGTATCACATTGATTGATTGAATTGCGTATATTGAAGAATACTTGCATTCCTGGGATAAACCCCAGTTGATCATGGTGTATGATCCTTTTAATGTGCTGCTGGATTCTGTTTGCCAGTATTCTGTTGAGGATTTTGGCATCTATGTTCGTCAATGATATTGGCCTGTAGTTTTCTTCTTTTGTGACATCTTTGTCTTGTTTGGTATCAGGGTGACGGTAGCCTCGTAGAATGAGTTTGGGAGTATCCCTCCCTCTGCTGTATTTTGGAAGAGTTTGAGCAGGATAGGTGTTAGCTCTTCTTTAAATGTTTGATAGAAGACACCTGTGAAGCTCTCCGGTCCTGGGCTTTTGTTTGTGGAAGATTTTTAATAACAGTCTCAATTTCAGTGCTTTTGATTGGTCTGTTTATATTTTTATATTTCTTCTCGGTTCAGTCCCAGAAGTTTGAGCTTTTATAAGAATTTGTCCCTTTCTTCCAGGTTGTCCATTATATTGGCTTATAGCTGCTTGTAGTAATCTCTCATGATACTTTTCATTTTTGCAGTGTCAGTTACTTCTCCTTTTTTATTTCTAGTTCTATTGATTTGCGTCTTCTCCCTTTTTTTCTTAATGAGTCTGGCTAAGGGTTTATCAATTTGTTTATCTTCTCAAAGAACCGACTTTTACTTTTATTGATTTTTGCTATCATTTCCTTCATTTATTTCTTATCTGATCTTTATGATTTCTTTCCTTCTGCTAAATTTGGGGTTTTTGTTCTTCTTTCTCTAATTGCTTTAGGTGTAAGGTTAGGTTTTTTTTTTGAGATGTTTCTTGTTTCTTGAGGTAGGATTGTATTGCTATAAACTTCCCTTTTAGAACTGCTTTTGCTGCATCCCATAGGTTTTGGATCATCGTGTTTTCATTGTCATTTGTTTAAGTATTTTTTGATTTTCTCTTTGATTTCTTCAGTGATCTCTTGGTTATTTAGTAGTGTATTGTTTAGCCTCCATGTATTTGTATATTTTACAGTGTTTCTCCTGTAACTGATATCTAGTCTCGTGGAGCTGTGGTCAGAAAAGATACTTCATATGATTTCAATTTTCTTAAATTTACCAAGGCTTGATTTGTGACCCAAGATATGATCTATCCTGAAGAATGTTCTGTAAGCACTTGAGAAGAAAGTGTATTCTGTTGTTTTTGAATGGAGTGTCCTAAAAATATCAATTAAGTAAGTCCATCTTGTTTAATGTATCATTTAAAGCTTGTGTTTCCTTATTTTCATTTTGCATGACCTGTCCATTGGTGAAAGTGGGGTGCTAAAGTTCCCTATTAAGATATTGTTACTGTTGATTTCCCCTTTTATGGCTGTTAGGATTTGCCTTATGTGTTGGGATGCTTCTATGCTGGGTGCATAAATATTTATAATTGTTATATCTTCTTCTTGGATTGATCTCTTGATCATTATGTAGTGTCCTTCTTTGTCTCTTGTAAGTCTTTAAGGTCTATTTTTTCTGTTATGAGAATTGCTACTCCAGTTTTTTTTTGATTTCCATTTGCATGGGATATCTTTTTCCATCCCCTCACTTTCAGTCTGTATGTGTCCCTAGATCTGAAGTGGGTCTCTTGTAGACAGCATATATACGGGCCCTGCTTTTGTATCCATTCAGCCAGTTTATGTCTTTTGGTGGTAGCATTTAATCCATTTACATTTAAGGTAATTATCAATATTTATGTTCCTTTTACCATTTCCTTGTTTTCATTTTGTTATTGTAGGTCTTTTCCTTCTCTGTGTTTCCTGCCTAGAAAAGGTCCTTTAGCCTTTGTTATAGAGCTGGTTTAGTGGTGCTGAATTCTCTTAGCTTTTGCTTGTTTGTAAAAGTTGTAATTTCTCCATCAAATCTGAATGAGATCCTTGCTGATTGGAGTAACCTTGGTTGTAGCTTTTTCCCTTTCATCACTTTAAATATGTCTTGTCACGTCCTTCTGGCTTGCAGAGTTTCTGCCAAAAGATCAGCTGTTAATCTTATGGTGATTACCTTGTATATTATTTGTTGTTTTCCACTTGCTGCTTTAATATTTTTTCTTTGTGTTTAATTTTTGATAGTTTGATTAATATGTGTCTTAGTGTGTTTCTCCTTGGATTTATTCTGTATGGGACTCTCTGCACTTCCTGGACTTTATTGACTATTTCCTTTCCCATATTAGGGAAGTTTTCAACCATAATATCTTCTAATATTATCTCAGTCCCTTCCTTTTTCTCTTCTTCTTCTTCTGGTACCCCTATAATTTGAATGTTGGTGCCTTTAATGTTGTCCCAGGGGTCTCTGAGACTGTCCTCAATTCTTTTCATTCTTTTTTCTTTATTCTGGTCTACAGTAGTTATTTCCACTATTTTATCTTCCAGGGCACTTATCCCTACTTCTGCCTCAGTTATTCTCCTATTGATTCCTTCTAGAGAATTTTTAATTTCACGTATTGTGTTGTTCATCATTTTTTGTTTGCTCTTTAGTTTTTCTAGGTCCTTGTTAAATGTTTCTTGTGTTTTCTCCATTCTGTTTCTGAGATTTTGGATCATCTGTACTATCATTACTCTGAATTCCTTTTCAGGTAGACTGCCTATTTCCTTTTCATTTTTTTGGTCTGGTGGGTTTTTACTGTGCTCCTTCATCTGATGCATATTTCTGTCTTCACATTTTGATAACTCACTGTATTTGGGATCTCCTTTTTGTTGGCTGCAGGTTCGTAGTTCCTGTTGTTTTTGGTGTCTGCCCCCAGTGGGTAATGTTGGTTCAGTGGCTTTTGTAGTTTTCCTGGTGGAGGGGACTGGTGCCTGTGCTCTGGTGGATGAGGCTGGATCTTGTCTTTCTGGTGGGCAGGACCACATCCAGTGGTGTGTTTTGGGGTTTCTGTGAACTTAGTATGATTTTAGGCAGCCTCTCTGCTAATGGGTGGTGTTGTGTTCCTGTCTTGTTAGTTGTTTGGCATTGGGGGGGGGGCCAGCACTGGAGCTTACTGACCGTTGAGTGGACCTGTGTCTTAGCATTGAGACAGAGTTCTCTGGAAGAGCTCTCCCTGATTGATATTATGAGGGGCCAGGAGGTCTCTGGTGGTCCAATGTCTGAACTTGGCTCTCCCACCTCAGAGGCTCAGGCCTGACACCTGGCCAGAGCACCAAGACACTGTTAGCCACATGGCTCAGAAGAAAAGGGAGAAAAGAATAAAAGAAAAAGAAATAAAATAAAGTTATTAAAATAAAAAATAAATATATTCAAATAAAAAAATGTAAAAAGTAATTTAAAAAAAATAGAGCAACTAAACCAATACACAAATCTACCAATGATAACAAGCTCTAAAATCCATACTAAAAAAAACCAGACATAACCATAGGACAGATGGTAAAAGCACATCTATACAGACAAAAATCACAAAGGAGCATACATATACACACTCACAAAAAGGGAAAAAGAAAACAAAATATATATATAAAGGAAGCAAGAAACCAAATCAATAAATCTACCAATGATAATATGTTCTAAATACTAAACTCAGATAAACATAAAACTAGAAAGAAATTAGACACCTAAAGCAAACCCCAAGTCTAAGGTTTCTCTCAAAGTCTACCACCTCAGTTTTGGGATGATTCATTGTCTATTTATGTATTCCACAGATGCAGGTTATAGCAAGTTGATTGTGGAGATTTAATCCACTGCTTCTGAGGCTGCATGGAGAAATTTCCCTTTCTTGTCTTTTTTTCGCACAGCTCCTGGGGTTCAGCTTTGGATTTGTCCCCGCCTCTGCATGTAGGTTGCTCTCTGGTGTCCGTTCTTCACCCAGACAGGAGGGGCTTAAAGGAGTGGCTGGTTAGGGGGCTCTGGCTCACTCAAGCCAGTGGGAGAGAGGTGTGTGAATTGCAGGGCAGTCCTGCAGCGGCAGAGGCTGGTGTGACATTGCAACAGCCTGAGGTGCACCGTGTGTTCTCCCACGGAAGTTGTCCCTGCATCACAGGACCCTGGTAGTGGTGGGATGCACAGGCTCCCGGGAAGGGAGGTGTGGATAATGACCTGTGCTTGCACATGGGAATCTTGGTGGCTGTAGCAGCAGAATTAGCATTTCATGCCCATCTCTGCTGTCTGCGCTGACAGCTGCAGCTCGTGCCCGTCTCTGAAGCTCATTTAGGCAGTACTCTGAATCCTTTCTGCTCACAAACCCCAAAACAATGGTCTCTTAACTCTTAGGCAGTTCCAGACTTTTCCCCAGATTCCCTCCTGGTTAGCTCTGGTGCACTAGCCCCTTTCAGGCTGTGTTCATGCAGCCAACCCCAGTCCTCTCCCTGGGATCTGAACTCTAACACCCGAGCCTCAGCTCCCAGCCCCAACCTGCCCCAGCAGGTGAGCAGACAAGCCTCTCAGGCTGATGAGCGCTGGTCGGCACTGATTCTCTTCTCTGTGTGGGAATCTCTCCGCTTTGCTCTCTGCCCCACTGTTGCTGCACTCTCCTCTATGGCTCCGAAGCTTTCCCCCAGCCGCTTACACCCCGTCTCCGCCAGTGAACGGGCTTCCTAGTGTGTGGAAAATTTTTCTCCTTTCCAGCTCCCTCCCAGAGGTACAGGTTCTGTCCCTATTCTTTTGTCTCTGTTTTTTCTTTTTTCTTTTGCCCTACCCAGGTATGTGGGGAGTTTCTTGCCTTTTGGGAAGTCTGAGGTCTTCTGCCAGCATTCAGTAGGTGTTCTGTAGAAGCTGTTCCACATGTAGGTGTAGTTCTGATGTATTTGTGGGGAGGAAGGTGATCTCTACGTCTTATTTCTCTGCCATCTTGAAGATCCTCCTGTCATTTTGTTTTGAGAATTTTTTAGGTATCAAGTATTTTAGTTGAAGTGGTTTTATCATTGATTATTTTTGGTTGCACCCTCATATCTCAGCAATTTCTTTAGCCTTAAAAATGATTTTTATAGTAACATCTAATATATGAAGCAAATATTAACAGAACTAAAGGGAGAAATAGAAACACAGTAATAGTAGGGGACTTTAATACTCACTTTTATCACAAATCATTTAGACAGAAAATCCAATAAGAAAACATTGGCTTTAACCAATACACTAGACCAGATGATCTTTGGCATATACAGAACATTCTATCAAAAAGCAACAGAATACACATTCTTCTAAAGCACACCTGAATGTTTTCCAGGATAAATCATATATTAGGCCACCAAACAAGTCTTAATAAACCTAAGGAGATTGAAATCATATCAAGCACCTTTTACAAAAACAATAATATGAAACTAGAAACTACCTATAAAGAGACAATTGGAATAGTCACAAATATTTGGAGATTTAACAGTATAGTACTGAACAACTCCTTTGGTTGTTCAAGAAGCAGTCATAGATCCAAGAAGAAATCAAAAGAGAAAAAAAAAATCCTTGACACAAATAAAATGGAAATACAGCATACCAAAACTTATGGGAATCATAAAAGCAGTTCTTACAGGGAAGTTAACATCACTAAAGGCCTAAATCAAGAAACAAGAGAGATATTAAACAACGTATGTTTACACCTCAAGGCAATAGAAAAGAAGAAAACATGAAGGACAAACTTAGTACAAGGAAGAAAATAACAAAGGTCAGAGGAGTAGAAATAAAATAGAGATCAAATAGACGATAGTAAAGAACATTTTTTGAAAAGATAACCAAAATGGGAAAACCTTTAGCTAGACTGACCAAAAAACAAAAAAAAAAGGGACTCAAAATAAAAGACAATGTTACAACTGATACGATACCACAGAAATGCAAAGATTATATGAGACTACTATGAGCAATTACACATCAACAAATTGGAAAACCTAGAAGAAAAAGATAAATTCCAAAAAACATACAACGTACCAAGACTGAATCATGGAGAAGGAAAATCTGAGCAGACCAAATATTAGGAAGAAGATTGAATCATTAGTCAAAATTCTCCCATAAACAAAGCCCAGGACCAAATGGCTAACCTGGTGAATGCTACTAGACATTTAAAGAAGAAATAATACAAATCCTTCTCAAACACTTCAAGAAAATATAAGAGAACATGTTCAAAGTCATTTTATGAGGCCAGCATTACCCTGATTTAAAATCAGAAAAGGATGCCACAAGAAAGCAAAACTATAGTCCATTGTCCCAATAAATATATATACAAAAATCCTCAAGAAAATACTGGCAAACAGATGTCAACAATACATTAAAACATCATACACAATGATCGAGTGAGATTTATTCCAGGAATGCAAGGATAGTTCAGTATCTGCAAAATCAATGTGATACACCCGATTAACAAAATGAAGGATAAATATCATATGATCATTTTAATAGAAGCAGAAAAAACGTTTAACAAAATTCAATATCCATTCATAATAAAAACTCTCAACAAAGTGGGTACAGAGGGAACATACCTCAACATAATAACAGCCATATATGACAAACCCACAGCTAACATCGTACTCAATGCTAAAAGCTTTTCCTCTAAAATCAAGAATAAGACAGAAATGCCCACTCACACCATTTTCATTCACTATAGTATTGAAAGTCCTAGCCACAGCAATTAGGCAAAAACAAACAAAAAAAGGACTGCAAACTGCAAAAGAAGTAAAACTATCACTATCTACAGATAACATGATTTGATATATCAAAACCCTGAAGACTCCACCAAAAACCTATTAGAACCAATAAATGAATTCAGTAAATTTGCAGGATACAAAATCAATATACAAAAATCTGTTGAAATTCTGTACACTAATAACAGAAATTAACAAAACAATCTCATTTATAAAAGCATCATCAGAAAGAATGAAATACCTAGAAATAAATTTCACCAAGGAGGTGAAAGACCTCTATAATGAAAATGATAAGAAACTGATGAAGGAATGTACAGAAGACACAAATAAATGTGATGTGATCATGGATTGGAAGAATTACTATTGTTAAAAGATTCAATGTGATTCCTATAAAATTACAATGGTGTTTTCATAGAAATAGAAAAAACAATCCTATTATATGTATGGAACCACAAAATACCCTGGATAGCAAAATAATCTTAAGAAAAAGCTGCAGGAATCATGCTTGCTGATTTCAAACTTTATTACAAAGCTATAGTAATTAAAACAGTATGGTATTGGCAAGAAAACAGAACATAGATGAATGAAACAGAATAGAGAGCCGAAAAATAAAGCTATATATATATATATTCAACTAATTTACAACAAAGTAGCCAAGAATATACAATGGGGAAAGCATAGTCTCATAAAGGTTGCTGGGAAAACTGGGCAGCCACATGCAAAAGAATGAAACTGGACTACTATCTTATACCATATACAAAAATTAACTCAAAATGGATGTAAGACCTGAAACCATAAAACTCATAGAAGAAAAACATAGGCAGTGTAATCACATGACATTGGTCCTGGTAATGATTTTTTGGATATGACATCAAAAGCAAAGGAAACAAAGCAAAATAAACAAGTGGGACTACATCAAACTGAAAATCTGTACAGTAAAGAAAACAATCAACAAAATGAAAAGACTACCTACCAAATGGGACAAAATATCTGCAAATCATACATCTAAAAATGTACTAATATCAAAAATATATAAAGAATTCATACACCTTAATAGCAAAAAATAAATAATCCAATTAAAACATTGGCAGAGGATCTAAACAGATATTTACCCAAAGACACAAAGATGGCATAAGAATGTGAAATGTTGCTCAACATCACTAATCAATCATCAGGGAAGTGCAAATCAAAAACACAATGAGGTATCACTTCACACCTGTCAGAATGGCTAATATCAAAAAGAAAAAGTAACAAGTGTTGGTGAGGATGTGAAGAAAAGGGAATCCTTGTGCACTGAGGTTGGAAATGTAAATTGGTGCAGCTACTATGGAAAAGAGTATGTTGGATCTTCAAAAAATTAAAAATAGCACTCCATGTGACCCAACAATTCTACTTCTGGTTATTTATCCCAACAAAACAAAAACACTAACTTCAAAAGGTAACTGCATCTCCATGTTTATTGCAGCATTTTTTACAATCGTGAAAACACAGAAGCAACCTAAGTGTCCACTGATGGATGAATAAAGAAAATGTGATACACACCCACACACAAACATACACACACAGTGGGATATTATTCAGCCATAAAAAAAAATGAAATCTTGCCATTTGCAACAACATGGATGGACATATGCTAAGTGAAAGTCAGAGAAAGGCAAATACCATATAATCTCACTTATATATGAAATAAAAAAACAAACACACAAACAAACACACAGAGACAGAGAAAGATTGTTTGTTGCCAGAGGTGGGATGTGATACATGGGCAAAATGGGTGAAGGTGGTGAAAAGATATAAACGTCCACATATAAAATAAGTCCTTGGAATATAATGTATAGCATAGCATGACTATAGTTAAAAATGTTCTACTACTGTATATTTGAAAATTGCTAAGAGAATAAATGTTTGTTAAAAGTTCTCGTCACAAGAAAGATTTGTAACTATGTGTGTTGATGTACATTAACTTGACTTATGGTGATCACTTCACAATTTATACAAATATCAAGTCATTATGCTGAAAGTAATGTAAAATTACATGTCAACAATATCACAATAAAAATTTTAAATGATTTTTACTGTCAACTTTAAAGATATGTTTATAGAAATACAAAATATGTTCTAAAAGTCAAGCTAAATTATATGACAAGATAGTAACATAGAAAGATCATGAACCCATCTACTTTCACGGACACACCAAGTCTACAGCTACATATGGAAAATTTCTTCTGAAAAATATTCGAAATAGTGGCTGAGTAATAACTATACATCAGGGTAAGGACAAAAAATAGCACATTGAATATGGTAGTAGAGTAGTACCTACTGGTACTAGAGGCTGGGACACAATCTTGCCATTAACCTCACTCCTGGTGCAGCAACCCACGATTGGAAGGGAACTCAAAACCTGGAATTTCTTCCTGAGGAGTGAAGCACTTAAACTCTACATTGGGTTCCCCAACTTTTAAGACCTGCACCTGAGAGATTAGCTCACAAAACATCTAGCTTTGAGAACCAATGGGGTTCACATCCAGGAAAACCACAAGACTGTAGCAATCTGAGAAATAGCTCTTAATTTGGCTCATGCACATGCACTCCCCTGCCTCAGGGCCCAGGTCAGAGGCAGCCAACGGGGCTCAGACTTTAGGTGAAAGTCTCATTTGCTTGTAATAAAGCATTAGCCTGAGGGGCAGGCATCTAATACAACACACACATCTAAGAGCCTTCTGGAACACTATCTAGTAACAGATTGGTGGGTACCACTTTTACACTCTCCTTCTGCCTTGCTCTAGCCAGTGGGTGCCATTTTCAGGCACCCCCCCTCTGTCTCACTCTAGCCAGGGGGTGTCATCTTCTGGCTCTCCTTGCCTTGTTCTAGCTAATCAGTGCCCATCATTTTTTTCCCTTTTCCTTTCCCCTCCAATATTTTTCCAGTGGACATCATCTTTACAGTCCCCCTGTACTTTTCTACACTCAGTAAGGACCATCTTCACACTCTCCCCCTGCCATGCTCTAAAGCACCAGAATCACCTGAAAGGGAGCTTTTACACATTTCTGGTCGCTGGTTTTTACAGCTCCCACCCAGGGGACACCCTTTGATTGCCTGGCTCTTAAGGGTAGGTGAGCTTCGTTCCTGAGTCCCACGGGACTAATAATCAGAGAAACAGTTCTTGGCAGGCTGCCACCCCCAGGGCACTGCACAGACGGCTGACTGAAACAACCTCAGTCTTTTTGGGAAAGAAGCCTAGTTACTTTTCAGGAGTTTTGGGCTGAGGGGCAGACTTGTGATTTGAAACGCATCTACTGGTCTACTGATGTGCTCTCAGGGAACAGAGGCCAGTGGATGAGATCTGTTCTCTCCCTGTGTTTACTCCATCTTGCTGGTATCTCACAAACAGTAGCTTATACTCTTCTCTAGAACCCCAATTTTTACAGCTGCCTCCAGGGAACAACTCTATATCACCTGGCTCTGGTAGCCAGCAGGGCTTATGCTCATGTATCCCACAGGACTGTAATAAATGGAGAGAGAGTTCTTAAACAGCCTAAAGCATAGCAAGAGGCAACACACATAGAGTTCAGCCTCACTATAAAAGAGGGCTATTAGCTAATCATTATAGATGCAACCTGAAGGGGTAGGCTTCTAATTAAACATACAACTAAGGACTGCCTCTAATGCCTTCCAGAGAAATCTGAGCACGGGTGGTATCTTCGTGCATCTGCCACACTCCAGAGTGCCAGTATCTCCTATAGGGGAGCATTTCTATGTGTCTGGTACCCAGGCTTTTATCACTGCCACCAGGGGACACCACTTGACTGTCAGCTCTGGTGGCCACAGGGGGCATGTGTTCCCTGGTCCCATGAGACTGTAATAATCAGAGAGACAGTTCTTGGCAGACTACCACCCCTAGGGCACTACACAGACAACAGACTGAGATACTGACAGTCTGTCTGTGAAAGAGGCCTATTCACTTGTCCTGGAGCTTTGGCCTGAGGGGCAGGCTACAAATTCGGCACACACCTAAAGGCATATGATTTTTCAGAGGAAACTTTACAGGCCAGAAGCACTTTATTCAAAGTGCTGAAAGAAAAAAAGAAAATGAAGACACTAACTTGAAAATATATCTGTATCTTCATGGTCACTGCTATTATTCATAACATCCAAGATATGGAAACAACCTAAATGTCCATCAGTGGATGAATAGATAAAGCAGATGTGGTACATATATACAATGGAATATTACTCAGCTATACAAAGGCATAAAATCTAGTCATTTGTGACCACATGGCTGGAACTTGAGGGGAATTTACTAAGTGAAATAAATCAGACAGTAATGATAGATACTGTATGATCTAACATATACGGAATCTAAGAAAATAAAATCAGAAGCATAAACATACACAAAAGACCCCAAGCTCATGCAGAGAACAGATTGGTGGTTACCAGAGGTAAGGGATGGTGGGTGGGAAAAATGTATGAAGGTGCTCAAAAGGTACAAACTTATAAAACAAATGAGTCATGGGGTTATAATGTACAGCATGGTGACTATAATTATTGCCTATTTGAAAGTTACTGAGAGGAGAATAGATCTTAAAATTTCTCATCAGAAGAATAAAGAAAATTAATGGATGGTAACAATGTTAACTAGACTTATTGTGGTGATCGTTTTGCAATGTAAACAACTACTGACTCATTATACCTTATGGCTGAAACTAGTATAAAGTTACATGTCAGTTATACCTTAATAATAAATTACAAATCCTGAATAAATATTTCTTCAAGATATAGGATATCAGTTGTCCTTTAGAATGAAACTAAATATTCTCTGTCTTCCTTTTTCCATATTGCATAGGTTTAGGAAATTACACTGTTCATCCTATCTTTGTGGTAATTAAGCACCATCACTAATTTTACTACGAGTTGAAATTTTACTCAGGAAAATTTCAATGTTTGTTTTCCTACCTAAAATAACCCTTCAAAAGTGATATATCCTATGCCTAGCCCACAATGCAGTTCTGATTACTATTTGCCCTGGAACTACTCAGATTGTATCAATCAGATTTAATATGCTAGATAATTAAGATTATTTTGAGAATGTATTGTTCAGAGGCAATAGTCTAGTATGAGGGTAAGAGTCAACATTAAGAACAACAAACTCATATTGCCATGTATATGAAGTCTGTTACAATTTCCCTCAACACAAATATAAAGCTTCAGTGTATGTTAAGTAATGCATAGAAAAGTATGTGCATGTATGCATACATTTTTTCAGCACTCTCAAACTGATTATATTTCTAATATTATAAATAATTATGTTTTTACTAATTTTAGTCTAAAATTTTCCACTTTTCTGTGTAATATAATCTTTTGCCAATTAACACCATCACATCGGTTTATTTTTGAGTACACTATTTAAAATAGTAAAATGAAAGAATTTCTGGAATTCCTAAGAATGAATTTTTAGTAAACAACATGGATGAATATGTTAACAATGTTAGTTTAAGCCATTAGAAATCTTCCTAAGGTTGTAGTAAAATTGGACTATCTTGCCTGCTTCATAAGCAAAAAGAAAGCAAGTCTACATTTTAATAAATGGATTGTTTTAGGGGAAAATCTTTGAACTATATGCAGTAGAGAAGAATGCCATAGTATTAATAACTGTTTTCTGACTAATTTAATGATCATACTTTACCACCACCTACATTAATGTGGAAAATATCAAAGATCTACACTAATACATTTTCTATTACCTTCTAACTCAGTCTTCTCTCCAATCTCCTACCTCAATTTCCTTCTATTTTATTTTATATTTTTTCTATTTAAATTTTTTCAGCGAATGTGCTACTTGTCAAAGGGCATCAATTGACAATTGAGAAGATTGAAGAGTTCATTCCTTTGTCAGGATTATGTGACAGTGAAAAAGAATAAACCATTAAGCTCTCTTATGATCCTTTATTCCATTCCATGAGATACAGATTGAGGACAAAAATCAGAGTTCTATTCTGCCCTTACAGAGTCTTTCAATCTTTGAATCAAATATGTCACCTCATTCTTGACTTAAATTTTACAAAACACCCAGATATTCCCAGAATATTTATTATTATACCATGGATCTAAATGTTTTAATAACAAAGTTAAGTATACTCTGCTATCTATGAAGCATCATGTCACTACTAATATTTTCTCCAATAGTTATTGTAGGAAAGTTTAACACATAAGTCCATGAGGACTAATTAGTTAACCAATACATGAACAAATGGATGAGTCATGAGTCATGTTCCCGTATGTGTGTATGTATGTATGTGTGTATATATGTATGTGTGTATATATATATATATTTCTATGCATATATATAAGAAAACAAAACCAAAATAAATACGGCACTAAAATTGATCAACTGTCAGAACATTTACTATGTTATAGCAATATACTATCCTGAGATGTAGGAATCTGGGATTTTTACTTTCAGTTTTCTCTGCCATGGCCCATCAGCATGTGCCAAGTAAGTATTAATGAAGGAAAAGCTATTTTACTTGATATGATGTGGTATATTCCAAACGGATATAGTTTATGATTGACTCAGACTCTTTCAATAAAGATAAATTATTTTATAAAGTACCAGAAGTAGTAAGAAATGTATCATAAAAATTGTTTTTTCCCATTCCATTTTGTCAAGAAGTAACTGCAAAGGGTCTGAGTGTTAGCACTATTTACAAGCTAACAAGTTAGCCTTTTTTAGAATCCTGGCAGAAGACACAGACTTCTTGATGGTCAGAAACAAAGGATATCATTACTTATGGCAATAGAAGTAACTAATGGAGAAGTAAAAGACGAGGCAAATGAAGCTGGAAGGGAAGTCTAAAATGAAGCAGTATTAATTTGGCTAACTTGTGGACAATTGCGGACCAATACTTCTGGGATCTTTACAGAAGAATTAAAAAATGCCTTTTAGAGTTGTCTTTCTGATCAAGGGATGATACCAAAATGGCAACATAGGGCATTACTGATTTCACTCCCCATTACAAGAACAACTAGCAACCTATGAACGAGACATATCTGACAAAATCCTAGAACATGAGGCCTCATGTACCACAGAGATGGAGACACTCCCATTAGAAGGATAAGAGGAACGGCTGCATGATGACTGCATTGCCCCTCTGCCAGTCCAGGGCAGCACCCCACCCTAGTCTAAAGTTCCTCCATGGGGGAAATAAATAGACCTGAAGGTGGACATTGAGCTCCCCCAGTATTGTCAGTTGTTTCTTGGGAGTCCCATTCTCTGGTCTTGTTTCACAGGGATCAAGGGAGTTGACCACTGGAAATCACATTATGAAGGAGCAGCAGAAGGGACTTGCAGCTTGGCTTATCTACAGAGCCAAGATTGTGATAAGTCTAACCAGGGAACTCAGCAGGGAGTGAGTCTTCCCGCTTTTAAACCTCAAATCAAGAGCCTTGCTAGCACTAGAGTCAAGTCTACCCCCCATGCCTAGGCTGGCTAGCTGAGTCATCCACTGCTGAGTGTAGCTCCCTGCCCCACCTGACTAGGAACCATGACCATAATATTGGGTTGGCCAAAAACTTCTTTTGGCTTTAAGTAAAAATAATAAAAGACACATTTTTCATTTTTACCAAGAACTTTATTGAACAATATATTCATTAACCAAATGAACTTTTTGGGCAACTCAATACTTGGGAGTGTAGCTCCTTGCCCTGCTTGATCAGGAAGCCTGGCCAAGCATACAGGAAATAGCTTGACCGAGCAGCACTTGAGCAGAGGGTCTGGCCAGCAGCTCTGCCCATCTGCAGACAAGCTGGTGACCCTGTCTGACCAAAGAGTTTGGCATACAGGTCTGTCTGATTAGCTCTGCAAACAGGAGTCTTGTCATCCTGGGAGCCTGCTGTATGCTTCCCACCCCAAACAGGGAAAGTAACCTGTAGTCCTGTCCTTTGCTGAATATAACCTCTAGGAAACCTAACCCAAGCTCCTGGAAATCTCAGTAGCCCATCCTCTAGCTCCAGTACAGTGGCATTTGAGCAGAGAACCCAACCAGTGGTTCTGTGTCTGCAGAGTCAAAACAGTGGCCCCATCTATCCAGGAAGCATCACAAGCAGGTCTGTCTAATTTGATACCCAAACAAAGAGGCTTGCTGGCCTTAGGAACTGTTCTGCAGCCCCAACCAGGCATGGAAGCTAATTTATAGGTCTCCCAAAAGCTTGATACAGACTCTAGTCTGGTACAACTAGGAAACCTAACCAGAGCTCCTGGAAATCTGTGTAGCCCATCTTGCAACCCTGATTACAACAGCACTTCAGTGGAGAAACTGGTCAGTAGCCCTACCCGTCTGAAGAGCTAGAATGATGGCCCATCACAAGGCATAGTCTGCCTAATTTGATCCCCAACAAGAGCCTGTGCCAGCCTTGGAGCCTATATGGGACCCCACAGACCAGAGAAATTAATTTGAGCTCCCATTTACTACTGAATACAGCCTTCAGCTTTCCTGACCAGGATACCTAACCAGAGCACACAAGAAAATGCAGAGTCCATCCTACAGCCCTGTTTACAGTGGTACATGAATAGAGAGCACAGCCTGTGGCTTTCCCTGTCTTCACAACAAAATCAGTTGCTCTATCTGGACAGGAAATTTAGTGCAAAGTGTAGCCTGATTTGGGTCCCCAAACAATGAGACTTGAATGCCTTGGAGCCTGTTCTGCTTCCCTGCCACCACAAGAAAGCTAATTCATAATGCTTCCCACTGCTGAATATAGTACCCAGCCTGACCATTTAGGAAGCATGATCAGAGAACCCAGGCAAACACAAAACCCGTTCTACAGCCTCACATGGGCAGGGAATCAAGCCAGCACTCCTATTCAACTGTTCTTAGCCAGTAGTATACCCCTCTCCCCCACAACCTAGAACTGGAGCAGTGGTCTTGCCCCAAAATAGATCCTGATAGCAAGCCCCATTTGTCCAAGGATGCTACCAGCTGACACATCCAGAACACCAAGCTGAGAGGAATGGTCAAGAGCTGTCTCTGCCAAAGTGAACTTTTAAAAGTCTGAAAAAGGAAATTTCTTACTCAAATATACAGATACCCCTGTAAGAAATCAAAGATCATGAGAATCAAGTTAACATGACAAAACCAAAGGAAAATAATAAATATCCAATAACTGACCCTAAAAAAATGGAAATCTATAAACTATCAAAGAATTCAGAATAATTCTCTTAAAGAAGTTTAGTGAACCACAAGAACACACAAATAAACAAAATTGAGAAAACAATGTACACAGAAAACAATAGGTTCAGTGAAAAGATAGGAACCATAAAAAAACAAAAAGTTGGAAGAACACAATAACTGAACTGAAGATTTAATAGATATACAATATAAAAATATGTAAACTGTAACATCCATATCCTAAAATGTGAGGGAGAAGTAAAAACGAGAAATTTAGGAGTGTTATTGAACTGAAGTTCTTATCAGTTTAAAAATAGGATGCTATAATTTTAAGGTATTTTATGTAAGATTCATGATAACCACAAGGTAAAACTTGCAGCTATTACACACAAAAAATTGATGAAATGTAAAGCATATTAATGCCAAAAGACATCAAAATACAAAAAAGAAAAAGCAGGATAATGAAGTAAGCAAGAATGAATCTACAAAACATTTAGAAACCAATTGATAAAATGGCAATATGAAATCCTTGCCAATTAATAATGACTTAAATGTAAATGGATTAAAGTATCAGATCAAAATATACTGAATGGCTGAATGGATAAAAAAGGAAGATCTAACAATATGCTGCCTACAAGAAACTCAATCTATTCTTAAAGACACACAAAGACTGAGAATGAAGGGATGGGAAAAATATTTCAAGCAAATGATAACCAAAAAAAATAAAAACAAAAAAAAGCAGGAGTAGTTATTTCAGACAAAATAGACTTTAAAAATGGTAAAAACATACAAAGGGGATCATTATATAATGATAAAGGGGACTATCGATCAAGAATATGTAACAATTTTAAATGTTTACATACCCAACATCAAAGCATCTAAACATATAAAGCAAAAATTAACAAAATTAAAGGAGAAGAAACAGTGATAGAATAGTTGTTGGAAACTTTAATACCCTACTCTCAATAATGAATAGATCATCCAGACAGAGAATCAATAAACAGCTGATTTGAGCAACTCTATAGAATGAACCTAGTAGACATATATGGAACATCCTATCTCACAAAAGCAGAATACACGTTCCTCTCAAGTACATGTGAAACATTTTCTAGGATAGACCGTATGTTATGTGGCAAAACAAGTTTTAGTTAATTCAAGAAGATTGAAATCAGGACATGGAAGCAACCTACGTGTCCATCCATGTATGAATGGATAAAGAAGATGTGGCACATACATACAATGGAATATTACTCAGCCATAAAAAGAAATGAAATTGAGTTATTTGTAGTGAGGTGGGTGGACCTACATTCTGTCATACAGAGTGAAGTAAGTCAGAAAGAAAAACAAATACCATATGCTAACACATATATATGGAATCCAAGGAAAAAAAAAAGGTCATGAAGAACCTAGGGGCGAGACGGGAGTAAAGACACAGACCTACTAGAGAATGGACTTGAGGATATGGGGAGGGGGAAGGGTAAGCTGTGACAAAGTGAGAGTCTGGCATGGACATATATACACTACCAAAAGTAAAATAGATAGCTGGTGGGAAGCAGCTGCATAGCACAGAGAGATCAGCTCAGTGCTTTGTGACCACATAGAGGGGTGGGATAGGGAGGGTGAGAGGGAGGGAGATGCAAGAGGGAAGACATATGGGAACATATGTATATATACAACTGATTCACTTTGTTATGAAGCAGAAATTAACACACCATTGTAAAGCAATTATACTCCAATAAAGATGTTTAAAAAAAAAAAAGAAAAGAAGATTGAAATCATACCAAGTATCTTTTCTGATCATAATGGTATGAAAATAGAAATCAATTACAGAAGAAAGACTGGAAAACTCATGAATACATAGAAATGAAATAACTCTTCTGGAAACCAATGGGTCAAAGAAGAAATTAAAGGCCAAATAAAAAAGTATCTTAAGACAAATGAAAATGGAAACATAACACTCCAAAACTTATGGGATACAGTGAAAGCAGTTCTAAGAGGGAATTTGATAGTAATAAATGCATACACGGATGAATAAGGAAAGTCATAAATAATAAACCTAATTCTATGCCTCCAGGAATTAGAATAGGAATAACAAACTGAGCCCAAAATTATAAGAAGAATGAAAGTAATATAATAAAGATTAGAGCAGAAATAAAAGAAATAGAGAACAGGAAAACAATAGAAAAGATTAACCAAACTAAGAGTTGGCTCTTTGAAAAGAAAAATTGACAAATTTTTAACTAGGCTAAATAAGGCCAAAAGTTGATTTGAGGACCCAAATCAACAAAATTATAAATGAAAAGGGACACATTACAACTGATAATATACAAAGGATCATAAGAGGGTACTATGACAAACTATACACCAAAAAACTGGACAACCTAGAAGAAATGGAAAAATTACTAGAAACATACAATGATACCAAGTAAATCAGAAAGAAATAACCAATCTGAATAGACCAATAACCTGTGAGGAGATTGAATCAGTAAGAAGAAATCTCTCAACAAAAAATCCCAAGACCAGACATCTTCACTGGTGAATTTTATGAAACATTTGAACAACAATAAAGGCCAATGCTTCTCAGACTCTTCCAAAAAACTGAAGATAAAGGAACCCTCACGAACTCATTTTGTGAGTCCAGTATTACCTTGACACTAAAGCCAGAAGAGGGCACTACAAGAAAAGAAAAGTATAGGCCAATATCCTTAATGAATATAGATGTAAAGATTCTCAATAAAATACTAACAAACCAAATTTAGCAGCATCTTAAAGGATCATTCATTTTGATGAAGTGGGATTTATCCCTGGGATGGAATGATGGGTCATCATATGAAACAATAAATGTGATACACATAGTAAAACAATAACATAAAAAATCATATGGATCATCTCCATAGACACAGAAAGGCATCTGACAAAATTCAGCATCAGTTTATAAAACAACCTAGGTAAAAAAGAAATTTGCCTCAACATAATAAAGACCATATATGACAAGCACATAGGTAACATCATAGTCAATGCTGAAAGACTGAGAGCTTTTCCTCTAAGATTAGGAACAAGAAAAAGGTGCCCACTCTCACCACTCCTCTTCAACATAGTACCAGAAATCCTTTCCAGTGCATTGAGATAAGAAAGAGAAATAAAAGCCATCAAAATTGGAAAGGAAAATGTAAAATTGTCTCTCTTTGCAGATGACATAATTTTATATACAATAAATTCTAATGGTTTCACCAAAAAAGTGTTACATCTAATAAACAAATTCAGAAAAGTTGCAGGATACAAACTGACATACAAAAATCAGTGGTGTTTCTATACACTAACAAATATCTGAAGAAGAAATTTTAAAAATCCCATTCACAATAGCATCAAAATCAAAATACTTAGCTATAAATTTAACCAAGGAGATGAAAATTTCTATGCTGAAAAGTATAAGACATTGATGAAAAAAACTGAAGAAGACACAAATAAATAGAAAGATATCTCATATTCATGGATTAGAAGAATTAACATTGTTAAAATATCCATACTACCAAAGCCATCTACGGAGTCAATGTAATCCCTATCAAGATTTAAATGGCATTTTTTATAGAAATATAAAAAACAATTCTAAAATTTATATGGAACCACAAAAGACCCAGATAGCCAAAGCATTCTTGAGAAAGAAGAACATAGTGGGAAGCAACACATTTCTTGATTTCAAGCTATATTATAAAGCTATAGTCATTAAAACAGTATGGTACTGGCATAAAAACAGACACATAGGCCAATGGAAAAGAATTGAGAGCCCAGAAATAAACCCTGTTTATTTGATCAACTAATATTTGACAAGGGATCAATTATACTCAATGAAGAAAATATGGTGTCTTCAGTAAATGGTACTAGGGAAATTGGATATTCACCTATGAAAGAACAAAATTAGATCCCTCTTTTACACTACTCACAAAAATTAACTTGAAATGGATTAAAGATTTAAACATAAGACCAAAAACCATAAAACTCCTAGAAGAAAGCAAAGGAAAAAATCTCCCTGACATGTGTCTTGGCAATAATTTTTTGGCTTTAATTCATAAAGCACAAATAACAAAATCTAAAATAAACAAGTGAGACTCCATCAAGCTAAAAAGCTTCTGCACAGCAAAAGGAACAATCGACAGAATGAAAAGACACCCTGTCAATGAAAAAATTTTTGTAAATCATATATCTGATAAGGTGTTAATATCCAAAATACATAAAGACAAACATGCAACTCAATAGCAAAAAAAAAAGAAAAAAAATACAATTTAAAAATGGGTAAAGGACCTGAATAGAGACCTTTACCAAGAAGATATACACATGGCCAACAGTTACATAGGTGGTCAATATCATTAATCATAGGGAAATGAAAATCAAAGCCACAGTGAGATATAATTTTATATTTGTTATAATGGCCATCATCAAAAAGACAAGAGATAACAAATGCTGGAGAGGATGTAGAGAAAAGGGAACCCTGGTACACTTTTTGTGGGATTGTAAATTGGTACAGTCACTCACTATGGAAAGTAGTATGGATGTTCCTCAAAAATTAAAATTACAACTACCATGTGATCTGGCTATTCAACTTCTGAGTATATATCCAAATATAACATCAACACTATGTGGAGAAGATATCTGAACACTCATGTTCATTTTAGCATTATTAATAATAGCCAAGACATGTGAAAACAGAGGTGTCCATCAATAGACAAATGGATGAAGATATTATGGTGTATATATACAACAGAATATTATTCAGCCACAAAAAAAAGAAGAAAATCCTGCCATTTGTGACACTGATGGACCTTGAGGGCATTATGCTAGATGAAATAGTTAGAGAAAGACAAATACGCTATGATCTCATTTATATGTGAAATCTAAGAAAATACCAAAACCAAAAAGATCATAGTAGAAGATCAGATTTGTCGTTACCAGTACCAATGGTGTAGGAGCTGGGGAAACTGATTGAAGATGGTCAAAAGGTACAGACTTATAAATAAGTACTGGGGTTGCAATGTATAACATGATTACCATAATTAAAACTGCTTTGTTAATTTGAATGTTACTAAGAGAGTAGATCTTAAAAGTTCTTGTCACAAGGAATAAAGTTTTTTGTAACTATCTGAGATTATGGATGCTAGTTAAACTCAATTTGATAATCATTTCACAATACATATATAAAACAAATCATTATGCTGTATACTTTAAACTTATACAGTGCTATATGTCAATTATATCTCCCTAAACGTGAAAAAAAAACTGAGAAAAAAGAATTTCTGAGAATTAAAAGAAGCATTTACTAGTTTCCATCCTCCATTATTTGTTTCCTGGGTGGACAGGAATGCTCCAGAAATTGTAGGCAAGCTTCCTGGCAGACAAGCAGGCTCCCGCTGGCATCTCTTATAGCAGTATTAGAGAATGCCTAGGCCTAAAAATGAAGGATGAGCTGACTGTTTCAGCATGAAGTGGGTCAAAGCCCACCCAGAAGTATTAGCTGCAGCCCTGGTTCTGGCTGTAGGTGTTACAGTGATTGCAAGAGATATAAGGCAGTGCACAAGCGGCAACTAATACATGTCTATCTAAGTATATATTTTATAAATACCTATATGATATCAAAATAGGGAGATTTATGGGAAAAATGCACTAAATTTTTAACAGAAATTATTTCATAGAGTAACATTTAGTACGTGGTTGTATTAATTTTCTAGGGCTGCAGCAACAAAGCACTACTCACTGGGTAGCTTAAAACAAGAGAAATTTATTCTCTCACATTTCTGGAGACCAGAAGACTGAAATCAAGGTATTAGCAGGGCCATCCTCCCTTTAAGGCCTCCAGAGGAATACCTTCCTTGCCTCTTACAGCTTCTGGTAGCCCCAGACAGTCTTCGGTTTGTGGTAACATAACTCTAATCTTTGCCTCCATCTTCCTATGTGTTTCTGTATCTCTGTGTATTCAGATGGCTGTCTTGTCTCTGCACCTCTCTCTTATCCTTATAAAAGCACCTGTCTTATTGGATTAGAGCCAATACCATTCCAGTATGACCTCATCTTAACTAATTACATCTGCAATGACCCTATTTCCAAATAAGGTCACATCCTGAGGTACTGGGAGTTAGGACTTTTAATGTATCTTTTGGGGGGTACCTAATTCAACCCATAAGAACAGACAATGAAGGATTTCCATTTGAATTGGTTGTAAATGTTTGCAAAGGATATTCTTTAAATCATTGTAGTTTGTCTCATTCTTATACACAATATCAATTTCCTTTTTTACATGCCTATGTATGCTGTGAAAGTCAAATACTCACCTAGTTCTCGTTGCTGCTAGCTCTGTGACACAGCCCTAATAAATAGAGATGCACTGATCCTTTTTCCCCCTACCCTTTCTTTCTACTTTGAAAGAAAACAGTATGTCTAGGATTACACAGGAATTTTATGATCATAAGAGAACAGGCAAGTTTATTTAAACAAACAAAAATACATTGGCCCTAGCATCACAAGATTATTCTAGCAGTCACTTACTCAGGACTTACTATATGTGAAACAAATAAAGCACTATTGGTGTGAGTCATTTTGTTTGTGTTTTCTGTTACTTGTAGACAGAATCATGCCTAAATGATACGTGTGTGCACGTGTTTCTGGTGAATCTTATAATTTTCAAAGACTTTTTAATTTGGTATCTGAAGTGAAGGATATCAACAGGTAAAAATATATTTTACTGAAGATTTTTGAAAGAGATTTCAAATAAAGAGTTGCACTTCCTTCTAGAGAGTATAGTTTCTAGAAAACAAATCAAATGTCAATATCCAAAAAACTCACCATAGAAAATAAAGCTCTACTCCTAGTACTAAGATTTTAGTTTTAATTACCTTTCGTTAGCCTTGAAACAGCCACTAGAATGGTGATTGTATGAAATTTACTGAGAAGTATGTAATAGATGTTGAATGCTGGTGAGTAGGATTTTTTTTTTTTTTTAATGAAAAGGTAAACTTTGTTAAGATGTGAAGTACAGTTGAATAGTCTTTGGTGCACATTATGTTTCTGTGACAGAGAAAAGGTTAGAAACTGTCGTATGAAGTTAGTGTTTCAAAAAAAGGATTCTGTACATATATAATTTTAAATACTTTGTTATTTCTTAGTGTTTTACTTTAATATCTTAAGTATAATGTAATGATTTATCAATTTTTGAAGTTTCACTTGATGGATATGAAACTTTATCACAGATAACATGTGATTAGTATTAAGTATTTTGTAAACCCTTAATTTTAGGTCATAATTATTTATTACAATAGTTGTCATATTGTGTGAATTCTGGCTGCAAAATATAGTCATGTATCCCTGGAGATTCTTTAACTTTACAGAAAGTTAGCAGTAGTACTATAGGATTATCAATCTTCATGATAACTGCTATCTCTTAATGGTGCTGTCTAGTGAACTTAGAAACCTTGACCAGATCCCTGAAAGGTATAATTAATACATCCATATTTTTTCAAATGTTGATAGAGATATGCACAAACCAAGTGATGATTCCTTTCTATTTTGCTATCTGATAGAAATAATTTCCTTTTCTTCATATAATTACATACGTAATTTCACAACAAAGGTACTTTAAAAAGAAAAAAATTTTTTTTTTTACAGTTTTAAGAGAAGATCACCAATTCTCTTTATATTCTTGAGCTGTTAGTCATGTTCAAACGATTAATTGCTTCTCTGGATGATGTAATCAATTGTTTCCTTTCATATTTTGTTTCTAGTATATGTATTGATTTGTCTAGATATGTCTCACTAGGGTGAAGTATAACGGGAATGAGTTCTCCTTGTTGAATACTGAAGGACCTTACAAGGTGTATATGATGTGGCATATGCCACCTGGCTGTGCTGTCTTAGAGCATTTTGAGAAGATTTATGTAGCCAAATGTTAAAGCACAACT
Source organism: Aethalodelphis obliquidens (assembly GCF_003676395.1). Taxonomy (NCBI): domain Eukaryota; kingdom Metazoa; phylum Chordata; class Mammalia; order Artiodactyla; family Delphinidae; genus Aethalodelphis; species Aethalodelphis obliquidens. Next base: position 101,813,710 of record NW_020837945.1, read on the forward strand.
ATCAAGTACAGAATCACATGATAGAACGTGACATTGAAATTCTGTCCCTAAACCACACACACACACACACACACACATACACACACACTTTCCTCTCATCATTATTATAGATAACCAAACCAAACTAAATTCATTATATAACATTTTTGAAATAAAAGAACATTAATTACACACATATGCCCCCCAGATTAAATAAATAGGGTGCTATCTTACCCTTAATAAGAGTTATCTACTTTTGTCTAAAGAAATTACCAATAGAAACAATATGCCATACTTGATAACAAAGTGAGACCTAAACAATGCATATACAAAGTTTATTTTATCTCATTCCAAATTTGAAAATATCTATTTCTAGTCTCAGTATTGTGCAAATTGTCTTATTTCTCCCTACGATAAATTGGAAACAAATATATTCAGGTAACAATGATGTGGAGATATTTTTCTGAAATGAGTATTTTTTTAAACTGAAATCCAAAATTAAGGTTTAAGCCATAGGAAAACATAGCTATCAATGATCATTTTTTGACCTTTTCTTATTTTTGCTGTCTCCTTTTTTGAACCAAAATGAACAATTAAACAAAACAGACATTTCTTCCAGGTTGTGCACACCCTGCAAAGACTGAATCAGGAAGAAATAGAAAATATGAATAGACCAATCAGAATCACTGAAATTGAAACTGTGATTAAAAATCTTCCAACAAACAAAAGCCCAGGACCAGATGGCGAATTCTTTCAAACATTTAGAGACGAGCTAACACCTATCATTTCAAACTCCTCCAAAATATATCAGAGAAGAGCTAACACCTATCCTTCTCAAACTCTTCCAAAATATATCAGAGGGAGGAACACTCCCAGACTCATTCCATGAGGCACCATCACCCTGATACCAAAACCAGACAAGGATGTCACAAAGAAAGAAAACTAGAGGCCAATATCACTGAAGAACATAGATGCAAAAATGCTCAACAAAATACTAGCAAACAATCCAACAGCACATTAAAAGGATCATACACCATGATCAAGTGGGGTTTATCCCAGGAATGCAAGGATTCTTCAATATACACAAATCAATCAATGTGATAAACCATATTAACAAACTGAAGGAGAAAAACCATATGGTCATCTCAATAGATGCAGAGAGAGCTTTCAAGAAAATTCAACACCCATTTATAATAAAAGCCCTCCAGAAAGTAGGCATAGAGGGAACTTTCCACAACATAATAAAGGCCATATATGACAAACCCACAGCCAACATCATCCTCAATGGTGAAAAAATGAAAGCATTTCCACTAATATCAGGAACAAGACAAGGTTGCCCACTCTCACCACTCTTATTCAACATAGTTTTGGAAGTTTTAGCCACAGCAATCAAAGAAGAAAAGGAAATAAAAGGAATCCAAATCAGAAAAGAGGAAGTAAAGCTGTCACTGTTTGCAGATGACATGATACTGTACATAGAGAATCCTAAAGATGCTACCAGAAAACTACTAGAGCTAATCAATAAATTTGGTAAAGTAGCAGGATACAAAATTAATGCACAGAAATCTCTGGCATTCCTATACACTAATGATAAAAAATCTGAAAGTGAAATCAAGAGAACACTGCCATTTACCATTGCAACATAAAGAATAAAATATCTAGGAATAAACCTACCTAAGGAGACAAAAGACCTGTTTGCAGAAAATTATAAGACACTGATGAAAGAAATTAAGGTGATACAAATAGATGGAGAGATATTCCATGTTCTTGGATTAGAAGAATCAACATTGTGAAAATGACTCTACTCCCCAAAGCAATCTACAGATTCAATGCAATCCCTATCAAACTACCAATGGCATTTTTCACAGAAATACAACAAAAAATTTCACAATTTTTATGGAAACACAAAAGACCCCGAATAGCCAAAGCAATCTTGAGAAAGAAAACCAGAGCTGGAGGAATCAGGCTCCCTGGCTTCAGACTATACTACAAAGCTACAGTAATCAAGACAGTATGGTACTGGCACAAAAACAGAAATATAGATCAATGGAACAGGATAGAAAGCCCAGAGATAAACACACACACATATGGTCACCTTATCTTTGATAAAGGAGGCAGGAATGTACAGCGGAGAAAGGACAGCCTCTTCAATAAGTGGTGCTGGGAAAACTGGACAGGTACATGTAAAAGTATGATATTACATCACTCCTTAACACCAGACACAAAAATAAGCTCAAAATGGATTAAAGACCTAAATGTAAGGCCAGAAACTATCAAACTCTTAGAGGAAAACATAGGCAGAACACTCTATGACATAAATCACAACAAGATCCTTTCTGACCCACCTCCTAGAGAAATGGAAATAAAAACAAAAATAAACAAATGGGACCTAATGAAACTTCAAAGCTTTTGCACAGCAAAGGAAACCACAAACAAGACCAAAAGACAACTCTCAGAATGGGAGAAAATACTTGCAAATGAAGCAACTGACAAAGGATTAATCTCCAAAATTTACAAGCAGCTCATGCAGCTGAATAACAAAAACACAAACAACCCAATCCAAAAATGGGCAGAAGACCTAAATAGACATTGCTCCAAAGAAGATATACAGACTGCCAACAAACACATGAAAGAATGCTCAACATCATTAATCATTAGAGAAATGCAAATCAAAACTACAATGAGGGCTTCCCTGGTGGCGCAGTGGTTGAGAATCGCCTGCCAATGCAGGGGACACAAGGTTCGTGCCCTGGCCTGGAAAGATCCCACATGCCGTAGAGCGGCTGGGCCATGAGCCATGGCCACTGAGCCTGTGCATCCAGAGCCTGTGCTCCGCAACGGGAGAGGCCACAACAGTGAGAGGCCCGTGTACCAGAAAAAAAAAAAACTACAATGAGATATCATCTCACACCAGTCAGACTGGCCATCATCAAAAAATCTAGAAACAATAAATGCTGGAGAGGGTGTGGAGAAAAGGGAACACTCTTGCACTACTGGTGGGAATGTGAATTGGTTCAGCCACTATGGAGAACAGTATGGAGGTTCCTTAAAAAACTACAAATAGAACTACCATACGACCCAGCAATTCCACTACTGGGCACATACCCTGAAAAAACCAAAATTCAATAGAATCTGGAGGAAATGTTATTGTGTCAGTTTGGAAGCATACCCTTAAAAAGGACTGGAAACATCCACTCTGGTATCATGAAGCTCTTAGCTGTTTGGGTTTTGTTTTGTTTTTTCTCGGGGCGGGTACGCAGGCCTGTCACTGTTGTGGCCTATCCCATTGCAGAGCACAGGCTCCGGACATGCAGGCTCAGCGGCCATGGCTCACAGGCCCAGCCACTCCGCGGCATGTGGGATCCTCCCGGACCGGGGCACGAACCCGCATCCCCTGCATTGGCAGGCAGACTCTGAACCACTGAGCCACCAGGGAAGCCCTCTTAGCTGTTTTGCAAGAAGGCCAGTTACCATACTGGAGGTACCATATGGAGAAGCCCCAAAACCACTCGTAGAGGGACCCACTGAGCTCATTTCTGCAACTATCTTCACCAAGGGCCCAGACATGTCAGAACATACATTTTGTATAATCCAGCCCAGCCTGACATCAGCAAAGTCTTACCTAATTACCCCAGTTTATACAATATGGACCAGAAAAATCACCTAGCTGAGTCCTGTGCATATTCATTATCCACAAAATGATGAGATACAATAAAATCATTAACCAAGAGGTTTTGAGTTTTAGGGTAGTTTGTTATGCAGGAATAGATAACTGGAACATTTGAAAATAAGGTGTCTACAATGAAATAAGCAATTATACATAGAATGAGTCAGCTCTTATTGCTCAGTATGGTATGATCTGTGAGACAAATTAAATGCAAAAATGAGCTACAAAATGTTATATATATTATTTCCTGCTTAAGATGTTGTCTCTTGTGTAGCTATATACCACAGCTATGATGTTAAAGGGATATCATATCTGAAATGATGTCCCCCAACACTGGTAACACTGCTTGACTTTGAGGGGGGATAAGTAAATAAATAACTTATAACATTAGACTTTTTGCTATGCTGTATTATCCATTCAGTAGAAGTCACTTGGAAGGAAAAGAGAAAGAAAACAAAGATGATAATAGTATGGTCCTGATTTTGCTTAGTCTTACATTGCTTGGTATCTAATATCCTATAAATATAAGAATTCAGAACTTGTCTTTAGGGTGCTTTATAGAATATTAGAATGATCACTTAGTAAATATTAGTGACTTAGCAAAATGTTTAATGAGCTACGTGTGGAATCTGAGGCTAAGTTCCTTGTTGAGGAGATCTGGCCCTAAAAGAGATGTACAAATTCAGAACATCAGGTTTGCATCTCTAATCATTCTCCATACCCCATACAGCATATATAATGAAAGATGATTACACAGTAACTGGTAACACAGCTGGGAGGTGTTCTCTGAATAAGATTTTTGTTCCATTTTATTCCAAAACAGTCTTTATTTCCATGACATCTTGCATAGAGCTGATGGTCTCAAAAGTTATATTTATCCATGAATACTACATTCGCTGTCATGTAACTATGGAAGGATGATTATAAATAAGGACTTCCTTTTGAAATGTTTCATTTATTTTACTGTTATATGTGTATGTTTTTATTTGGTTAAGAAAGTATTTAGCTAATATGTTTTATTTCTGTTTTATAACTCAATATTGCATCATTTTATTTCTGACCAAATTCAAACAAGGATGCATCTCAAGTCATTAATATGCAATAGGGTATTATAATCATATTACTAGCACAGAAAAGAAAAAGGTTTTCTTATTGTTTTCCAACTAGAGAGTCAATATAAGCAGATGTTCTGTTTTTGACTTGCCAAGAAAATTAGCACTTGTCTAGGTAGGAGGTACATACAGAGTTGAAATATCTTACAGTCATTGAAAAAATAGATCTCAGCATGGGAGTAAGCTATGAAGAGGCAAATACTTTGAAATAGGACTGCCACCTAACCCATATTTGTTTTTGCATTAAGTCCATAGAATTTATGCCAGCCATCTCTTTAGTACTGAGAGATAATGTTCTGTTCTGGTGTCTACCCATTGACCTTATTTTCTGGGGGGGTCCCATTTCAAAAAATGAGAATATAGGAAGAAAACAAGGATCACAGTAAAAAAAAAAAAAAAAAAAAAAAAAAAAAAAGGGCAAGTGGAAAAGATTTAGACAATTTCAAAATAAAGCAAACAGAGAAAACTTTAGGAAAAATCATATAGTAGATCTAACCATCCAAAATATTCTTTTGCCTAGATGATTAATCTATGATTGTACAGGTTTCTCTGTTGCCAGCTTTACTTTAACACTTCGTTCCTTCTACAGTGCTTTTTATCAGTACTGGGGAGTAGTGTAATACAGGAGTAACAACTCAGAATCTGAAGCTAGACTCCTGGCTGCTGAGCTCTACAAATTCCTATCTGAGTATCCTTTGGCAAGTTATTTAGCCTCTGTGTGTCACAGTTTTGGATTTTTTAAACTGGAAGAATAATAGTATCTTCATTATAGAAAGTATGCAAGGATTATAAGAGTTGAAACATGCAAAGAATATAAAACTGCCTATAGTAAGCACTTACATGTTGTTGACTACTACTTTCATTCATTAATCAGAGAAAAATAAAGATATCCACTGCTGCCATTTCTGTATTTTCCTTGTCTAATTGCATGCAGTGTTACTCATATAATACTTCCAACACTTGAGAGTGAATGTAATACTAAACTCTTCAGAAAAAAAAAAAAGATTACTCTTCCAGGTAACACCTCCACATAGTGCAATATCCTGTCAAACACCCATGTAACCATCTATCTAGCTTTGGCTAACACTAATATTATATTATATTATATATATAACACTATATTATAATATAAATACAAATATATATATATTTGTATATATACAAATATATATATATATAAATACAAATAATATAATATAAATACAATATAATACCATTTGATAATAAAGAAATATTTGAAACATGACACTAAGTGCAGCATTTAGAAAAATACTTGGGCTGCTGATCAAAGTAAAATCTTAAAATTTCTCCCTGAAGAAATCAAAGCATCCTATTTTAAAAAGTATCCCAATAATAATATAGAACATAAAGATCACAAAATTCAGTGTTTCCCATCTGATATGATTACTCAGGTGAAATGACTGGCCAGAAAGCTATCCCTGATACTTGATAGAGAGTGTATCTTTTTCTTCAGCTAATCATCTGGCTCATCATAAAATAACATCAGTTGTTGAGGAGACTTTTTGAAGTTGGCCAGTCCCCATTTATTTATATCCTGACATCCACCATAGACTCAGATGTACATAAGCAATTTAACACAGAGAATGATCAAATCACTAGAAATATTTCAATTGTAAGATATTTTGGGAAATTCACACACTCAATAATGGAGAAAAGATTGCTAGATTTCTTTGTGGTGAACACATAATTAATAAAACTGGGTATTTTAATTGGTATTTTAATAGCTTAGGTGCTAATTAACTTGTGATTAGCTTCAGTAAAGATCAAAGAATCAAGAAAATAACTTTATGATGATGTTTAGAAGGTTAATTCTACTTTTTCTTTGCTATTAGAGACAAATATTGAAAATGTATTCTATTCCAAAAGTTAATTAGTATTAAGAAACATAACATACACAGTCATATAATTAATAGAGATTTTATTTTTTTCATTTTCTAATCATATATTGTTTCAGATCAAATTTAGACAGTGCTTTTCCTTGTTCTTAAATAGCAAATTGATTATGTTTTTAATCCCTGGAAATGTATTTTCAGTTATTATTACATTCTTCTGTTTCCTACATTTGGAGAAGAACAGCAATCATCAAGGCTAAGTTTGATTTGGTTTTCTGTCATAGTGTCAGGTATAAAAATTACTTTACAGCATAGCTATAAAGTGTGTCAATATGATTAAAGTAGCAGTTGTTTTTGCTGTGAATAGTATTCTCCAGCAGCTCAGGAGTTCTGCAAATGATATTTACCCTACTAAAGTAATAAAGAGAATAATCATGTGTTGGAAAATTTACATCTCATAATAAAAAATGGTAAATTCTAAATTAAGTTAGTGTTGAAATTTTCTATCTTCTTTTTATTCCATTAAAAATGTATTTGATATAAGAGGTTGTTAAGAGACTAGTATTCAAAAATGCATCTGTGCTTACTTATCTGTCTCAGCACTGTAGTATTAAAGTTAAAAATAAGAAGTAATAAAAGCCAAATGAGATTGTTCAGTAGGTGCAGCTGGTCACTATTACAGAATCACGGTATGAGCAGTATTGTTCACAAAGTATTTCTGGCTCAGCTCTGGACATTTTTCTTACAAGTATTCCCACTAGTGAATATCTAATAATACGCTGATTCTGTAAATCAGTCAGGTTTAGTATTATAGATATCAGTGTTAGCAATATTTCCATTATTACTGAAAAGATCCTAAATAGATTGAAACCTAGCGTATCCAGAAAAAAAGAAGGAAAAAAAAAAAAAAACAGGTCGTAGGGGCTTTAGAATCTTTGATTGCTTGTTGATGATAAGTTTTATTTCTGCAATGAAGAAAATTGCATCTACAATGCTGATTCCACCTACACTGAGACAAAAATTGCATTTAATTGGAAGTCATTTCCTCTAAAATTATTTCTAACCTTAGGTCAACAGTTTCATATACTCTATTTGCTGGAGGGTATATCTTAGTTGCCTGATTAGACTACATTAGATACACCTTGGAAGTCACTGAACACTTAACCCCCTGGTGTTTAAATTACTTTGCAGAATAATGGACTATAAATAAATATAGCTATTCTTATGCTACAAAAGAAAACTAGCAAACTAAGCACATTTTTCTGCATAGATATTCAGAAAAAAAGGAATCTAAAGTCAAGATTTCCTCAAAATTTTTGTGCAGTATTTCTGTTTAAAATTGACAGTAGGGGGAAAATACATAAGACATTGTATAATAATGAACCAAACATTCTTTTGAAACACTAGTACACATCTTGGAGATAGGTAGATAGATAGAATACTATTTACAAAGTCAGTAGAAGGATTTCTCTTCCAGAAAAATGGAGGAAATATACTTTTGAATATTTCTCCCATTAAGTACAGCTAAGACCCTAGGCATTATATATAAAATGAACCTAACAAGACTTTGAAAGGGAGAGAAAAAAAGGCAGACTGGCTAAGGACCTTGCAACCCAACGAAAGCCACACTGGTGAGTTCCTTAGGTATTGTTTTTGCCATATGACTCTCAGACTTGGTACTGAAAGAGCTAGCAACCCAGAAATACTAATGGGAGCAGACAATAAAAATCCTTCAAAATTCCTGCTTTCCTTAGCCAAAGGACCAGGAAAGGGATAGCCTAGAAAGACAGAAATCTTGAAATAACAACTGCTGAAATGCAGACAAATAGCACAGCAAAGAGTGACCCCACTCCAATACATACCACCAAAGACTGAGAGGCAAGATTCCCAACCCTCACAAGGCTATAATAATGCAGCTCTCCAATTCACCCCCACCCATGCCCAGGTGGAATCTGAGAGGGCTGTAAACTAAAGAGAAAGAGCAATGTTGAAAGCAGTGAGATCGAAACAAAACCTCACCTATTATGGAAAAACAATTCAAATGAAAGCAAATTTCTCATTAGAAACCATGGAGACTAGAAGGAAGTGATACATCATTTTTCAAGCCCTTAAAGAAAAGAAATGTCAACTCAGAGTTCTCTATCAAGCTAAAACAAACTTCAGGAATGAAGATGAAATCAAGATATTTCAGATGAAGAAAAACGATGAGAATTTGTTGCCAGGAAACTCACCCTTGAAGTTACTAAGGAAGAAACTTGGAATTATCAAGAAGGAATAAAGTACAGTAAGAAAAAAAGTAAGTATAGGTAAATAGAATAGATATTCCTTCTTTTGAGCTTTCTAAATTTTCCCTATTGGTTGAAGCAAAAATTACAGCAATGTTTGATTTACTTTTAAATGTATAAAGAATAAATATTTGAGATAATTTTATTATAAACAGGGAAGAGCAAAGGAATAGTCAGAGGTAAGGTTTCTACACTTCATTCAAACTCCAAAATGATAGCAACAATAGATTCTAATGTAACATAATGTAACACTGCACACATTGTGTCTGATATAATTTAATACTTAAATGTGGTGTGTGTGTGTATGTATATATATATATACATTGAATCTGATATAATGTAATATTAAAGCAACCAATAGAAAAGCTGTGAAGAGTCAGACTAAAAAAAATATAAATACATCAAAATGGATTTCTACAAAGTGTTAAAGGAACCCACAGGAAGGCGGGGTGTGGAGGGTAGCGGGGAAAGAGAGGGACCAGAAATCCACAAAAAACAGAGAAAAACAAAAAATAAAAAATTAAGTAGCATACTTAAGTTCAAATAAACAATAGTTTACATTAAGTGTAAATAGTCTAAATATATCAACTTAGAGAGAGATTAGCAGAATAGATTTAAAACACGTCCCAAATATATACTGCTTACAAGAAATTCACTTCAGATATAAAAAATAGGTTGAAAGTAAAAGGATGGAAAAAGATGTATCATGCAAATGTTAATACAAAGAAAGCAGGAATACCTATACTGATATCTCTTTAGAGCAAAGGAAATTACTAGATACAGAAAGGGACTTTATATAATGATAAAAGGGTCAATCCATCAAAAATACATTACTATCCTAAATATGTATGCACCAAACAACTGAGCAGCAAAATATGAGAAGAAAAAAAACTGACAGAACTAAAATGGTAAGTAGAAAAACACCTAGGCAATTTAACACGCTTATTTTGGAGTAGGGATTTCTCTGCTATACTATGCCACTGTGTCATGCTGTTTTGAAAACAGACAACTTGTTTTCTAGTTTTGCAGAACCACAGGTAGAGAGGAATTTTGCCCAAGGATAGATTGTATCCAGAGTCTCACCCATACCTGATTCGAATTATTTAGATGATCAGAGGGAAGGAGATTTGATACACACATGGGTAAGGCAATATAAAGATGGAGCTGAGAGAGGTTTGAAGATACTGGCCTTGAAAGGAAGGAAACAATAAAGAACAGAAATCAGTGAAATTGTAAATCAAAAAAAAATGGAAAAAAAATGAACTGGTTATTCGAAAAGATCAATATAATTGGCAGACCTTTAGCAACTGACAAAAAACAGAGAAAACAGAAATTACCACTATTAGGAATGAAATTGGGTGATATCTCCAAACATACTCTAGCCATCAAAATGATATTGAAGGAATAATATGAACAATTCTACACATATAAATTTCACAGCTTAGATGAAATGGATCAAGCCCTCAATAAATAAAAACTACCACAAATCTCCCAAAATGATATAGATAACTCAAATAACCCTGTACCTACTAAGGAAAATTAATTTGTAATGAATAAAACTACCAAAAAATCTCCAGACCTAGATGGCTTAATTAGGAATTCTGTCAAATCATTAAAGAATTAAGACTAATACTACACAATCTCACTTGCAAAATACAAGAGGAAGGGGCGTATCACAAATCACTAATGAAACTAGTATTATCCTATACCAAATAAGACAAAGATAGTATAAAAAAAGAAAATTACAGATTAGCATCCTTAATATAAATGTAAAAATCCTTATGAAATATTAGGAAATCAAATATATATGTATATATACACACACACACACACACACACACATATATATAAATTTACAGCATAAAAATAGTGAGGTTTATTTTAGGAGTGCAAGACTTGTTCTATATTAAAAATATCAATCCATGTATTCCACTATATTAACATGGCATAGAAGTAAAATTAAATGGTCATATCAAATGATGAAGAAAAATTATTTGACAAAATTCAATACTGATCCAGGATAAAAGTCTCAGAAATATAGGAATGTAAGAAAACTTCCTCTATTGATAAACAGCATTTACAAAAAAGACCAACAACAAAAAGACCACAATTAACATGCTTAATAGTGACAAACAGAATGCTTTTTCCTCTGATCACTCTTATTCAAAATAGTGCTGGATTTCTAGGCAGTGCAGTAAGGCAAGAAAAAAGAGGTAGCATACAGACTGAAGAAGAAATAAAAGTCTCTATCTGCAGATGGCATGATTACCTATACAGAAAATCAAAATGAACATATCAAAAACTCCTGAAACTAAGAGAGTCTAGTACATTTGCAACATACAAGATAAACGTAAAAAACTCAATTGCATTCTTATACACTGGCAATAAACACATAGCTATTAAAATTAAAAATATAATGTCATTTATAATTGCTCAAAAATGAGAAAATTAGGTGTAAATTTAGCAAAACATGTATAGGACTTGAATGTTAAAAACTACAAAATGCTGATTAAAATAACCAATGAAGATCTAAATAAATGGAGAGACATACTGTGTTCATGAATTAGAAGACATTATAGTAAAGATGTTAGTTCTCCCCCAAACTAATATATATGATTAATGCAATTCCTATGAAATTCTCAGCAAAAAATTTTGGAGATACAGACAAGATTATTCCAAATTTATATGGAAAGGCAGAGAACCAGCATAGTTAATATTTAAAAAGCAGAATAGAGTGGGAGGAATCAGTCCACCCCATTTTAAGGTGTATTATATAGCTACAGCAATCAAATATGTGTGGCTTTTCAGAAGAATCCAGAAATAGACCCACACAAATATGCCCAAGTGACTTTGACAAAGTACAAAAAAACACAATTCAGTGGAGTCAAGATAGCCATTTCAATGAATGATTCTAGGGCAAGGTTACATCCATACATAGGCAAAAGAAAAACGGTGGGAAATCTTGACCTAAGTCTCACATCCTATAAAAATAGTAATGCAAAATAAATCATGGACATAAATGTAAAATGTAAAGCTACAAAACTTTTACCAAAAAAATTTGAAAAGAACTCCTGAATTTATGACTGCTCAAAATGTTCTTATACATGACAGTATTCATGAAATAAAAAATTGATAAGTTGGACTTCATCAAAATTATGAACTTTTGCTCTGTGAAAGACCTTGTTAAAAGATGATAGCGCAAGCTACAGAGTAGGAGAAACCATTTGCAAACCACATATCTTATACAGAATATATATATATATATATATATATATCTCCTAAAACAAAAGAGTTAAAAAGAACCACCAATCTAATTAGAAAATAGGAAAAGACATGAAAAGACATTTCACCAAAGAGGATATACAGGTATTAAACAAGAACACACACACAAAAAAGGTGTTCAATATCATTAGCCATTAGGAAAATGCAAATTAAAATTATGAGGTATCACTGCTCAGTAATCAGAATAGCTAAAATGAAACATACTGACACCACCAAGTGCTGACAAGGATACAGAGAAACTGATTCACTCATACGTTGCTGGTGAGAATGTAAAATATTACAGCCACTCTGGAAAACAACTGGGAAGCTTCTTACAGAATTAAACATGCAACTACTATAAGACTCAGGAATTGCATCCCTAGAAATTTATTCCAGATAAATGAAAATTTATGTTCATACACACATACACACACAAACATGAAAACGAATGTGTATTGCCTTAGTCATAATCACACACACACACAAAATGTCCTTCAGTGGGTGAATACCATAGTGAAACAAACTATGGTTTATCCATACCATGGAATGCTAGTCAACAATAATAAAGGGATTAACTATCGATATGTACAAAAATGTGGAATAATCTCTAGAGAACTGCTGAACAAAAAAAAGAAAGCAAATCCCCAAGGGATTTACAAACTATATGATTTGCTTATACAACATCCTTGAAATGACAGTATTGTAGAAACAGAGACAATATTACAGAAATGCCAGGAGTTAAGGAGGGTGTGTGGGCAGAGGGGAATTGGGTGTGGTTGTGGAGGATTCTTATAATGATGAAACTGTTCTGCATCTTGACTGCATCAACATTAATATCCTGGTTGTAATGTTGTACTACAGTTTCACAAGATAATACTTTTGGGATAAACTGGGTAAAGGGTACACCAGATATCACTGTAATATTTCTTACAACTTCATGCATATCTACAATTACCTCAAAATTAAAAGTTTAATTTTAAAAATATTTTTAAAAGCCAGTAGAATGTGGAATTGCAGGAAAGTAAGCTCAAAATACCAATATTCATTATTAACTTGGGTTCTTTGAGATCTTTACTGTTTGGGACAAATATTTAGAGTGGAGTTGATTCAAAATTCATTTTGCCACATAAATGATGTTTTGTTGAAGGTCTATTTAGTCACTGCCTTTTGTAACTGCTATTCAAAAGCTTAAATTACATAATTATCAGAACAAAAGAAAAGCTAATAAATATTAGAGGGGAGTGAGATGTTACCAATTTGGGGGTTGTAGAGAAAATATTTTTATATTTCTTTAAAATTGTCTCTCTGAGCAAATTTTACTAAAACTTGTGACCAGGGCTAACTGATAAATCTTAGAAATTAGTTTATGTCTGATTAGCCAATGAGACTCCAAAAAGATATACCACTCCAGAGGTATGTGCTTATATTTCAAAGGGACTCAAGGCCTCTAGGTCCCTGGAGACATCCTTGGGTTGTAAGCTGGAGACTATAGTCTTAGATATCTGCCCACTGAAGAAATTTATTTACATTACAAAGCATGAGGACCGAAGATCCTTCTCATTGTATTTCTAAGTAGACTATCTCAGAATGGGAAAGGGAGAAAAAAACTACTTCTCAATCCTAATAAATGCACAGATGCATTTTTGAAGGGTTCCTTACCTATAATGCTAATCTTGTATATTAGAGTGATATCTGATTCTCATAACATCACACTGGAAGGAGGAAATTATGGCAGAGGGAAACGTGCATCATTTGATGTGAGTAAATAATAATCTGTTCCATTTAGGATAATATTAGTAAATACAGATATTGAAAAAACAATCTTAATTATCTGATTGGAACTAGATTTTACATTGGACTTCAATTTAACTCTTAGTTTTCTGGTAGCTAAAGTAGAAAAGGAATTATGGTATTATATAAAGTTTTAGTAGTTAACAAAAATTAAAAAAAATAAAATTTTACAGAGACAAAATCATCTAAAGACATAGTTTTTCCCTTTAAATTGAAGCAAATTGGTATGTCTTTTGAATAAAAGAAATGATTTATCATGCAAGTCCTTTCATAAGAAGCATTGAGAGAAAAGTCTCTAAACTTTTAAAAATAGGGAGAGAAAACAATAATACATGGGAGTTTAACTATGTAGAAACATTTCAATAGAGTAGTGATATAACATCTTACATATTTTTGACTGAATTGTAGGAATATAAGTTAGAAAACCTCCAGAGAATAAATAACAAATATTTTAATATTCATTCTCAAATAAAAGCTTTTGTAAGACTATTATCAGATATTCATGCTGAATTATCAGATATTCATGATTGAATATTTGATACATATATATGACAGATATGTACTATGTAGCATATAAAAAGTAGTATGATTTACATATCATATTAGAATCGAGAAAGGCAAGTATATACATGAATGTATGTGTATATGTATAGGCAAAGTTATAGAATGGTCCCAAGACCACTATCACTTTTGACAACAATAGCAATTCAGTGGTACCCAAATTCTTAGCTTCAGTAATTTGCTGGGAGTGTTCACAGAACTCACTGAAAACTGTTATACTCATGATTATGGTTTGTTAGAGTAAAAGAATGTAGATTAGGGCTTCCCTGGTGGCGCAGTGGTTGAGAGTCCGCCTGCCGATGCAGGGGGCACGGGTTTGTGCCCCGGTCCGGGAAGATCCCACATGCCGCGGAGCGGCTAGGCCCGTGAGCCATGGCCGCTGAGCCTGTGCGTCCGGAGCCTGTGCTCCGTAACGGGAGAGGCCACAACAGTGAGAGGCCCGCATACCGCAAAAAAAAAAAACAAAAACAAACAAACAAAAAAACAAACAAACAAAAAAAAAGAATGTAGATTAAATTCAGCCAAGGGAAGAGAACCGTGGGCAGAATCTAGAAGGTTCCAAACATGGAGTTTCCAGTTGTCTTTTCCTCCCAGCAACCATGTGTGACAATATGCATGTAGTTTTAGCAACAAGGGAAGCTCACTCAAGACATGATGTCTAGAGTCTTTATTGAAGCTCCATCACATAGACATGGTCAACTTCCCACATGCCTGACCTCATTCTCCAGACCCTTCAGTGGTCCAGCTGATACCACATAACACAGAACCGCTACCAGAAATCCCATTGTTAGACTACCTGCCATGTCCCAAGATCCCCAAGTAAACAAAATCTTTTATCAGGCAGGACATTCCAAGGCATTAATGATTACCTCTCAGGAACTGAGCACAGAAGCCAGACTTCTTCTTGGGCAAGGTTAAATTCTTTACTATGGTATGTATGTATTTTTACAGAAGCATACTTCATTTTATTGTGCTTCACTTTCTTGCACTTTGCAGACACTGTGGTTTTTACAAATTGAAGTTTTATGGTAACCCTGTGTAGAACAAGTCTATTGATGCCATTTCTCAAAGAGCATTATTTTTTCACTGAGGTATGTACATTGTTTTTTTTTAGAAATAATGCTATTGCATACTTAATAGACTATAGTATAAACATAACTTTGATATGCACTGGAGACAAAAAATTCTGTGACTGTCTTTATTGAGATATTAGCTCTATTGCAGCGGTCTGGAACCAAACCTGCAATATCTCCAAAGTATGACTATAGATAAAATTCCTGTAAAACCAAGATTCCTAAAGATCTGGGCCATATAGTATGCAGAGTCTCCCTTTGATCTGCAATAAATCTAAGACCAATATTACCAATAGCCTCCTTTAATAACTGAAAAACGGATTTATATTTTCTGTGAAGTTGAGACCATGTATTTCAATATAACTCAACTATTAGGACTTAGAACCTAGACGATCTTTATAAACCTAACTTAGGTGTTTAGTTCAGTAAATGCTTGCCCAGAAAATAAGTCCATAAACCAATAAATGGTTTACAATTTGCTTCAGCAAAGTCATGAAAATCAATTTATCCAGGCAAATAGTTTGTTCATCTGGGCAACAGTTGCTCTATTGGGCAATGTATTATACACTTAAGAAAACTGCTCACTTTTCAAAAAATAGATTGCTCACCAATACCTTTTTCTTACTGTGTTCACTAATTCTAAACTTATAATAAAAACTAAATTATTCATTTGAAAAATACCTTAGAATAAAAAAAAAAGAAGTAAAATCCCAAACATCCAATGGTCTGCATTTTAACTGGTATGAGATGCTTCCAAATAAATTCAGTTTTTAAATTGTGTCACCAAGGCAAATAAACACATGTGAAAAAGTTAAATCTCTCTTTTACATTCCCCAAACAATAAATTAAACTATATCCCTTCCTTTATCCTATATACTTCCATACTCTCTGCCTGTACATTTCCTTCTGACAAATTCATCTACGATGCTGACCATCCAGAAACTCCCATTACTTAATTGCCTTTTAAAGTTGAGTCAGAATAGAGCAAGCCACTTAATAGTTATATTGAGCCCTTGTCTTGGTAATAGGTGAAAGCTATTGTTAACATTCAAAAAACCTAGGAAGATAAACAGAAATTTATAGAAGAATTTAGAATAGTTCTAAGAATGTAATCTGGAATCCCACATGAAAATAATGGACGACAAATGCAGAGGATGAAGATCCTAAGATTGATTTAAAGTATCCCATTTTGCATAGGGAACTAAAGTGGTTTCAAAAAACTGAAAATGCTACATAATATCTTGTGAGATTCTCTCAACATCTTTGCTGTGAAAATAGATTATATTTTAGTACAGTCCTACAAGCAAAGAGAAGATGAATCCTTAAATAATTTCAGGAGTAGGTTAACTCTTTCATGAAACAATTAGATGTAAATCCTTAAACAGTTGTGTTGAATCTTCCTCTTCATGTTGCGTGACTAGCCTTAAGGTAGAAATAGAGAACTTAAAATGCAGCAAAATCTGGAATGGGAAATACATAGTCCTATTGCCAGATCTCTAACTACTTTCTAAGCATTTTTAAAGAGTCTTAGAATAAACGTAGAATAAGATCCAGGAAAAACTGACGCAGATAGCCTTACAAACAAAGCAACTAGCTGCTCCCATCCAGTTAGTATGTGCCAGGAAAGAGAGTCTTTTGAAAAAGACATCTGCAGAAACTGCAGGCAGAAAACAACATTAGGTAAACAACTGTCCCGTGTTTGCTAAGAAACTGAATAAGAAATAAAATTAAACAGCTGGTCAGAAGGTGTTAGTGGGAACCAAGTGCTTAATTTCCTATTTTATCCTTAAACAATCATGGGAGAAATTTGTGTAAATATTAAGTGACAACTCTATAAATTTTTGATAGATGTAGATATGGAATATGAACCTTAAACACCTGTCACTGTTACACAAACTCTGCCTCAGATACCCACAGATACTTGCCGTGCTCCAGCCTATAATCTTTACACTGGTGGCCCTTGACAAGAGAGAATAAATATTTACTTTTCTTTTTCTGGAAAACACAACAATATATTGATACAGTTATGTTTCAGAGGTTTACCAAGACACTGTCCTACTTTTCAAAGCCTTTAGCCAAGGACGCTAAGGATCCTTAGATTTCCCTGAAATTCTAGTATTATCCAAAAATGCAAATGACCTCTTGGTATGTTCTAAACATGAAGTGAACTCTAAGATTGATTACAGCAATCTACCTGCTATTTTAGCTCAGAAAGAATATTGAACTTCCAAATTCATGTTTCAGTATTGTCAAAAGGAATATGTCCCCTAGGATATGATTTACACCTAAAAGATAAACTCTTACATCACTTTCTTCCTCAAACATTTCCATTCACATCTCCTTTTACTACCAAAAGAAACAGAAACTCAGAAGTGCCCTAGAATCTTTCTGATAACTGTCCACATTCCATGGACATTTATTAAAAGTTCCTTCCCTAGAAAATTTTGTGTTTTGAGGGAACATACTCTGTGACAGGAACAGGAAAATATGAGGCAGCATACAACAAATCTGTACTCACCACTAGAAAATATCTCCTTACCAGACACAAACCTCTGTCAAGATTGCAAAACTCATTTACTGAGCTTTCTGAGTATCTAGAAATAAGAGAGCTAATATATTCACTAGTAGCAAAAATGCTTTTGGGGTAGCCCATGATTCATATTAAAGAAACCATGAGACTTCTTGATCTCAGAAAAAACTTCCTTAAAGAATAAAGATATTTTAAGTACTCTATTGGCTATATCTGTAAAAGTAAAGGCTCATACTAAAAGGAATAACAGCCAGAAAATGCCTTTGCTGATCTTTATACCAGTTAGGCAGCAATCACTAAGACCTTGCCTGGTAATACTCCAAAGTGCTCTTTGGAGAGTTTCAAAGAACCCATTATGGCTCAGCAATTTTCTCCAGAATCAGAAAAAAAGTTATTTGGAAAAACTATAGTTGTAAATAACATGATGATAAACTCTGCCACTTTTAAGACAGATCTGATGACATCAGAGGGCATCAAATGGGACCTCACATAGAATTTACATCAAATTACCCACCGCAGAAGAAACAAATTACCAGTGTACTCAGATCAACATCAGCAATCTACAGAAATAGTCGAGAATGCTTCTGGTGAATTCTAATATGTCACCAATATAATTTTGGTAAAACTGTAAAGGTATAATGTGGAAAGAGCCCAAGTTGCAGGATTCATTTAAGTATCTTGAAATCGATTTCATACAGCTACTCCCATCAGTCCTTCTGCTCAATTACTTCTTCCCCTCAGAGCTGGCCCTGCCACTATAATCCTGGCCCTGCTGGGAGAGGGGCATGGGGGGGTACATATCCCATAGCCTGGGCCACACTTCACACCCCAAATATTTTTCAAAAATTTTTGATTATTTCACTATTCTCAAGATGAAATGAAACATTATTTTGCTGGATAGCTATGGCTATGTTGGTAGCAAAGATATTGTTAGATTTTTTAAATTACTATGGTTAGTAACATTAAATTTTCCATTATAAGAACCATTTTAAGTGTCAATTCGATAGTGTTAAGTATATTCACATTGCTGTGCAACAGATCTCTCAATCTTTTTCATTTTACAATACTAAAACTCTTAACCCACTAAACACTAATTCCTCATTCCCCTAGCCCTTGGTAAACAGCTTTATACTTTCCTTTTCTTTGATTTTAACTACTTTACATACTTCATATGAATGGACTCATACAGTATTTACCCTTTGTGACTTATTCACTTAACATATAGTCCCCAATGTTCAAACATATTGTAGCATGTAACAGGATTTCCTTCCTTTTTAAGGCTGCGTAATATTCCATTTTATATATCAAACACATTTTCTTTATCCATTCAACTGTTGATGGACATTTTGGTTGCTTCCACCTCTTGGATATTGTGAATAATGCTGTGATAAACACAGGTGTGCAAATATCTCTTCAAGATCCTGCTTTGAGCACTTTTGAATATATACTCAAAAAGTTATATTGCTGGGTGGTACGGTAATTCTATTTTAAATTTTTTAGGAAACTCCATATTATTTTCCATAATGGTCACACCATTTTACATTCCCAACAGTGTACAAGGGTTCCAAGTTCACTGCATCCCCAGTAAAACTTGTTATTTTATGTTCTTTTGATAGTGGCCATCCTTGGGTGAGAGCTAATAGCTCACTGTGATTTTGACTTACATTTCCCTAATGATTAGTGATGTGGAACATCCTTTCATATAGTTATTGGCCACTTGTAAATCTTCTTGGGAGAAATAGCTATTCAAGTCCTTTGCCTATTTTTAAATTGGGTTATTTGTTTATTATTGTTTGACTGTAGAAGCTCCTTGCATATTCTTGATATTAACTGCTTCTTAGATATACAATATACAATTATTTTCTTCTGTTCTATGGGTTTTTCACTCTGTTGATGTTTGTTGATACTTTTTGGAAGTTTATAACTTTTGTGTAGTCCCATTTGTCTGTTTTTAAATATTGTTGCCTATGCTTTTGCTGTCAACTCAGAAGAAACATTGCCAAATCCAAATTCCAGAAACTTTTACCCTATGTTTTCTTCTGGAATTTTAATAGTATAGGTTTTGTATTCAGATCTATAATTCATTTTGAGCTATTTTTTGTATATGGTATAAGGTAAGTTTCCAACTGCATTCTTTTGCATGTGGATATTCAGTTTTCCCCACAACATTTGTTGAAGAGACTGTGTTTCTTCTTTGTGTATACTTGGCACCTTGTCAAAAATCACTTGGATATATTTGCAAGGGTTTATTTCTTTTTTTTTTTTTTTTTTTGCAAGGGTTTATTTCTGAGCACTCTATTCTATTCCATTGGTCTATATATCTATTTTCATCCCAGTACCACATAATCTTAATTACTGTTGCTTTATAGTATGTTTGGGAACCGGTAAGTGTGAGGCCTCCACCTTTAACTTTTTTCAAGGTTGTTTTGGCTATTTGGGGTCACTTGAGATCTCATGAATTTTAGAACTTTTAAGAAATATTTCTGGGGCTTCCCTGGTGGCGCAGTGGTTGAGAGTCCGCCTGCCGATGCAGGGGACACGGGTTTGTGCCCCAGTGTGGGAAGATCCCACATGCCGCGGAGCAGCTGGGCCCGTGAGCCACGGCTGCTGAGCCTGTGCGTCCGGAGCCTGTGCTCCGCAACGGGAGAGGCCACAACAGTGAGAGGCCCGTGTACCGCAAAAAAAAAAAAATTTCTGCAAAAAAGTGACATTGAGATTCTGATAAGGATTGCATCAAATCTTTAGACTGCATTGAGTACTATGGACATTTTAATAATATTAAGTTTTCCAATCTATAAGCATGGGCTGTCTTTCCATTTTGTAAATTTTTTTGTTGTCCGGTCTTCCTTCATTTCTTTTAGCAATGGTTTGTAGTATTCAGTGTCTTTCCATCAGTGAAATAAAGTCTTTCACTTCCTTGGTAAAGTTTCTTCCTAAGTATTTTATCATTTTTGTGCTATATTAAATGAGACTGCTTTCTTAGTTCATTATGAGATTTGTCATTGTATAGGAATTCAATTGATTTTTGTGTATTGATTTTATATCCAGCAACTCTTGCTGAATTTGATTATTAGTTCTATTTTCTTTTGTGTGGGTGGTTGTGTATAGAATCTTTTGGGTTCCCTACATATAAGATCATCTCATCTGTGAACACAGAAAATTGTATTTCTTTTCCAAGTTTTATGCCTCTTATTTTTTTCTTGTCTGATTGCTCTTTCTAGAACTTCCAGTACTATGTTGAATAGTACTGGCAAAAGTCAGTATTGTTGCCTCATTCTTGATCTTAGGGGAAGATTTCAGTCTTTTCCTATGATGATGTTAGGTGTGGGCTTTTCATATATGGTTTTATTATGTTGAGATAATTTCCTTGTATTCCTACTTTGTTGAATGTTTTCATCATGAAAGAGTGTTGGATTTTCTCAAATTATTTTTCTGTATTAGTTGAAATGATTATATGTATTTTCTCCTTTATTTTATTAATGTTATAAATTACATTGATCAATTTTTATATATTGAACCTTCCTTGCATTCCAAGTATAAATTGCACCTAGTTGTGATGTATGTTCCTTTAAATGTGCTGTTGTTTTCCAGCATCTTGTTTAGGATTTATGTGTCAATATTCATCAGGAAAATTGGCCTGTAGTTTTCTTTTTTTGTGTGTCTTTATCTAGCTCTGGTATCAGGGTAATGCTTGCCTCAAAGAATGAGTTTGGGAGTGTCCTCTCCTCTCTGATTCTTTGGAAAAGTTTGAGAAGGATTGGTATTAATTCTTCTTTAAATGTTTGGTAGAATTCTCTAGGGAATCCATCTGGTCCTGGGCTTTTCTTTGTTAGGAGGTTTTAATTACTACTTCAGGCTTCTCTCTAGATATAGTTTTGTTCAGATTGTGCAATTTTTTATGGTTCAGCGTTGTATGTTTCTAAGAAGTTGTCTGTTTCTTCTAGGTTATTCAGTGGCATCTAATTGTTCATAGTAGTTTTTTTTTTTTATAATTCTTGTTTCTTTGACATCAGTTGTAATGTCTTCTCTTTCATTTCTGAATTTGAGTCTTTTTTTGTTCTTAGTTAGTCTAGTTAAGGGTTTGTCCATTTTGTTGATCTCAAAAAAAAATCTTCATGGTTTAATTTTTTTTTTCTGTTGTTTCTCCTTTCTCTACTTTATTTCTGGACTAATCTTTACTATTTCCTTCCTTCTGTTGACTTTGGATTTAGTTTGTTCTTTTTTAGTTCCTTGAGGTGTAAGGTTAGTTTGTTGATTTGAGATCTTTCTTAGTTTTATTTTATTCATTTATTCATTCACTTTTTATTTATACATTGGGTATTTATTTTGTACAAAGCATTGCTCAATTTCCAAGAAATATTATTGTGTGAAAAAAGCAGCAGTCCAATAAGATACTATTTATGTATCTTCTTCTAAAATTTTTATTGGAACATAGTTGATTTACAATCTTGTGTTAGTTTCAGGTGTAGATCTTCCTTATTTTTAATGTAAATGTTTATCAATAGAAACTGCCCTCTTAGTACTACTTTTGCTGCCTCTCATAAGTTTTGGTAGGTTGTGTTTCCATTTTCTTTTGTTTCCAGATTTTTTAAAATTTATCTTATGATTTCCTCTTTGACTCTTAGATTTTGAGTGCATTTTAAAATTTCCACATTTGTGGGTTATCCTGTTTTTCTTCTCCTATTGATTTCTAGTTTAATACCATTGTGGTCAGAGAAGACACTTTGCATAATTTCAATCTTCTTAAATGTGTTAAGAACACTTTTGGGGGCCTAACGTGTGATGTATCTTATATATTTACCTTACCAGGGAATTTTATATTCTTGTGTGGTTTGTGTTGCTGTTTATCATCCTTTCACTTCAACTTGCAGGACACTTTTCAGCATTTCTTGTAGGATAGGTCTACTGGTGATGAACTTCCTTAGCTTTTGTTTATCTGGGAAAGCCTTAATTTCCTCTTCATTTTTGAAGGACAGTTTTGACAAATATAGTATTCTTGGTTGATCTGTGTTTCCTTGGAAGGAGGGTCTAAAGCTTCATATTTTTTCCTCTTGCTGATGCCACATCTAGATTTTACATCTAAACCTGGGAATTCAAACTTATCATTTTAATGACAAGGGCAATGATTTTTATTGAGACCATACAAAAGAGCTTTGCAAAGCCTTGTAGTAAATAAAGACATTTTATTGTTCCTTTATCTCCATTTTCAAGAAAAGTAGAGAGAGCTACTGACATTTTCATATTCATTCTGTTCAAACAATCTGACAGTTTTGGGCTTTCTTAGCCAGTCATGTTATTTCTGGTCTGTGTGACCTTTAGTAATCATTGATTCTCACAATACAACTTATCAAGGGTTATCCTATAAAGTTGGATATTTCTCTCCCAATTTTGGACTTTACATTAGTTACAGATGACATGATGAAGTCTTGAAAGGACTCATGGAATATACACAGCCATATTACATCCAGGTATGATCTGCCTGTCCTCAGGAGTCTTCAAAGTAGTAGTCACAAGCTCAAAATCTGAGGATTTCATTTTAGAAAAAGATATTAAAGATATCAAAGATATCAAAAATGTCTTAGAATCACATTACACAAGACCTTATCTTATAATTTTAACCAGTAGAATAGAAGTTAATTACCAGGAAGTAGGGCCTTGGATGTATGACCTCCTAACAGAGAAGACACATGTTTTCACTATTCATCATCTGTGTATCCATCTCAAAGATTTAAAACAACAGATTCTCAAAAGTTCTCCATAAACAGAGAACTATCATAAGATCATAAAACTATTTTGACCTAAGAAACTGGATCAAGTTCTTACCTTTCTTTTTTGTTTTCTTTCTGTATCATTTTTGTTTTCTTTCTGTATCATTTTTGTTCAGTTGGTTTTGGCTTTCATTTTGTTTTGATTTATTTTTTAGTGCAGTCATTCTACTCTGCCTTTAGTGCCACTTTGTCATTTTAAATCAAAAGATGTTTCTTTCATGTTAACACTTTTTCCCTATACCTATGGATACTATTATTTATTTGCTGATATCAATAGCTAGTTAAAAGTGGTCCACTCAATAGTGAAATGCTCAGAAATATACTGGGTTTTAGGTGAACTTCCATTTCACTTTGGAGAACTTATCTTAGTCTCTATATTTTTGTCAGGAAGATCAGAATATTCATTCTGAGACAAGGCATGGAAAAATAGCCTTAATGAGTTTTTTAAAATCAGTATCATTCCAGACATGACAAAAACAGGCTTATACAAAAGCAGAAAAAAATGATTTGTGAAACAGGCACACAAAGACTCAAGATAGGTACTACTGATAGAATAATATTTGTGTCATATGGCTGTGTCATGAAGAAATATTAACATGCAAAGCTCAGACAAAGACCACTGTGTGTCCTTTCTTTATCCCTCTTCTTTAGCTGAGGTTAGAGTTGGGGAGTTGGTGGGTGGAGATTACTTCCTTTTAAAATGAGAAATAAAGTACAAGTTGTTAAACAATCCCAATGCAATACTTAGACAAGAAAAATTTCCAAGGGTGGCTTTTAATTTTTAGCACTGCATTTGTGGAACTAAGGCATACTTGGTTCCAAGCAAAACGTTCAGGAACATATTGCCTCAAGTACTGACCATTCTGTTGAATATCTGCTACCTTGGGGCACTA
This sequence comes from Aethalodelphis obliquidens, assembly GCF_003676395.1. NCBI lineage: Eukaryota > Metazoa > Chordata > Mammalia > Artiodactyla > Delphinidae > Aethalodelphis > Aethalodelphis obliquidens. The sequence goes on from NW_020837945.1 coordinate 101,838,483, forward strand.
ACCTTAGGTTTATCTCATACGGTCAGTTATAATTCTACGGCCCCTCTAGGTATCCTCACAGATTTTTACAACCATGGCTTACAAATGGAGTAATTTAGATGATTAACCATGGGGAAAAATTATATTCTAGTTCAAGAGGAATCTAACAAACTCCTAGTTTATCCATTCCCCCCTTTCCCCTTTGGTAACCATAAGTTTGTTTTCTATGTCTATGGTTATATTTCTGTTTTGTATATAAGTTCATTTGTATCTTTTTTTTTTTTTTAGATTTCACATTATAAGCAATATCATATGATATTTGTCTTTCTTTGATTGGCTTACTTCACTTAGTATGATAATCTCTAGGTCCTTTCATGTTGCTGCAAATGACATTATTTCATCCTTTTTTTATGTTTGAGTAACATTCCACTGTATATATACACCACATGTTCTTTGTCCATTCATCTATCAATGGATATTTAGGTTGCTTCAATGTCTTGGCTATGGTAAATAGTGCTATGAACATTGGGGTGCGTGTATTTTTTCAAATTGTAGTTTTCGCCAGATATATGCCCAGGAGTGGGATTGCTGGATCATATGGTAACCCTATTTTTAGTTTTAGTTTTTTTGTTTTTTTTTTTGCAGTACATGGGCCTCTCACTGCTGTGGCCTCTCCCGTTGCGGAGCACAGGCTCTGGATGCGCAGGCTCAGTGGCTATGGCTCATGGGCCCAGCTGCTCCGCGGCATGTGGGATCCTCCCGGACCGGGGCATGAACCCGTGTCCCCTGCATTGGCAGGCGGACTCTCAACCACTGTGCCACCAGGGAAGCCCTAGTTTTAGTTTTGTAAGGAACCTCTATACTGTTCTCCATAGTAGCTGTACCAATTTACATTCCCACCAACAGTGTAGGACTGTTCCTTTCTCTCCACACCCTTTCCGGCATTTATTTATAGACTTTGTGATGATGGCCATTCTGGTATGAGGTATGAGGTGATACCTCATTGTAATTTTGATCTGTATTCCTCTAATAATTAGCACTGTTGAGCAGCTTTTCATGTGTCTTTTGGCCATCTGTATGTCTTCTTTGGAAAAATATCTATTTAGATTTTCTGCCCGTTTTTAAATTGGGTTGTTTTTTGATATTGAGCTATATGAGCTGTTTGTATAATTTGAAGATTAATCCCTTGTGGGTTGCATCATTTGCAAATATTTTCTCCCATTCTGTATGTTGTCTTTCTGTTTTGTTTGTGGTTTCCTTTGCTGTGCAAAAGCTTTTAAGTTTAATTAGATCCCATTTGTTTATGTTTATACACTACTATATATAAAATAGATGACCAGCAAGGACCTACTGTTAAGCACAGGGAACTATGCTCAATATTTTGTAATAACCTATAAGGGAAAATAATCTGAAAAAAATAGATATATATGTATGTATAACTGAATCGCTTTGCGGTACACTTGAAACACAACATTGTAAATCAACTGTACTTCAATTAAAAAAATTCTTAGTAAAAATAAATAAATGAATAAAAATAAAATGATAATCTAACAAATTAGTGCACAATGTGTTGTCTGTTCACAAATAAAGAATTTTCAACTGCCATTTTAAGTTCCAGCACTACATCACTTCAAACTCTGAAGACATTCAAAAAATTACAAGGATTATCCATGCCATGGCAAAGAGAGTTATTCAGGTGTGGACAGTTCCACCAAGACTACTGACTTCCTGAGGAGAAGAGTAGCTGAAAATGGACAAGTAGTTAAATATAACAGAGCCACTATCTATCCTCTTTCAGTCTCCCAAGCAAGTTCTTGTGCTGTCATTGATGAAGCATGTTGTATATATACTCCTAAAGACTTGTCCAAAAGCTTTAAAATTTCCTAATGGATTTTAGATGGAAATGTTGAAATGAGAAAAATCAGACTTCTCAAACAAAATGATGCCAAAGCTGATTTCCCCTGGCTTGGCTTCAACCTATGTTCATTAATGAGATTTGTGAAATGAGGGGACTGGCTCAGGATTGTACTCTAGTTCTTAATAATTATATTCTTTCTAGCCTGTATACTCATTACCATGTACAAGGAAGGGTGTGATCTCCAGAAATTTAAATTTTGTGATATAGCTGTTATCTTGCTCAAACCACAGTGCAGGTCTGGATTGAATGGGCCTCCAGACAGTGATGTCCTATACTCCAGCTCTAGGTGTACTTTGCCTATCTAAAATAATGTATAGGTCTGTTTCTACACTCTCTATTATGTTTCATTTGCCTATTAACCTAAGTTGTACTAATAGCACAGTAACTAAGAAGCTACTGTAGCTTTACAGTCTAATTTGTTATCTGCTTTTTTCTTGATTCATCTTTGAAGATGTTCATCATTTTGATAATCTTTTCAAAGAACCAACTTTTGGCTTTTAAAATTTTTTGTTTAAGCTTTTTAAATTTTTTTAATCTGCTTATCTTTATTCTTTCCTTCTACCTTTCTTTGGTTTCATTTCTCTGTATTTTTCTAGCTTCTTAAGAGGAAATTTTGATATTCAGGCTTTTAATATTTCAACATTGTTTATAAGAAAATGTATACAATCCACCTTCATCTTTCAAAAGTATTTAATTCTGATAATAATTCTAGGTTACTGTATTTTTCTTTCAACATCTAAGATATCTTTCCTTTGACTCTTGACATCCATAGTTTCTGTTGAAAAACTTATGTTTTTGTAAAAGTATTGTGTCGTTTATTCTCTTGTTACTTTAAGGATTCTACCTTTATTTCTGGTTTTAGGAAGTTTGTGGTAATTTACACATGATTCTGTTTGTATATTTCCTTTATGGAACAGGACTTAGCTTCTTGATTCTATGGGTTAAAGCCTTTCTTTCTACAGTTCTGGAAAATTATTAGATATTATCTTTTTGAATATTGCTTCTTCCTCAGTCTCACTGTCCTTTAATTCTGGTATTCCATTTAGATTTAGATCTTTGTCTGCATTCCATAGCTCTCTTATGCTTATGTCTGCGTTTTTTCCTTTGTTTTTTTTTAATGTTCATCTCTTTATTTTTTCCTCATAATTTTCTATTCTGTAGTCTTTCAGTATTCTGCTTTAAACACAATCAATGATTTCTTAATTTCAAATATTTTTAAACTCTTGTTTAAATTCTCTAATTCTTCATGTATTTAGTTGATATTTTCCTTTGTTTTCTTCAATAAAATAATCATAATTATTTTTAAAGTCTGTGGTTAATAACAATTGTATCTGAATCACTTGGGGGTCTATTTTTATTTTTTCCCCTGCTTTTGGGACATTTCTTCTATATTTTAGTATGCTTCATTTTTTTGTTTCACCTTTTAATTTTTTATGATAATGTTACTGATACATGAAAGCTTTTATGCATAAACTTATTGAACCAGATAGGTTCTGCCTAAATCTCATGTAAATAAATCTGCCATGTCCTCTCTTTAAAATTTAGGAAATACACATATTTTTAAAAAGAAAATAATCAAAACTGAGATGCCTATAACTCAATTGCTACAAATTTTTGATGCTATAGCATGCATTTTATTCGGACAGTTATTTATATCTTTTAACATTTTATTTTGAAATAATATTCAACTTTCAAAAAAGTTAAAAAAAATACACAAAATAATCCTATGTACACTTTGCCCAGATTCAAAAAGTTATAACATTCTCCCTTACTCCTAAATCCTTTATTTAGCATATATCCTAAGACCAAAGCATTTCATTTGAATAAGGATGCTGTCTGTATTTATCAGGCTTAGAGGATTTAACATTCATACAAATATGAAATTCTTCATATCTCACAATAATATCCTATAAAGGATTTTGTTTCTTTGCTTTTCCCATAAAGGATTCAGTCAGGGTTAAAAACAAAAACAAAACCAAAAACTTGCTATTGTTTGCCATTTAGTTTCCCTTAATCTGAAAACTTTCCTCAGTGTTTCAATGTCTGTCTTAGCATTTGCCATACCAATTATTTAAGTTTGAAGTTGGTTGTTTTCTGATTTTCTTCCTCATTATTTGGTACAGGCTATGTATTTTTGGTTACAATAATATAATATCGATTATTCCTTCTCAGAGTATCAAATTTTCAGGCATATATACCTGTTTGTCCATTATTGGTTATGTTAATTTGATCATAGATAGAGTGTCATCTGGTTTCTCTGTAGTTACTACATATTTACTTTTGAAGTTATTAAGTAATTTGTGAGGAGACATTTAAGATCTGTATACACCCTGCTCTTGGTAGTTATAAAAGTGTAACATATATTAAAGTAACATTAAATGAGATTGTTCCTAGTATTTTCTCACGGATTTTCTAATTAGTGGTCATAGCACTAAAATCAGTTTCACGTCATAGCTTTAAAGTGTTACGTAAATTACTGAACGGCAAAAGAAAAGTATTTCAACTATTTAAAAGAGTAAAATAGTAAAATTTGACTTTTTGGTTTGTTTAATACATGACAGATAGTTTTCAAATTCTATATTTTGAAGCATAAAAATAAATATTTGGGAATTCAATGCAATTTCAGAGTATTAACCAGACTTTTTAACTTGTCACATGTTTCATTCATATTTTAGCCATAGTAAAATTACTCCACATTCCTGGTTAGAACAATGACAACAAACAAGCTTTAGTATCTCATTATCTGTGAAGTAATTTGTTTCCAAAACTCCTGTCTTTTAACTCTGCTATATGATATGCAGCAGTGTTATTGCCAGTTTAGAACAATTATTTTTTGATATGAACAAATTTAAAGAGCTATAGAGGAAAGACAAAGTGTTTTGTTATTTATCTGTTTAGCAATATAATTGTTAAAAATGTATGCTAGACTTTTAAAAAATTGAACTCAAATACAAAGTTTTAAATGTGGGGACTTTTAAACCTTTGCCTTTTTATAAAGACCAGTTTTAGAAATTACTAATCGTCACTAAATACAAAGTAATTTGCAAATATATTTATTCAGATATCAAATTGGCTTTGACAAGGAAAAAAAGAATCAGTTACTGATGAAGCTGTAGTTAGTTTGAACATCAGTAATATTAGCACTATGGTAAAAAAAAAACATAGGATTTACATTATATAGAAATCTACGTCATAGTTTATCTCAATATCAAGACTCCATACAACACTTAATTTTTACTTTCTGCTCTATGAAATACGAAATACCACATTTTGCTATTCATTGAAAATGCATTCTGCCTATATTTCTACATAAGAGTAGACATGTAAAATATACTGACATAATAGGATCATTTTAATAGGACTGTAATTAATATGTTGATAAAAATATATTGGGGAATCAATTCTGAAAGTCTTAGAAAACATGTTATATTATCAGACTATGATTATTAATAATTGCTAAATATTAGAGCTAAAAATATTTCTCTAAAATATATGAAACTGCCATTAATCTAGTATCTTATTTTCCTTTGGTAGGGGCATTATTATGCAAAACAACTTTTAATGAAAATAGAAAAATATATAAAAAGAATCTGGAGAAATAATTCTACCTAATGATTGAAAAATAACATTGTTTTTTACATCTTCTTCAGTTTCTTAAAAATGCATATTGGTTTAAAACCAAAATTTCCATAAAATAAAAACAAAAAATAAACTGTAATTTCATGGACAATAACTGGTGACCAGGCGGTCAGAAGCTCAAATTAAGAGGCTAGATAGATGATTACTATGAACTTAGACAACAGGCCAAGCAGAAGAGACACTGAAGAAATCTCACTTTTGAGATTTAGGAAATAGTACTAAGATGAATTTTTCCTCTCCTGAGTTCCAGATCTTCCTCCTAACTCCTCAGTATAGTAAATGAGAGATATAGTAATATGAATCATTGTCCCTGCGTTTTGATAATGATACTCGATTATACCAGAAAGAGACTGCAAAGTAAATCACTTATATACTTTTAAAATAAATAGCAATTTTACCTATGTCTTCTCTCTAGAATAAGTAATTAAAATTGGAAAATCCATATATAAATTTTGAAGACACAAAACGATAAAAAGTTTGAGGTGAATAGAGCATTTAGGATATAGACAAAGAGCGTATTTTCAAAGCTCTGCTCCAGAAAATAAACTTTCTTCTGAAAATAAAACTTTCCAGAAAATAAAACTTTCTGTTTTACTCTATGTGATTTTCTCAATCCTGTCCTCTATATTACTAATTTGGTTTTCTGTAGTATCTTTTGTGGATTCTCATGCCATGTAATATTTGAAATAATTTTTAGTATGCTTAAGCTGATTTCTTACTACTGCTGGTTTCATTTTTTATTTCTCCCACTGAACTCTAAGACTTACAGAATCAGATAATACATATACAAAATAATGTAGAGACATTTTCCTGGAGAAATTAAAAAATAATAATAAATGCAAAAGAGAAGAATATATAGAGGCAAAAACCTAACTGATGGGAAATAATATAGAAGTCCGAGGGTGGTAGGTCACATTGCCCCAAAATATATTGCTTACATCTACTAATTTTTTCTCACTAAGTAATAAATTTTTGTATTTGGTTACCTCTTTACAAAGCTATTTTCTATAAATAGTATCATTTCATTTAGTTTGATTGCTCTTCTAACCAAATATCTAAAGATGAAACAAACCATGTCTTTCAAATGTGTATGACATATATAAAGTAAGGACTATGATACATTCAGTAACTTTCCCAGACTCATATACTGGCAAAAGCATGAGCTGTTGCTCAGAACTAGTTATACTCTCGCATCATAATTAAGATAGATTGAAACAGAGAAGTTTGAAGCTCCATCTCCCTGAGGAAATTTTTTTACTTAAAATCATGTTTATATTAGCTCATTTGCCGAATTAATATTTCCTGTATGACTAAAACAGTCTATTAGAAAGCTGACCCTTCTGTCATAATATATGGTAAGTGTTTATAACACTTGATGAAATATCACATTAAGTAACGATGCCTACTTCATAAATTTCCAGTTACACTCTTCGATCAGATTCATTGCTTAGGACATGAAATTTATTTCATAACAAAACAAATATGGTTTCACGTGCTACTATTATCATATGTAAAATGATTAGAAAAATGTCAAGAGGGGGCAGAGAGAGAAAGAAAGAGAGAGGCCGGGGGAGAGGGGAGAATATAAAACATATTTAATTTTCTTAAGTTATTTTGAATTAAAGTGGTTTTTCTTTTGTTTATTTTTTGTGGTACACGGGACTCTCACTGTTGTGGCCTCTCCCGTTGCGGAGCACAGGCTCCGGACGTGCAGGCTCAGCGGCCATGGCTCACAGGCCCAGCCGCTCCGCGGCATGTGGGATCCTCCCGCACCGGGGCACGAACCCGTGTCCCCTGCATCGGCAGGCGGACCCTCAACCACTGCACCACCAGGGAAGACCTAAAGTGTTTTTTTTTTAATTTTTAATATTTTCAATTCTGATTTTTCAAATGGCATAAGTGTTATCTGATTCAAATAAGTGAAAAGGCAGTTACTCTGTACATAACAAAAGGATTTTGACCTTAATGGCTGTGAGCCAGGGTGTTCCAAGGATAAAAAGTAGATGTGAAAAACCATGGACATAACTGGTGTGCCAGTAACCAATCAATCTTAAAATTAATGATTGTGGGAATCTGAGGACAGATGATGGATATTGTACTCTTGGACATAACTATTTAGACATGACCATTTAATAGGTAAAACTGACATCTTTGAACTGATTTACTGAGAAAAGGTTGTGTAAGTCAGACATAACAGTAGTTATTCTGAAGTGGTAAAGCGTATTTACTTTAAATCATGGTACTATCATTGAATTAACAGTGTCTACTCATGCTCCAGTCATGGAGCAATTCTTCCAGCCGTATTATTCCTAGAATTGTAGCAGAAACAAAAATAACACATTCAAGTAAGTGCTCTAAGTTTGTGAATTTTGTAATACGAATGCCCTCAAATTAAAAGGGGTGCATGCCTAAGTGAGCATATTGAATATAAAGTAATTTAATACAATCAGATTTCATTCTCATAGTCTGTGCTTTCTCCATGTATTGTTTCCAAATTGAATTAGCTTATTGAAGATCATACCATAGTTAAAATTTTTATATTTGTGTGATTTTACTCACCATGTTAAATTTATTAATTATTTACAAATTATTTACAAAGGGAGAGATAATAAGAGGGAATATATCTAATAGTATTTATCTGAGGTTAGTATTTAAAGCAGAATTACATTTTAACCACACTACGTATTATTATTATTATTATTGTTATTAACAAAGAGGTATGGGTCTAGAATGAACTGGGAAGTCTAGGGAAATTTTTTTTTTTAAATGGAGCTGCTAAAATGACCATTTTAAAACCATAAACTGAAAATTAACTTATAAATGAAAAACATCCAATTTCTCAGGAATGAAAGAACTTTCCTTAAAAATAATGACTATGTAGCTCTTTCAATAAAACCCGTAACTTTGAAATTGAAGCTTTTAATCCTTATCTTTTAGAGTAAGATTGTCAGTAAATTAACTTTTGTATATGAAATGAATAATGCTTCTTCATTTTCATGTACAAAGCTTTTAAATATAATCAAATTTGGTAAGAAATTTGTGGGCATCTGTAATTTGTTTACATGATATGACATCGTTCCTGCGTCTTTTTTAGTATGTCTAGATATTTGTCTTTTTGTAAATAATTTGCCTGTATAAAAAATAAAGCAGAAAGAAAAACATTAACCATTCAGTAAATATTTACTAATACTTACTCTGTGTAAGTCACTGAAGTGTTTGCCATAAACACAACAAATAAAAATCCTATACCTCAAGATCATATTTTAGTTTGGGTAAAGGTAGGGGTGGGATCAAGTAATATAAAATCCCCTAGCTACCTGAATTATCTTGGGCATGTTTTAGATTACCAGTAAAAAAAAAAAAAAAAAAAAAAAAAAAAAGGAAAAATTATATATAAAAATAAATAACAAATATACATATATTTTTATTTATATATAAATACATGTATATTTATATACTAAATTATAAATGTATTAAATAAATATATAAATATATATATACATGTATATATTTATATATAAATAAATATTTATATACACACACATACACAGAAAGAGATAAAATGTATTACTACTGTACTTGTTGCTTACAGTTGTGTCTTGTTTAAGCATTTACCCCACTGCTTAACTTCCACTAGGGAGGGTAGTGTAGTGGATTAAGCAGCTCAGTATCAGCTCCAAGGCTCATGTAGGTCTGGGATTATGATTTATGTCTCAGGACACACATTCTAATCTCATCACTAAGTCCTGTCTGACTTCCCTTGGGCCACCCTGGTTTCACTTCCAATTTACCCCTCTGTCTTTCTGTTTTATCCTTATTTCTAGCACCTAAAGATATAAATGCATGTTTCCAGTCATGAATTGGAAGCCTCAAATGGGGACAATTTTGACGTTAGTGTCATAGTTCTCTGAAAGTGACAGGAATATGACAAATGGAACTGCCTTGCATTTGGAGAGAAGAGGAAGTTAATCCAAGTTGTGTAATTGCTGTATTCATATAAACCTTTCACTAAGTACAAATAAACCAGAAAAAGCATAAGAGCAGTCACAGAATTCCCCGTCATCATTTTATTTAATTTTGTTAGAATAATCTCAAACTTTGAAGAGAAGCATGAAAAGTCTTTATTACACAAAAACTTAAAACGCTACTGTTTCCTTTTATCACTCTAATGTCTCAATACTAAAGCACAAATAGTATCTATGAAATATCACTGTAATGGCAACAATACTGGTAATGCAATTTCAGTTTTAATTGTTCCTATAATAAAAATGAGAGAGAAAATGAACAATTTATAAAAATATTATTGAGCATTTCCTTATCACTTCAGAAACAGATTTTACTTTTCTTCATATTAGTAAAATGTAACCAAGTTCAAGAAGCTGACCCTTTCAGTTTCTCATATTAAATTTTTGGTTTGCTGTTTTATCTTGCTGCTGTCTCATCTCAGTAACTCACATTCAAAACCTAATTATCTGTATCAAAGCTCAGCCTCAGAAATCAGAACCATATGAATGTTATATGAAAGAATATCCCATAAAAGAAAGTCTCATGGTGCCTTATGATCTAGTCTTCTAATTTCAAAGTATCTTTGCCTTGCCAAATTTGATTCTTCTCTACCAAGTATCACTAATTATCAGACATCATGTATCATGAGATTCCTTCTCCCCCTATGTTAGTAAAATAAAACTCACTATCATCTTGCTTGTTCTTCCTTGTTGCTCTCTCTCAAATCCATTTCTTCCCATATATGCTGAAAAGCTTTCTCAGTCTTAATTACTCCAAGCCTGCATGACAATCACGACCTATATAAAGGCAGATGTCTGATCAAATCTTTGATTGCTTCTATGGCCTCAATTGTGGGTAAAGGAATAAAAGTTTCCTGGAAATTTTTTTAAAAAGCTGGTTTTTGTTCATCTAATTTTCTGAATGCCAGTAAGAAGATCAGCTATTAAAATGTCACAGATAAACTATAAAGTGACCAGTACGTATCAGAGGAGAATCAGAGACTGTATTAATCATGCAACAGAGGAAAAAATCCACAAGAATATTTGGCAGAAATGTAATGAGTTTAAGAAAGGAAATTGAGGACAAAATAGACAGACCATCAAGTTGATATGGAAGAGAGATCAAAACAGGGACATGCTGTGGTTTGCTTTCTTGCCACTAAAAGTGTGAAGTTTGAGGTGACCCAAAAACAAAGGGGGTAGTTTTAATAAAATAGTATTAAGGTTCTTATTAATGTTGAATTCCACATGTATCTTATAAAAACACACTGAATTTGCCACCCCACTGCCTGGTTATAGAATGAAAATAATGTAAATAAAGTAATTATAAGCTAGAGACTGAGGAACATGAAACTCTCACAAAGTATTATGAGAAGGTCTGGACAGGAGTCTTGATGGGTTTTCTACCAAAAATAAGAAATTACAGGAATGTGTATGCTAAAGGGTCCACTTGATCTTTCATGTTCAAGAACTTCTTGGGAATGGCAAACCTACTTTATCTGCCTGTGCTCTGAGCATGGGCTGCAGAAATATTAAAGTAGATGCTCCATAAAGACATATTTCATCACTTAATCTGCTGATAACATTGTTATATGCAAAGAAGCATGAAAGGAACAGGGTGGGTAGATGTATTAGTCAGGAATACATTCATAAGCCAGCTGGAAACAAAAAGAAATACTACTGACAGTTGGATTTATTTGTATCATGAAGCTCAGAGCAAGTATGGTGGCTCAAAGTTGCCACTAGGAATTCAGACTGTTTCCAGCTTTCACTCTCACCTGTAGGGGCTGAGTCTTTTGTCATATGCTTGTGGTTTTATGGTTACATGTCTCCTCCTCCCAACCAAGCAGGAACACGCGGGAAGGGAGAATAAGGTATGATTGTCATCTGTAATAAAAAAGTAAGCTGCTTTCTAGAAAAGGCCATCTGATTATGTCTCATTGGCTATAACTATATTTCATGGTCTCATATTTACATAGCACATTCCCACCCTAAACAAATTGGAGTGGGGGTATGTTTCAGATTACCAGTAAAAAAAGTGGGGAGTGGGGGTATGTATGACAAAAAAATGCTAGCTAGTAATAAAACATTTATATCAGTTACAGTATCAGCTAATAGATTCCACACCCAAATAGGATAATTGAGGGGCATATTTATAATATTTATATAATAATTTATAAATATTATAAATAAATTATAATATTTGGGTAATGTTAAGGAAAATGAAAGAGATGAAAAATGACCCCAAGGTCAGAAATAACAGGGAGTCATTACTATGTCTAGATTGAAGGAAAAAGAAGGAACAATTACTGTTGCCCAGAGAGACAGAGCTATAATCATAGGAGCAATCCCCTGGACAGGAACTGTGTCAAACTACAGACCAGCAGAGAGGAAGAATAAGTACCCCAACATCACTATCCTACCACCTCTGGTCTCTTGCTTATATCTACCACCGGTCAAGTCCAATCAGAAGACAGAGGGTAATGAACCCAGCAAAACAGTCTATACATTTTCTCTTCCTGGGGAAAGTGAGAAGGCTAAGCAAAGCATCAGACAAAAAGAAGGGGAGGCACATTTTTAGAAATAAATGGAGAATAGCCAGGGCAACATCCAAATACCATGTTAAGTTTGTGGGAGAAATGTTGATCAAAGAAAGATTTAGGAACATGCACGCCCTGAACTGAAACTTAAAGACAGGCTATGCTGTTAGTGCAAGTGGATAGCTTGATTGCATTGTTCAGTTAAGATGATCTTGAGTAACTGCACTCAAAGCAACCTACTTCTTCTATTTAACATTTATCAAATATAAATTTAGGTCATTATTTGGGCATTGATTTTTTTCCCAAACTTGATTTCATATATTATGAAAGAAAAGATTGAGGCTGACATGTTCACTTTTTGTGATAAGCAGAATTCTAAGATGTGCCCCAAGATTCCCATCCCACTGGGGAACACCTTTTGTCAGATATTCAATTAAATAAAAATCTAAGTGCTGCTATAATGGTATTTTGTAGATGTAATTAAGGTCTTAAAGCAGTTGACCTTAAGATAAAGAAGATTTTCCTTGGTGAAGTTCTCTTGATCAGGTTAACCCTTATAAGGGTCAAACTCTTCCTGGTGAGAGATTCAAAGTCAGATGCTAAACGTGAGATAGATTCAGTGTGAGGGAGTTTCTCTATTACTAGCTTTTAAGTTGGAGGAGGCCACATGGCAAGGAATGTAGATTGCCTCTGGGAGTGGAAAATGACCATTGGCTAACAGTCAGTAATGAAATAGGGACCTCATTCCTAGGGCTACAAGAAACAATTCTGCCAACAACTTGAATGAACTTGGAAGAGAATCCCAAACTCTAGATGAGAACAACAATATGGCCAACACTTAGCTGGATCACAGCCTTGTGTGAGCCTCAACAGAAAACCCAGCTATGCGGGGCCCAGACTACTGACCTGCAGAGTTGAGCTACTAAATTATGTTGTTTTTAAGTCATTAAGTTTGTTACACAATAATAGTAAATTATATACTGCTATATTTAAAAGCACAGGGCAATAAAAACAATACTGAATGAATAATTTTTATGTATGAATCAAATCATAATAGGAAACTTGTACACCATATAATTCTGACTTATTTTGCAGATAATAGATGCTCTGAAAATTTACATAACAATTATTAGACAAGTAAAAAGAGCTGAACAATTCTGACCAGATGAATGTGAAATCTTTCTGTACTTCCTGCCCCTGTCTGTATGCCTCCCATTGCTGTTTACCTAGGTTTCCCCTCAAATTTTTTTTTTCTCAAATAAATACTGCATTTTCTGAATTTTTATTCTTAACCAGTAAACTGATAAGAATTTTGGAACATGCATTTTTAATATAACTTTTAAATTGTTAGAAAATAAATAATCCACTAAGTTTATAGAACTTATAATTTTATTTCAAATAAATTTATACATTTAGCCTCCATTATATAAGATGTATTGCAAAGAATAAAAAAGATTATAAATTTAAAGTTATATAGTAAATATGAATGCTTTTTTACATTAATATATATCAGGAAAATAGAATTTTAAAAATAATACTTTAGATGCTTTCCAGTTTACAAAAAGGACAAATGCCATTTTACTGAAACATATTTAATTTGGACCATTCTAGAAATAATGCCAAGTTTCTTGTTATTCTATATTCTGGTATACCATTGTTGAGTGTTTCCCAACCCATAGAAGCAAAAGCAAATAAATAATAAAGAAAAACACAAACAGCAACTTTCCATTTAATAAACTATCTTACAGCTAACAGAATGGCATGTCTTTTAAAATTTTATTTGATATATTTGAAATATGTTAACTTGCATATCAATTTCTATATCTAAAAATAACTTTCAATTAATTGACGATTTCTAGACTGTTTTAGGACAAACCAAATGACATCTAAAATTTTTAACACTGAGAATTTCTAAAAAAATTTAACTCTATATTAAAATATGTACAATAATGTTATTCTAGCAAATAAAATTCAAAACATAAAGTTAATTCAAACATATAAAATTATATTTAGAAGAAATTGTTTTTTTCTTTTATTAAGGTGGCAAGGTGATTATAGGATCAGAATTCTAAAGTCATTGAAAGTGATGACAGAACGTAAACTTGTATTGCCATTGTATTTCCAACTCCTAAGCTCAACTGAAAAACATGTCATTCAACTAGTTCCTAAAAAGCAGTGTGCTCTATGAGGCGTCTTCCTAAAACCAATTCATTTGTTAAATAGAAATATTTGATTTAATCATATATACATATATGATTATATATATATGTATAGATATATACAAAGAACCAGTTTGCCTTCAAATTTAAATGATACAGAAAAATATCTTTCTAAATATGTATTTTCTAGAAACTAAGAACACTTAAAAATTTTCATCAATTTTTGGCATGTACAAAATTATCCAGGATTTTAATTGAAAATATTTTTTATAACAAATCTTAAAAATTAGGAGAAAATATTTTCAAAATACTAGAATTTACATTAGCATTACCAGTAAAAGATAATGAGTTAACTGAAATTTAAAGATCTTTATTGCCAGCAAATAAGTGCTTAGCTGACTTTGTGTAGGAGTATATTGCATTGTATTGTACCTAACTGTATTGTTTTCCTAAATTTGAACTACTAATTTTGCAAATTATCTCTAAGTTTAATTTCCCAGCAAGTTCATCAGTCACTTTAAATAACCTTTATTTCCCTTACAAAAAAATTAAAATGGAATTAAACCAAGAGAAAATTATCTTTTACTTTGGTAAAATTCAATTAACCGAACCAAAATATACACATAATTTATCATGGTATGACTGAATTTTGTTATTCCTTTTTGATAAATCCTCATTACTTGCATGTATTATAATTTTTTCTGCCATAACTTTTTTGATAATATAAATATAAAAGTATTCAATTTCAAAGATAAAAATAATCTTGTTAAAAATAAGGACACTAAATGAGTATTATCCAATCTAAATTAATATAAATAATAGATACTTATGACATATATGCAAACTAATGCCCAAACTCTAATTCAGTAAAAAGATAGTAGTTGTCTACTTTGTATTGTGACAAATTTTGTGGATTTACAAATACAATTAATTATTTAAAATAAGCATTTTTTGAACCTTATATATCCTGATCTGACATCTACATATCCAAGTAGACACCATTTAGAAGTTTGTTTCCAATTTACATTAACTGAACCTCTGTGACAGCTAGTATTTTATTTTTCCTTTTATTAGGGGCACCTATCTATTTTATACCCTCTTCCACTAGCCTATGAATCTACTGAGAGCTGAAACTTGGTATAATATCCATTATCCACCAAAATGTTTGTTGGCTTGCACGCCGTTAAATACTCAAGATAATTATTATTTTAACTGGATGTGTTTGTCAAGTAACAAAGAAAACCCACAAATGTTTTGGGAAGGAATTAAACAATTTTTACATGCTATTTATGCACATAGAGAGATGGACTTAAGGAAAAAAAAAGATTTAATTGCTTATTAATGAGAGTCAGGAACACTAACTAGATGGTATAACAGATAAAGTCTAAACTCTTGGTGCCATAGCATGTAAAAAACGTAATGTATTTTTTTCTCATGTAACTACCCAGAGGGATATTTCTATATGAATGTTTCTCATGAATTACTTGAATTTAAGCCATAACTCAGAAACCAAACTTCTTCCATTTTTGTAGCTCTCTGCTCATCAAGGTCCTCAGGGTCCTCTCCATTTAGTTAGTGGATTGAAACAAACAACCCCCTCCCAAAAAATAAATTGGTGAAGACATTCCCACTTTTCAGCACCTCAGCCTAGAAATGATACTTCCACTTCCACTGCATTGTTGAAAACTAGTCACGTAGTCATTTTGATTCAAGAATGAGAAATGTAGTGTGGGTTGTTACCTTAAGAAGTGAGCACTGGTAACCTCTACCATAGTTATTATGAATTTCCTCAATATTTTAAATTCTGCTGTGGAAAAAATGTAGAGTTTATTTTCATGATTTTTGTGAATTTTCTTCTTAGGGTAAGGAATTTTTACCCATGGACAGAGGGCATAATTTTGTTTGGAGAGCTATTTTTCTAATAAAGATCATCTTCTCCTGGGAGATCATTACTCTCTATGCTTTCTTATGAAGAGGGAATTATTTTTCCCTCTATCTATCTATGCTTTCTGCATAATGCTGTCTATAAATATGTGAAAAGCCACTATAAGGAGGGTAATATCATTAACTACCTTTATTAGTCTTGCTTCATTCTCCTTTTCTTTGTGGGCATGGTGAAATAAGGGAGGCTATTCATATTATCTGGAATAGAGATTTTCTGAGGTCAGTCTACAGTGAAGTTCCTCTGCAATCAGTATGATATTTTAAAGAAAAACTATTTTAAAATCCTTTCCCTCAGTAACATATGCTAGAAACCATTGCTACACCATATTTTATTCATGAACTTGCAATTGATTTTCAGTGTTTGCACAGGGTCAATAAGTTTTTGCCAGAATCTAACTTAACTAATTCACTAGTTATAATTTTATCCAGCTGCCATTGTTTTTCCTATCAAGACAAAAGAAAATGATTTTACCTTCTGGTTCAAGCCACTTACCTCATTGTGGACATCTTTTGTGTTTAATGTTCATTTAATTCTCCCACAGTTATAGAGTGTTTCTTTTCATGGTCTTCTATCTCTGTCATTTAATTATTTCAGTTATAGAAATCATACTCCTGACTTAGCATTTCCTATATCCATCTTATTATGTCAAAATGTCCTATTCCACGAATAATTTTGAAACTTAAAACTCATATTCCTCATTCCTTAAGAATTTTGACATAGGGACAGTGAAATTTCTTATTTCCTTTCTTAATTTTGGTAGCCCTTATTCCAAAATTCTCAGTAATTGAAAATACTTTAATGTTCTAATGGTGAGCTTAATGATTCCCTCCCAATCTTCACACACAAAGATCATCCAAAGCACAGAGGACTGTTAAACTACCATTTATTCTTAAAAATATCTATGATTTTGAATTTGTCTGTTTTTTCCCTCCTTTTTGCCTTCTTTTGGATTACTCCTTTTTATTATACCATATTTATCCTGATAAGCTCTTTTTCCAATATCTTTTTTCTGTTGCACATTCAGGCTTCTGCCTGGGATCATTGTTTTTGTTCCAGAGCAACTTCCTATATTTATTTATTTGTTTTTCTTTTAGTGAAGATTGCTGGCAACAAATTCCTCAGTTTATGTTTTCCTGAAAATGACTTCATTTCATCTTTACATTTGAATATTATTTTCTCTGGGTGTGATAGTCTACACCGACAGATTTCCTTTCAGCATTTTAAAGATGTTTCATTTATTTTTGCCTTCCATCTTTCCTGTTTGGAAGTTAGCTGTCAGTCTTCTTATTGCTACTTTGAAGGTAATAGGTTTTTTGTTTGTTTCTGTTTGTTTGTTTACTTCTGTAGTGGCTTCTAAAATTTCTGTTTGCCTTTGTTTCTTGACAGTTTTAATATTATGTGCTTAAGGGTACTGTATTGGGGCAGGTTCCCAGGGAAACAAACTTGATGACAGATATTTGTATGCAGCAGATTTATAAAGGAGTACTTTTGGGAACAGTCAGATCTTATTTTGATGGAGCAAACACTCTAGGCTTCATAGAGTGGTGCTGCCCAAGGTCCTGTAATCAAACAAAGCAAAGAATAATGTGACATATGTGTTTATTCCAGTGAAGATAGATTTCTGCCATCTCCATGTTGGAAGGATTCTGAGTCCAATATGCCACCCAAAGACTGATTGGTCCCTTTGAGATATGATGCCATATTTGGGGCATAGTTTTGGTCTCTTTTACTGGCATGTTGAACACTGAGCAGCAGCAATATCTGTATCAATTTGTCTATGTGGGTTCCCATGGGATTGGGACCCATGCATAATGCCCATTTCTAGCACTGTGGCTACTCCATCTATGAGTCGATTTCTGTAGAACTGGGGTGGGTAAGCACAATAAGTACAAAGGCAAAGGGGACGGCTGACATCAGCTGGATGAGTTATCCTGCTTACTTGGTTACTTAGTGTTCCTTCTTTAGTAGGTGCTCTCTGTTGGGCATTCATGGGCAACACAAATACCTTTATATCAATACTACATGCCTTCTTATATGTCAATCCATATGTCTCGTCCCAAGACCTCCTGTCCCCAACTACTATTGTTTTTCGTTCCAAGACTCTGATCAACCAGTCAACAATTTGCCATTGGCCAAGTGTCCATTTACACTTAGCTAGGTTCTGCAACTCCTTGAATGTATAGGTCCTTTTCTGCCTTGGCAAGCCCAGTTCTTTTTAAAATAGATTACTCTGTTACATATTCCAAGTTGCTGATTTTCCAGGCAGGTTGTGAATATATATTCTGAGAGAGAAACAAGTAATTGTCCTATGCATCACGTTCAGGTAAGGAGAGGTGCTAGCTTCTAATGGGGAAAAGTGGGCTACTTCAGTATACTCAAAAGGTTTGGGAGATTCTGTGAATTGGTTTCCAAGTTCCTATCTCAGGTCTCAGAGACATTATCTTTTTCAATCATACTCTTTACCTTGGCATAATAGACATGGCACAGTTGAAAATTCAACATTTTCTGTAGTTCTGCTTTTCTGATCATTAAATCCTGCATATGACACTTAGAATTTTTTTTTCCTGGCTCAATTAACTTCCTTCCCAAGGGATTGTTATTGTTAATATAACAGTAATAATAGTTATTACATAAAATATATATAATCAGTATAATTTATAATATAAAAATTATAACAACTTATAATGTATCAGACACTATCCTATATTTTAGCCTCTTCGGCAAAAAAACAAAGAAGCCCAAAACAAAAACAAAAAAACTTGTGCCAGTGTTAAATATTATTACTCCCAATATCTATGTTTAAACCAAGTAATTGAGAGTTAAAGTAACTAGTACAATAATATTTGAAACATTGTTATTTTACACAGTGAGTAGTTGTTGAATTGTTTAAACCCAGATGTTGTGACCCTCAAGGCCACAATTCCAGGCACTACATCATACTGCCTTTTAAAAATTTCCTGTGCTTATCCTTCTAAACACCATCTTTGCATAAAGAATAATAATGCATGAGGTATACACATAATTCTCAAATCATACTGTATATTTTATTTGCTCATGTCAGACTATACATACCATTCATTTAAATTTTCTCACTTTACAACACATATCTTGAAAATATTTTTATGCCAGTATACTTTTTCCCTTATTTCAACGGTTGCATAATACTTCATTTTATAAGCAAAATATCCTTAGTTTTTGGTATAAAGATCAATGGCACATTAAACTACCATGATATTGGTTCATTATTTTAAAATGTGTTTTTTAATTGATGTATAGCTGCTGTACAATGTTATATTACTTACAGGTGTATAATATAGTGATTCACAATTTTTAAAGGTTATACTCCACTTATAGTTATTATAAAATATTGGCTATATTCCCTGTGTTGTACAATATATCCTTGTAGCTTACTTTATACCTAATAGTTTGTATCTCTTACTCCCCTACCCCTGTATTACCCGTGCTTCCCTCTCCCCACTGGTAACCACTAGTTTTTTTCTCTATATCTGTGAGTCTGCTTCTTTTCTATTATATTCACTAGTTTGTTTTATTTTTAGATTCCTCATATAAGTGATATCATACAGTATTTGTCTTTCTCTGTCTGACTTACTTAACTTAGCATAATGCCCTCCAAGTTCACATGTTACTCCAATAACATGCAAGAAAAAGAAATAAAGGGAATCCAAATTGGAAAAGAAGAAGTAAAACTGTCACTGTTTGCACATGATAAAATACTATATATAGAAAATCCTAAAGATGCCACCAGAAACTACTAGAGCTCATCAATGAATTCAGTGAAGTTACAGAATTCAAAATTAATAAATCTGTCACATTTCTGTACACTAACAATGAACTATCAGAAAGAGAAATCAAGGAAAGACTCCCATTTACTATCACACCACAAATAATAAAATACCTAGGAATAAACCTATCTAATGAGGCAAAAGACCTGTACTTGGAAAACTGTAAGGCACTGATGAAAGAAATTGAAGATGACACAAACAGATGGAAAGATATACTGTGTTCTTGGACTGGAAGAATCAATATTGTGAAAATGACCATACTACCCAAGGCAATCTACAGATTCAGTGCAATCCCTATCAAAATACCAATGGCATTTTTCACGGAACTAGAACAAATAATTTTAAAATTTGTATGGAAACACAAAAGACCTTGAATAGCCAAAACAATCTTGAGAAAGAACAGAGCTGGAGGAATCACCAAGCTCCCTGACTTCAGACTATACTACAAAGCCACAGCAATCAAAACAGTATGGTACTGGCACAAAAACAGAGTACTTATACACCAAAATAATATTTCTGAGATTCCTTCATATTTTTGTCTTTAGCAGCAGTTCATGCACTTGCATTATTTTAGAAAAATTTATTGTATGACTAGACCACAATTTATGTAACCATGCTACTATTGATGGGTATCTGGGCCCTTTACAATTTAGGGCTATTAAAAATAATACTTCTATGAATATTCTAGTATATGTTTTTGATAAACATATATACACATTATTTTCATTGGGAATTCTAAAGTTGTAATATCTTTAGTGGGTACTGCCAAAGAGTTCTCCAACAGTCCAAATTATTACAATTATTAGATTATAATAATTTCTGGTCTACCAGCAGAACAACAGTCTCAATTACTTCACATCCATGCTAACACTAATTAACAGCCAGGTTTTTTTGTTTTGTTTTTATAATTTCATTCATTCTCATGCATGTTTAGCAACATCACTGTGGTACTGTCAGTGAAACAGTGCTATATGAATATTTTCATTCTTTTTTCTTATAGGCACAGCTTGCTGAGCAAAGAAATTGATATAATGATAGGGCCAAATTGTGTTTTCATCCCCCTTGTCCCTGTTTGGTTGAACTATGCTCTTCAATTTCAACTAAAACATGACAAAGACAGCTTATTCTCCTTTTCTAGGAGAGGAGGGAAGATAGCATGTAGGCTATTGAAACTCCCAGACTGATAATTATGGGGTTCCTATCCTTTTGTTTATGATACTCCCTTACTGTATGCACAGGTACACAGTCATTGCACTATCATTGACTGACTGTCATTGCACTATCTTGAATGTGGAGAAAGGAGTGTGGAGAAATGATGTGGTTTTTGTTGTAAGTGATGATACTCTGCCTTGAACCAGAAACATGTTTGCTTTCAGAATAGTAAAATATGTATATATAAAAAGAGTAATGTTAAAAAGGTATTGGACATTATTTTGCACATCTCTGGTGACTAATGCTGTTAAACGATTTTTCAAATGTTAGTTTACCACTTACATATCTTTTAAAGTGCCTGTTGACAACTTTTGCCCATTAACAAAAAACGACTGCCTGCTTTTTTATATTAATTAGTAAAAGTTTTGTTTCTTTTAATGTAATCTGGTTTTGAGTTCTCTGTCACACATATATAATGCAAATATCTTCTACCAGTCTTGGTTTGAATTTTCAGTTTCTTAATTGTGATATTTTGGTGAACAGAAACTCTGAATTCTAATGAAGTTCAATTTATCAGTATTTCCCTTTATTGTTAGTGTGTGTGTGTGTGTGTGTGTGTGTGTGTGTATTTCCTTTTCAAAGTATATTAACCCAAACAAAGCTCATTATATAGTCTCTTGTTATTTCTAAAAGCTATATGGTTTTATTTTTCACATCTAGATCTAAAATATCCAATTTTTTTGATATGGTATTATTTAAGGGTCAACATTTATTTTCTCCCATATTCATATCCAGATTGATCCTAATTAATTTAATGAAAACCTTTTCTTTTACCTTGCACTTTTTTTAAATCACAGCTTTATATCTTTGCATTTGTTTCAATTATATTCCATTTGTCTATTTATCTATCTTTACATTCATACTACACTGTCTTAATTGTCATGGTTTTATTATAACCTTGATACCTGTTTGTGTAAATATTCCCACTTGATTTTTCTTTAAGATTTTCTTGGCTATTCCTTGAAACTTTATTGTCCATGTAAAATTGAGCATTTATTAATTTCGACCCAAAATTTTTTATCATTGCTATACAATTTTGACTAGGATTGAATTAATTATAGATCAGCTTGGGAGGATATTCACATTTTTATAATGCTGAATCTTCCAACTTATAAAATCCTCACCTGGGTGCATTTATGATATACCCATGGTAAGATTTGACCTAGTCAAAGTAAGAATGAAGCAAATACCTTCTATCTAAACAAATTATTTTCTTTCTATTATTTTCCCTCACATACAAAGCACACAGTAAATATTTGCTTAACGTAATTTATTTTGTAATTAGTGATGAGCATGCCTGTACCATATTTATCATTCTCTTATATATGCCCTCTCAATTATCACTGAGAATATAAATTGGAAATAAGAGTACTTGAAAACCAGAACAAACATCCATCTATATCCACAGGAGGTAGTCAGTAAAGAGACAAATGACTCTCTCTTCTTTTTTTTTTATTTTTCACACACTGCATACTTAAATTGACTATGCTTCATTTAAATTTCATTATTTTATAATTATCCTCTTTGAAATAAAGCTCAAAGAAGCACATTCTGAGTACAGTATATGTTTGTGGTCATGTAAAATGTAATTAATGTCAAAAGAATACAATTGAGTCCATGCAGCAGGGCAGATACATTTTATCTTCCATTTTAATGTTTAAACACATTACAAAAAAATAAAATTTAGAATGTCTGTCTGAAATGAAATGGTTGAATAAAGAATGGGAAAAGAAAATCGATGCTATTATCCAATAGTAAAAAGAATATTCCATGATGGTAGGAGGTTTCAGAAAGTGGTTAAAGAGTTCTTCCAATTAAAATAGAGACTGATCAGACACCTCTTTCACATTCTCACTGTGAGAGGCCTTAATATAGAAGAATTAATAGGCAGAATATTGAGAAAACCATACATGAAAATAAAAGAGAACACACTGAAAAACAATTTACGAACTCTTGATGAAAACAGGAAGTAAAAAGCAGGTAAAACACCATAAAAAGGACAGGCAAACCCACGAGAGGATACCAACAGTAAATGTCTACTCTGAATTGGTAAATGAGAAAAAGACAGAAATTGCAACATTAAATAACACCTGTTAGCCTGATGGTCTTTCTGTCCTTTTGTCTTTGTTTTTCATTTATTCTCCACTAAATTCAAACTTTTAGAAAATTTAGTTTTCAAAACAGAGTGTTCTGCTTGCCCATTAATCATTTTTACTCTCGGTGATGTCACAAGGGAACCTACACTGTGCTTTGTCTGTGGTAGAATGCTGAGGCTAAGGTGTGTGAAGCAAAAAGAGTAGGGGAGATGAGTCAGACAAGATGCTGACTTTTGTATTTTTCCCCCTCTAAATAAAAATATGGCTGTATTTCATGCACACTTATAAGGGAAGAGATGGTGGTATTCTAGCCAATTCATCTACATTTTTATTTTTAAAGAAAACTTTAATTTCAGTATTCTTTTTGGAAGTTAAAATTCTGGAATTTTATCTAACTAACTAAAGATAATTAACATAATATAATATAATAATAAATATTATTCTTGTCCCAGAGCAATGTTGAGAGAAATCTTTATCTCAGTCTCTGAGATTAACTATCTTTTAATATAATTGTATAGAAGGCATAGAAAATGAGGTCAGCAGGAATAAAATTTTATAACATAGCTCCAAGTATAGTTATCATATACCCCAATTTTGAAAGCATTCATAACCTATGTTAAATGAACATAATTTTAAAAAAGAAAAATTCCAATTTCTTGTCTTCTTCATTTTCACATATCTTTTATCAAATTATTTTAAAAATGAGAATTTAGTGTACATTTAAAATTTTGAATCAATTTTTTAAACAAAAATGTTGTTTTGTACACATATTAATGAAATATATGAAATTTTAAATAACATTCCCAGTATTCAATTGGTGAGTGGAAGGGAGAAGTGCTCATCTAAACATGTAAATATAGGGGAAAAAAGCAAATAAACTGGAGAGAACTTTATACTTTTCACCAAGACCTGGCCACAAAAAAACTTTTTGTTTCCTAGGATTACTAAACTTTGTCTTCTGAACAAGATAAAACTGCTATAACCATAGAAATTAAACTCTCCTTATCTTGAAGAGTTGTCTCAAGAAAAAAAATATATATATAGCACATCTTTTTTATCCATTTATCTGTTGATGTACATTTAGGTTCCTTCCATGTCTTGAATATTATAAATAGTGCTGCTATGAACATTGGGGTATATGTATCTTTTTCAATTTGAGTTTTCTCCAGATATATGGTCAGGAGTGGGATTACAATCGGAGAAAATATTTTAAAATGATGCAAATGACAAGGGATTAATTTCCAAAATATACCAAATATCATACAGCTCAATATCAAAGAATCAAACGACCTAATTAAAAAATGGGCGGAAGACCTAAATAGACATTTCTCCAAAGAAGACGTACAGTTGAGCAACAGGCACGTGAAAAAATGCTCATCACTAATTATTAGAGAAATGCAAATCAAAGCTACATTGAGGTATCACCTCACTCTAGTCAGAATGGCCATCACCAAAAAGTCTAAAAATAATAAATGTTGGAGAGGTTGTGTAGAAAAAGGAACCCTCTTTCACTGTTGGTGGGAATGTAAATTGGTACAGTCACTATGGAAAACAGTATGGAGGTTCCTTAAAAAAATAAAAATAGAGTTACCATAATCCTGCAATCCCAATCCTGGACATACGTTAAGTGAGTTAGTATATGGAAAATACTTAGAGCTGTGCTTGATACATAGTAAGTTCTATAAAAGTATATTCTATAAAAAAATCATTATTTCAACTGTTGATATTCTTCTTCTTATTATTTTGTTACTATTATCAATCCAGCCTGAAAAGTAGTAAACCCTTTCATTTGGAAAATTCAGGTATTTTTCTTTTTGACTTCAAGAACATTTACTTCTATCATTTGGTCAATTATTTCTTCCTTTTCTTAAACTTATGCTATTTAAATATTAATTTATTAATGTTAGTCTTCATTCTCTTATATATGCCCTCATAATTTTAACCTATTTTTTTCTGTTTTATGAAATATGTCATTCACCTCAATGTCTAACACTATTTCTTTCCATCAATTTATTTGCAAATATGGTTTTAATATTAGATGCAGAAAGGCTCTTTGTTTTCGGGTGTTTGTGCTGGACTTGAAATTCCTTAAATGATTTTTTAATTGAAGTTTTTAACAGTTTCCTCCAATATAAGTATTTCATGAAGTGTGTGCTCTGAGGGTACTGTCTTATCTTCCTATCTCCCTGGCTGTTCAAACCACCACATGGGGATTGTTTTCCTGGGACAGAGAGGAACATGTTGATTATTGCAGCAGAAATCCTGTGGATGGGAAGGAAAAGTCATCAGTGGTGTAGAAGAAAGCAAACTAAAGTTTTTGGGAGAAAAATGCACTCTGTGCCAGTTATGTGACACATTTACAAGGGTCCTCCTCCATCCTTTCATTGGGCTAAACTGTTTATCACCTGTGATTCAAAAGTTGAAGAGGTTTCAGAATGCCCAGTAGGCTAAGTACACTGTCCTATTTTTGTGAATAAAATTCATTCTTTCCTTATTGATGAGGATCTGCAACAACTCTGTTCATTTTTTGGACTTGCCTCTGATTCCAAATAGTGATTTTTGAAACTCAACATAGTGAGAAAAAATTTAAAATTTGAGATTAAAATACCTGAAATTTTATTTTGCTTTGACCACATACTAGCTGTGTGATCTTGGATAAGATATTTAAATTCTCTGATTGCAAATTTCCTCTTTTGTAAATTCACTCAACTAATATTACTTCTTTGACTTTTATGAGGAATAAATGATATATATTTTCTATTATGTTACCTCCTATATTAGGTATTTTTTTTTAATATAAGTATGTGAGTACACATAATACAAATTCAAAATTTATCTGGAAAAAAATGTAGATTCTGGATAACTCCATGTAAAGCATACTGTTAATTATAAGATCATAGTCTATAAGTGAAACATTTTGAATAATTCTAAGTCATTTGTTTTTTGTGTTCCTAGGGTAACCTAGTCATGTTAGTATTTCAGCATCAAGACCCTTTAAAATTTTTTGTGGGAAGTTGGAATTGTCAAGGATTGTCAAAGTAAAAAATATATATTATTTTGTTTCATATATTTTTAAACAGTTGATATCCCATTAATTCTTTTAGTTGTTGTTGTTTTTCCTTGTTCTAATAAATTATTTTAAGCAAACCATAATATTTTTTTCATTCAATGAATTTTGTGATTCCTTGGATAAGAGTTTTTCTTCTCATCCTTAGAGTTCTCAAATAAAATTATGTTCAAACATTTTCAAATATATACTCTGCTCAGAAATTTATAATACTATAATAATTACTCATTTGTTTCAGTTAACATAAAAGAGCACCTTTGAGTTCTTTGTAGATGAGAGTTGTGATTAAATAATTAATCATAATCTCAGGTAAAATATGTTCTAGTATTCTCTGCAGTAAAAGTGCTTTAATACCTATTTCATATAAAACAGATTTAGGCAAAATAATAAATATTGAAAAAGAATTAATGAATATATATATATATTTTAAATTCAAAGGTATTTTTTATTCTTAAGAGAAAAGAGTAGTTTTTCACACTTGACTACAAGGTTAGCTGTGGGCTTTTCATATGTGGCCTTCATTATGTTGAGATAATTTTCCTCTATTCTTAGTTTATTGAGAGTTTTCATCATGAAAGGGTATTGGATTTTATCAATTATTTTTCTGCATCCACTGAAATGATCATGCGATTTTTTAATCCTTCATTTTGTTAATGTGGCATATCACATTAATTGATTTTTGTATGTTGAACCATCCTTGCATCCAGGAATAAATCTCACTTGGTAATGGTATGTAATCCGTGTAATGTGCTGTTGAATACAGATTACTAGTTTTGGTTGAAGATTTTTGCAACTATATTCCTCATGGGTAGTAGCCTAGTGTTTTCTTTTTGTGCAGTATCTTTTCTCCTAAGGTCAGGTACAAGGCAAGGAT
The DNA here is from genome assembly GCF_003676395.1 of Aethalodelphis obliquidens. Classification (NCBI taxonomy): domain Eukaryota; kingdom Metazoa; phylum Chordata; class Mammalia; order Artiodactyla; family Delphinidae; genus Aethalodelphis; species Aethalodelphis obliquidens. The sequence continues at coordinate 101,865,719 of NW_020837945.1, forward strand.
GCCCATTTTATCCACTTCTATTCAAAGTATACTGAAGTACTAGCTAAAGCAATGAGGCAAAAAAAAGAAATAAAAGGCATTTAAATCAGAAAGAAGAAAGTAATATTGTCTTTGTGTGCAGATGACATGATCTTATATGCAGAAAACCCTAAAAACTCTACCAAAAGACTTTATAACTCATAGACAAATTCATTTAAGTTGCAGGATACAAAATCAACATGCAAATATTAGTTGCATTTTTATATACTGGCAGAAAACTACCTGAAAATGAAATTATGGAAACAACTTCATTTATGACAGCATCAAAAAAGAATAAAATACTTAGGAATAAACTAACTAAGGAGATATCGAGTTGTACACTGAAAACTATAAAAAAATGAAACAAATTAAAGAAGATATAAAGAAATGGAAAAACTTATGTCCATGGATTAGAAGACTTAATATTGTTAAAATATGCATACTACACAAAGTGATCTACAGATTTAATGCAATCTCTATCAAAATCTCTGTGTTATTTTTTGTAGAACTAGGGAAAAAACCTTCCTAAAATTTAGATAAAACACCAAAGGTACCTGAATAGCCAAAACAGTCTTTAGAAAGAAAAACAAAGCTAGAGATATAACCATTCTTGATTTCAAAATATATTACAAAGATACAGTAATTAAAATAGTATGATACTTGCACAAAGATAGATATATAATCAACGGAACAAAACAGAGAACCCTGAAATAAACTCGTGTATATAGTCAACTGATCTTTGACAAGGGTGCCAAGATGCAAGGGAGAAAAGTCCTCTTCAACTGGTGTTGAGAAAACTAGTTTTCACATGCAAAACAATAAAATTAGACCTTTATCTTATATCATACACAAAAATCAACTCAAAATACATTAAAGACTTAAAATATAACACCTGAAACTATAATCCTAGAAGAAATTACAGAGAAAAAGTGTTCATGACAACAGTCTTGGCAATGATTTCACGGATATGATATCAAAAGCACTGGCAACAAAAGCAAAGTAAACAAATGGGGTGTAAACTAAAACACTTCTGCACAGCAACAGAAAACAATCAACAGACTGAAAAAGCATACTATAGAATGGAAGAAAATATTCACAGGCCATATACATCTGATAAGGGGTTAATTTCCAAAATATATAAGTAAAGCTTATAACCTAATAATAAAAAACTAATAACATGATTATAAAATGGGCTAATGACTTGAATAGACATTTTTATGAAGAAGATATACAAATGGCAAACATGTATATGATAAAAGGCTCAATCCCCTAATCTTCAGGAAAATACAAGTCAAAACTACAATGAGATACCATCTCACCCTTGTTCGGATTGCCATTATCAAAAAACCAAAAGATGAAATGACGAGTGTTAGCAAGGATGTGGAAAAAAGGAACCTTTGTACACTACTGGTGGAAATGTAAAATGTTACACAAACTATACAAAACAGCACTGATTCCTCAAAAAATTAAAAATAGAACTATTATATGATCCATCAACCGAACTTCTGAGTATCCAAAAGAATTGAAATCAGGATACTGAAGACATATTAACACTCCTATGTTCATTGAGGCACTATATACAAGAGCTAAAATGTGGAAACAAACTAAATGACCATTGATGAATGAATGGATAAATGAAATGTGGTATATACATACAGTAAAATATTATTCAGCCTTAAAAAAAAGAAATACTGTACTATGTGACAATATTGATGAACCTTGAGGACACTATGCTAAATGAAATATGCCAGTCATGGAAGGACAAATACTGAATAATTCACTTATATGATGTATCTAAAATAGTCAAACTCATAAAAAGAGAAAATAGGATAGTGATTTCCCGAGATGGAAGGAGGGGGAAATGAGGAATTGCTAATCAAAGGCTATAAAGTTACAATTATACAAGATGAATACGTTTTAGAAATTTGCTGAACAATATTCTCCTAGAAATTATTATCCTAAGTGAAGTAAGTCAGAGAAAGACAAATATTATATGATATCACTAATAAGTGGAATCTAAAAAAAAATGATACAAATGAACTTATTTAAAAAGTAGAAACAGACTCACAGACTTCAAAAACTAACTTACGGCTAACAAAGGGGAAATGTGGGGGGAAGCCATAAATCAGGAGTTTGGGATTAACATACACACACTACTATATATAAAATAGATAATCAACAAGGACCTACTGTATAGTACAGGGAAATTTACTCAATATTATGTAATAACCTACATGGGAGATAGAATCTGAAAAAGAATGGATATATGTATAGGTGTAACTGAATCACTTAGCGGTATACCTGAAACTAACACAACATTGTAAATCAACGATACTCCAATATAAAATACTAAAATAAAAAATATATGTTGATACTATATACTCTTTTTTTTTTCGGTACGTGGGCCTCTCACTGTTGTGGCCTCTCCTGTTGCGGAGCACAGGCTCCGGACACGCAGGCTCAGCGGCCATGGCTCACGGGCCCAGCCGCTCCACGGCATGTGGGATCTTCCCAGACTGGGGCACGAACCCGTGTCCCCTGCATCAGCAGGCAGATTCTCAACCACTGCGCCACCAGGGAAGCCCTATATATTCTTTAATGTAGCTTTTTGTTCATTTTAATTGTTATGTATAATTCCAAGTTCATTTTTTATCTATTTTACAATGATGGCCATTTGGGTGGATTTCATTATGGGATTATTATCAATACAAATAATGCAGCTATGAAGATTCGTATGTGTGTGCACATGAGCATGTGTTTCCTTTGGGTGTATATCTAGGAATGAAAGTGCTAGTTCACAGATATGCATATGCTCAATTGGAGCAACTACTTCCAAAATAGTGACTGAATCAGTATAATGTGTGATAGGGCATCAGGCTTATTTTTATTTCTCTATATGAAAATCCAATTACTTATAAATATTTATTGACAAGGCTATTACCAGTACCACACTTGTCACAAATCAATTGTCCATATGTGTATGCATCTGTTTCTATATTCTCTTCTGTTCCAGTTTTTTTTAGTAATGTTACATTAAAAAACCTATATGGATTTTATTGATTTTGAAACAATTGATATAATCACAATTATTTAAAAAACACATTTAGCAATAAATAAAGGAAAACTCATCCTGCATAGTGAGATTTGTACAGAATTCTAGGAAATCTCAATAAATTGTATGGCATTAACTCACATACATTGATATGTAGGAATCCACCAGGATATAATGTTTTTGGAATAGAAGCCATCAACTGTGACTTTAGACCATAAATTCTGCCAAAAGATTACTGAATCAATAACAATTCTAGGTTATATATAAAAGGTGTATGAAAACAGGAATATCTGGGGGCAATCTGTAGAAACCACCACTGAAAGTTATCTGTATCTCTGGCAAAATAGAGCTGTCCCTTTTGAATGAACTCATTACCTTTAACAACTATGAATTCAGCCCCGTTTATGTGTGCGCATGTGTGTGCACACATGCATAGCATATGCAGATGTCTGTCTACCTCTGCAGTGAGAATATCTGTTAAATTAGAGTTCTAAGGCCACTGGTGATTTGTCTTAAGTGTCTGTCCCTAGTGCATTTCATTAAAAATATATCAGTTTATTATGTGACAAATAACATCAGATTGAGGAGAGCATTATCAAGGATCACAACGGTTACTGGAGACAAATAACATTTGTCTATGAGATTTAAAGCAGCCACTTGAAAAACTGAGGTATATATTGTAACTAAAATAAAAAATGTGAGACAAGTTTAAACCCTAAGTTGTCAGCTATTTCACCAGTTGTGATTTTGAAGACCTAGTGTAGATATGGAATAAAAAAGTTCACATCTGTGTCTTTATTCCTTATACAGCAGAAACTAACACACCATTGTAAAGCAATTATACTCCAATAAAGATGTTAAAAAAAAAGTTCACAAATGCTTCAAGTATTCTTCATTGGAGGACTCAAAAGTAAAATTAATATATTTAATATTTTTCAAATAAAAAAATGTTAACTTAAAAAAATTTTAACTCTATGAGGGATTGTTTTAACATCATTATGGTTCTAAATTGTTTTTTAACTTTCTAATTTGTAATGTACTTCAGCAATTATCATTGTTCAGTTTACAGTAACTCAGTTTATTTGCAAATGTGCTTATCTCCATAAGTGGATCTTAATATATTTACCTTGAAAATGTATAAAAATGCCAAATTTGTAGCAATATACATATAAATAATCTAATTACATATTTTATGTCTCAAAAAGAAATAATATATTATTTCTGATTATAGTTGACCCTTGAATAATGCAAGGGTTAGGGATACTGACTCCCTCTTCAGAGTTGAAAATCCAGGTATAACTTTACAGTTGGCCATCTATATCTAAATTTCCACATCTGTGGATTCAACCAACTGCAGATTTATAGTATTGTAGTAAGTATTTATTGAAATATATCTGCATATAAGTGGACCCAAGCAGTTCAAACCTGTGTTGTTCAAGGGTCACTGTAATTTGGAATGAAATTTCCCATGACTCTAATTTTAATTAGTCAACTGTAAGCTAAGTTATGTTAGGGACCTGACAGAATTTACATTGAACTTTGAAAAACCAAACATGAAACAAGATTAATTCCTGACTGTGAAATTAATTATACTGTCTCTTACACATGTATTTGTAATCAATCTATTTGCTAGCTACCAGTAAAATATTCCTTAAAGGCATGTACCAATTAACATTATTTGAATCCTCTTATATTTCATTTTGCTAATTAAACATATTTAAATTGTTTTAAAATCCTGTTCTCAAATGTTTTCAGGAAACTGATTGTATAAATGTAAGTAATTTAAAAGTTATACCGGAAACCTTGTTTTATACAAATAGACTTTTGAATCTCCTGATATGCAGCACCAAAAAATTCAAGTCCTTAGGAAATATATATATATATATGTATAAATAAAATCTTAATGACTCAAGTATTTTTAAAAATTTAATAAGAGGCTAACTTCAAAGGAGCCCAATAGGAAACTATTTTGATCACAATAAGACTATTTATTTAAGCTGATCCTAGTACTACTATTTTGTTTTCCAAGTTAGGTTTTACCTAATTGGTTTTCTTAACCTGTTTTATGGCTTGAATTGAATCCCCTCCCCACAAAATATTTCTAGTCCTAACCCCCAGCACCTGTGAATGTGACCTAATTTGAAAATCAGGGTTTTGCAGATGTAATCAAGTTAAAATAGGTCATAAGAGATTAGGTCCAGCCCTATTCTAATAACTAAGGTTATTTAATAACAGTGACATTTGGATACAAAGATGCACAGAGGGAAGACAAAGTTAAGACACAGACAGAAGAAGGCTGTGTAACAACAGAGGCGGAGTTTGGAGTGATGTGGCTGTAAGCCAAAAACCACTGAGGATGGCTGACAATAACCAGAAGCTAGAAGGAGGCAGGGAGGGATCCTGCCCTAGAATCTTTAGAGACAGCATGGCCCTGCTCACCGCTTGATTTAGGGCTTCTAGATTCCATGTCTCTGAGAGAATTTCTGTTGTTTTAAACTACACGATTTGTGATAATTTGTTAAGGTAGCCCAGGAAACCAATACAGCCTGCTAGAACATGTTCATGGGTCTAAATAGTATGAGGAGTATTTTCTCCTATATTCTAGGACATGTGTTAAGTGCCTTTTTATTTCAGTCTTACATTTTGACTATAAACAATACAGCGGGAAGAACATTAGTATCCCCAATTTCTAGATAAAGAAACCAAATTATAGTGAAGACACATACTGGACATAGCAGACATGATGCTCGATGGAGCTTTATATAGCTCCAGAATCTACCTCTGCTAAGTACAGTATTTGCCATACATGGGGGAAACAAGTTGTTAATTTCTTACGTAATTAATCTTCAATTGTGAAAAGACAGTAGTGATGTATCTTGTTATATACATGATATTTCAATATGTGAATGCCCAGAATAAATAGTAACTTTATGTTATACTTTATGCTTTCTCCAGGTATGCAGATTATTATTGTATGTGAAATTTTAGTATTTGTCTCTCTTCCTCATATTCTGTATCAGTGTTTATAACAGCTTTTGGGGGATACAAATTACATATCATAAATACAATTATTTTTGGTAAATTTAGAGTTGAGCAATCATCATTACAACCTAATTTTAGAACATTTTCATCACCTGAAATGAACCCTTGTGTCATTTATAGTCATTACTCTTTCCCACTAATGGCCCAGGGGACTCTAATCTACTTTTGGCTTCAATAGATTTGCCTTTTCTAGACATTTCATATAAATGAAATTACACAACATTTTTTTTTGCCTCTGGCTTCTTTCACTGAACAATATTTTCGGGGTTCTCTCTCCATTTGCAGCACGCATCCATACTTTGCTCTTTTATTGCTCAATAGTCTTTTATTGTATGGATATATCACATTTTGTTTATCCATTATCCACAGTTGATGCATTTTTAGGTTACTTCTTTTTTATTATTATGACTAAGGCTGCTATGAACATTCACATGTATGTATTTGTGTGGACAGATGTTTTCATTTCTCTTGAGTAGATACCTAAGAGTGGAACTGATGAGTCATAGGGTAAATGCATGTTTAACAATTTTGGAAATTGCCAAGCTGTGTTCCAAAACATTTTACATTCCAATCAGTAATGCATGAGGATTCATTCTGTCCATCCTTGCCAATACTTTATTATCATTTGTGCTTTTTATTATAGCCAGTCTAGTAAGTGTGAGGTGTTATCTCATTATGGTTTTAAAATACATTTCCCTAATGACAAAGGAGGTAGAGTATCTTTTCATGTACTTATTGGCCATTCCTATATCTCCTCTGGTGAAATGTCTATCCAAATCTTTTGCTCACTTTTTAATTAGATTGTTTGTCTTTTATTAATGAACTGTAACTCTTCTTTCTATATTCTGGATGTAAGTCCCTTATCAGAAATATGATTTGCAAATACTTAACCCACTCTGTGGTTTGCTTTTCGTATTCTTATTAGTGTTTTTGGAGCACAAAATTTTAAATTTTGATCAAGTGCAACCTTTCAAAGACAGCACTGATTTTAAAATCCTTTTGCACATTTCAATAATCTGAAAAGTTTAATAAACACTGTTAGTTCTACTTTATAATCAGTGAAATTAGTCACTCTGCAGTGCTGTCAGATTGAGAATCAGTATCCTGTATGGAAAAATTCTTGCTTGTGGAGTTTGTTCCAGGCTTTCCTTTTGTGGTGCAGAATTCAGATAATAATTCTTCCATAAAATGCAGTATGAAATGGAAACCGCTTTGAACATTTCAAAGAACTGATCCATGGTCAGGATCAGAGTAGGAGGACTGTTCTGAAGGGTGTATTATATTTTTATCTTTTAGACACATATAATATTTTATAATGTTTATAAACAGTAACAGATAAGCAAAATGAAAGTGAGAGAACTTTCTGAGAGGATGTGGAAAAAGAGTTTATGTACTTACATGAGTTGTTGAAGGCTCAGTGAGAACTAGTGTAAGAGTGAAAAACTCAAGGGGCCACAGTCTTAAGGGGGCCTGTGCTTTAGTGGGTTTTCTTCTAGAAACCCCACAAATTTTGAATTCTCACTATGAGGATCTGAGAACTATTCCGTCCTAGCTCTGGAAGGAGAAGAGGGGAAGTAACTATTATGAAACGGAGCCAGAGTCTGCTCCATTAATGAAGGACTATTTTCCAGGGGAAAGTACTTTGACAGAGCACATTATGAAACCTTATTCCAGCTTGGAAAAGAGAATTGATCGCTAGTCCAGCTCCCTCCAGCATGGGCTTCCAAAAAGGAGTCAAAAAACAGCATAGTCAATGGGGAACAAGTCTTCAAGAAAATAGATTTGGAGCTTTTTTCAGCCAGGAAAGAAAGTAGGAGACAGGGTAAACACTATACCAGTAGGAAAATGCTTATGAAAGTCACAGTACTAAAACCTAGACCCTCTAAAACACTGAATCTTAATCATTAGATCATAGAATACTCCTCTTACCCACCACATTATCACCACACAAATAGGACTTCTGTGTAATATAATTATAGTGGGTTTAGTTGAAAGGGGTGTACAATACAGACTCTCTATAAAGATTTTATACCCATACAGACACACACACACAGAGTCAAGACAGAATATAAAAACACCAAAAGAATTTGAAGCCTCTGGTACATAAAGCTGCAACAAACAAACATAGCTCAACTCCTAACCAGATTAACCTAAATCCTCACACTAAAGGCCTATTTACCTCATTTCCTATTCCCAATTTCCCAGATAATATGTCTGGTTTTCAATAAAAAGTTGCAAGCATGACAAAAGGCAAGAAAGAAATACAATCTGAGGAAACAAAGCAATCGTCAGAACAAGCTCAAGATATGACACATATGAGGATTATTAGTAAGGAAATTTAAAACAACTGGGATTAATATGTTAGAGGATCTAATGGAAAGGTTGACAACGTGTATGTATCCTTCTTCCCCAAAACACATTATCCCAATCTAATCATGAGAAAAACATCAGACAAATACAAACTGAAGGACATTTTATAAAATATTTGTCCAAACTGTCGTGGTCCAAATGCGGGTTGGAAAAGAATTTCCAGACACAAGGCAGAACGTAAAGAAGATAGAATTTATTAGAGGGAAGGGTCGCTGCCAGAACAGCAGGCTGACTTCCTAGTAGTCTGGGAGAGTCGAGCTTGAACATGTGCTATTGATCAGTTTTTATATCCAGAAAACAAAGGAATGGTCTGAGGTGAAAATTTCGTTTACTGATTGGTCGAGGCACGTATACCTTCCTTTTATAGGGTGGGAGTGGGACAGGCCAGATGCCTTTCCTTATTTGGGAGAGGTCCCTTGCCCAGGTGGGCATTGCCCAGGTGGGCTCAGGAATTTCGTAACCATGGCAACATGGTGGGGAGGGCGATTAGGAGTCCGGTAGGGGGGTGACACTGACAATTTTTCAGGCAGGGTCGTCCTTTGTCCTTGAAACATCATTGTCCTTGGAGCACCACACAAACTTCCTCAAAACTATCAAAATCATCAAAAACAAGGAAAGTCTGAAAAACTCAAAACCAAGAGGAGCCTAATGAGACACAACAACTAAATGCAATGTGATACATTAGTTGGGACACTGAACGAGCAAAAGGATATTAAGAAAAATCTGAGGAACTCTGAATTAACTATGGACTTTATTTAATAATGTATTGATAGTAGCTCATTAATTATGCCAAATGTACCATACTAATAAAAGATTTAAAATATTTGTCTTATCCTTCACCTGGGGATATTTATTTGTATTCCAATATGTAAGAATCCTGGATCTTCCCCTTTCTCTTTCCAAGGAGAATTTCTTTATAGTAGGGAGTAAAGGTTTCTCTGTCTTAGAAGAAAGGGGAAAACAGCTGTCCCACTCCTACATAGACTTGCAGATTCATATTTTGGGAAGCCTCTCTGTAGTATAAATGCCTGACATGAAGCTTTTGATTGCTGAGGCATCCATTTCAAAGACATCCATCTAGAATAAGCATATTGACAGCTGTGTGTCGGAGCTACTAGTAAAACAACTAGATAAGGAAGCGGCCTGTCCCCACCCACGTATTTTCCCTTTTAGAAAGCTTGGGTAACCTAGATAACTGACCGACCACTTGATCACTTGAGTGACCTCACTTCTTCCTTCCTGTGCTCTGATTTCACATCTACTGCTTTAAATTTCACCAAGAAAGAATGATCCAGGGAAATCCTAGGTACCCCACCCTTGGACCCTAATAAAGGCAGAGCACCCTAGCTCCCTTCTCTCTCTACCCACCACCTCACTATGTGACATGGAGCTTGCTGTGTACGCTTTAGGACCTATGGTTTACAAGTCTTGTTCTTCTAAGTTTCAGGATAGTTTTCCTGAGGTGTGAAATTAGAACCACAAGGTTTGGTCCAGAAACAATACTGGCCCTTGTGGTGGTGGTGGGGAATGGCTGTGGGGCTCCCTATGAGTAAATATGAGTCCAGGTGAGTGCCTAATGTATTCCTAGCTGAGAACGTCGCTATCAATGGGCTGACATTCACACAAGTCTCCTACAGTATAATCCTACTACCTGTGTAGACTGTCCCTCTGGCTCACACTCTGCTGCCTGTGGTGTGAGGGACCAATGCTAGAATATTATTCTTCCCCTGTGCTGCTAGGGTCAATGAAGCTCTCATCTCTGACCCAGAGGCCTGGTGTTTCTGCTAGTATGTAAGTGTGTGTTATGTATGTGTGTGTGTGTTATGCATGGTTTTACATCTTTCTTTATCATCTCTCTATATACATATACACAAACAAGAAAACAAATTATTCATAAATCCAAACAAAAAGTAGCCACAGTCAATATTTTTTTTTCTCCATGAGCTTGACTCCATATATACACACACATATATAAACATACACCGATGATCACTTTCTCTATTACTCTCATATTTGGCTCATTTTCTTATCATCTTCTAAGTGTTCTACATTTATTCATGTTTAATAAGTATATACTTTTTATCATAACTGGTGTACCATTTAATAATTTCCTTTAAGTTTTCTTGAAAATGACTCAATTTGTTTTTCTTTAGCCTTATTCTAAACAATAACATCCTTGCAGTAGCTAGAATTTATAAGCTACTAATTATAATTTTTCTATTTTACTCTATGCTAAATATAAACATTCAATCTTTTAAAGGTTTGTCCAGTTTTATGAGTCTAATTCCTTTCTTTTTTTCTGAGCACAAAAGTTAGAGCTGAAAGATTTAAACTAAGGACCAAAATTTAGAAAATATTGGGAGATTGGGATTGACATATATACATTATTGATACTATGTATAAAATAAATAATAAGAACCTACTCTATAGCACAGGGAACTCTACTCAGTGCTCTGCGGTGATCTAAATGAGAAGGAAATCCAATAAAGAGGGGACATATGTATACGTATAACTGATTCACTTTGCTGTAAAGTATAAAATAACACAATATTGTAAAGCAACTATATTCCAATAAAAAAATAAAAATAAATACATAAAATTTAAAAAAAGGAAAATATTCAGCTCCACAAACAAAATAAAAACCTTGTTGGATATAGGGTGTGATCACAGGATTGGAGGAATATGAGATTAACCAGAAGTTAAGAACTGGAAACAGGGCAGACCCAGGGATTTCAGCAGCAGGAAATTATGGATCATCTATGTATGGTTCTAACATTAGATGCTGTTTCTTTGGTAAATTTTCTGTGTTTGGTCACCATTTACAGTCCCAGGTGAGAGATTACAAATAGCCTAATCTAGTCTACACATATATTTTTGACTTTAGGGTCCTGCAATTATCTTTCCTCACGATTCATGAAAAATGGAGGAAAGGTAACTCCCTAATGGAAGAGATTTTTTTTTAAATAAAGAAACAGGAAAAAGCAGCAGCTGCTATATTTCACCCTGTGGCCACTGTACATTCAAACTTTCTTTTCATACGTGCAAATTCAGAAAAACTTCCAATTTAGCATGCAATTTTTATTCAAACAAACAAACAAAAAATAGATTCACTGCCTTCCCAGTGAGAGAAAACACAAGGTCACAACTTGCTGCTGAATCTCAAGAGAAAGTATCATGAAGCCATTGCTGTCCAAGTCCAGACCACTAGGTGATGGCTCAGTTAATTTTCCTTTGAGTTCTCATCACTAACAAATCCTACATAATAGTACAGTGAGAAGGAAAATATAGTGTTCTTGTATAAGAACAACTTATAAGAACTTTGGTGGCCTTGCCTGTATTGGGTAGCAGTTGTCTTCTAATAATCTTTGCCTCTAAGCATAGGAATACTATGAAGTACTCCAAATTTGTCATAAATATAAATTTCATTCAGATCTTCATTGAATAAACCAGACCTCTTTCTAATTCATAGTCATGGCCATATAGTATATATTTTATTCTCTTTCCAAAGATCCAGTAAGGAGCACTGACTGCAATGAGGCAATAAATATTTTAATTTAGGGAAAACATAATTGTGTGCCTTGGTGGAATCATCCCTTCATTGGTTTCTAAGACCAGTAGACTAGGAGGACAGCCCAGAATCATAGAAGCAAGACATATACCTCTTCAGAATAAGCCACTAGTATAAACTCCTGAGTGGCATATCTCTCAGGAGAAATCAGTAATGCAGTTACTTTGGATTCTCCTACATCATTTCACAAAATCCTTTCCCTCCCTATAGAGAATATTCTTTCCAACAATTAAAGTACCTACTTTGAATAAACATCAACAAATTCATGTTAGCTTATGTTAATGACAAACGATAATAATATGATAATACATAATAATGATAATACATTATGTTTGAAACCTGCATTTCATGTTTTTAAATTTGACATTGTAAATACCACTCTTTTAATTACAAAATTAATTAGAGTATAATACTCTACTCATTAATGATGGAAATTAACATGCCATGGAATATAGATTGCTTTCCAATGTGAATATTATCAGTGTTTACTGAAAACTTAGGTAATTTTCATTTAAAATATGCATAACATAAATGCTGGAGAGGGTGTGGAGAAAAGGGAACCCTCCTACACTGTTGGTGGGAATGTAAATTGATACATCCACTATGGAGAACAGCATGGCGGTTCCTTAAAAAACTAAAAATAGAACTAACATATGACCCTGCCATCCCACTACTGGGCATATACCCTGAGAAAACCATAATTCAAAAAGATTCATGTACCACAATGTTCATTGCAGCTCTATTTACAATAGCCAGGACATGGAAGCAACCTAAGTGTCCATCGACAGATGAATGGATAAAGAAGCTATGACACATATGTATAATGTAATATTACTCAGCCATAAAAACAAACGAAACTGAGTGATTTGTAGTGAGGTGGATGGACCTAGAGTCTGTCATACAGAGTGAAGTAAGTCAGAAAGAGAAAAACATACCGTATGCTAACACACATAATATATGGAATCTAAAAAAAAAAAAGGTTCTGAAGAACCTAGGGACAGGACAGGAATAAAGATGCAGACATAGAGAATGGACTTGAGGATATGGGGAGGGAGAAGGGTAAGTTGGGATGAAGTGAGAGACTAGCATGGACATATATACACTACCAAATGTAAAATAGCCAGTGGGAACCAGCCACATAGCACAGGGAGATCAGCTCGGTGCTTTGTGACCACCTAGAGGGGTGGGATAGGGAGGGTGGGAGGGAAATGCAAGAGGGAGGAGATATAGGGATATATGTATATGTATAGCTGATTCATTTTGTTATAAAGCAGAAACTAACATACCATTGTAAAGCAATTATACTCCAATAAAGATGTTAAAAAAAAATAAAATAAATAAAATAAAATATTCATAATTGCATCCACTTGTAGGAAAATTTTCTTTCAGGAAATTACAGTTAGACTTTTTTCTTTCTTTGAAAGTGCCTCATTTTTTTGAAGAAGTGCTGAAAATCTGATTAAAAGCCATGGTAAACTTAGGAAAAGAGACTTTTATCAGCAATAATTCTCCTCTAAGAATCAAGTTAAAACATTGAGATGTTTCATTTTTTGACTTATAAATTTTGAGCAAATAAATTCCTTTATCAACATTCTTTTCCTTAAAAAAAAGCCAGCAGGTAAGTTCACAGAAGATTTATGGGTTCATAGTTACAGATGTCAGCTAACTTCTTGGGATATTGGGAGAAGAGATACAGAGTAAGTCACTCTAGTGTTCAGAATCATACAAAGTCCAAAATGTACAAATTCTTAAGAATTGTACTACATATTTGCAGGAGTACTTTTCCATACCTGGTTTCATCCCTATGACCTTCAGCATAAAAGATAAAAATTACAAGTCAAACCAATTTCAGATTAAATATTAATTTATGGTCAATTTTTATAGACTTTCATTTAATTTGTTAACTCAGATATCACTGGTTGAAAGAATATATGTGCTAGAGTTTTCTATGACAGTACAGTAGGCTGATGTCTCCTGTAACAGACTAAGTCAGACCCTAGTTGACTGACCATCTCACCTCTAGAAACACTGTAGATCAAGACACCCTGGTTCACTCCCACCTAAAATCTATTTTGGCAATTACTTCCATCTTGCCACTTACCATTGAGTGCCATCTCTTGGTCTCTGTTTTTTGAGAATACTAACAATTCTACCAATACAAAGAAAATCAGATCTATGGCAATATCATGGTAATTGGAATGCCAAGGTAAATCTGTTTCTGCTGTCAACTCTGGCCTACTAAGCTTCTCAAATACCTTCATGTGTTCTCAGCAGTACATTTCTTATTATCTTGGTGAAAAAAGTTTCTTTTGAGCCCCTTCTGGGAATGTAATGTGGTTATTGCCAAATTGGTCTTTGCAGGTGAGAGAAGGACGTTGTTGTCTTATAGCAAGGAGAGAGTTGTTTCCCTTGACTGGGAATATCAGGGGTATTTTGTTGTCTCAAGGTTCTCACCTATGTTGATACAAATTTCCACGTTCTATGTACCAATACCCTTCTCTTTCCCTATCAGGGTCCTGACTGTGGCATAGATATACAAAGATGTGCATTTGGTGTCCTTTGAAGCTCTGCCATCACTATAATTAAATTTTGGTCTGATTTTTTTTCAGCACACTCTACTTTGCACCTGTAGGTGACAAGTGTCTCTTAAAATCTTCTCATGGAGATGTTCTGACATTCGTAGTATGCCTTGCATTGATAGCTTGCTAACCTGAATCTATCATTTTCTTCTTTCAGGGCTTCTAAAACCAATCTCAAACCATTGACTTTTGTTCTTATAATGTCCATTGTCTCCAAAATGGTCAAGTGTAATCCCTACATTATAATCAAAATTCCATACTCCACCTTGTAGCAAGCTGAAAGTTGGCTCTAAAACACAGGTGTCTAAGTCCGAATCCCCTGTACCTGTGAATACTGTCTTATGTGGCATAAGATGTAACTAAGACTCTTGAGAGGAGGAGTTTATCATGGATTATCTGGGTAAACCCTCAATACATTCACATGTATCCTTGTAAGAATGCCGGAGAGGTTTTACTTTTAGGCCAGATACACAGACAAGATGGAAATTTGAGTTAATATGACAAGAAATCAAGAAACACCAAGGAATGCTGGTAGCCTCAGAAGCTAGGAGAGAGGCATGGAACAGATTCTCTCCTTAGAGCACCTAGAGGAAGCACAGCCTTGCCAACTCCTTGATTTCAGACTCCAGGCCTCTGAACTGTGAAGGAATAAATTTCTATTGCTGTAAGCTACACAGTTTGTGGTTATTTGTTAGTACAGTCACGGGAAACTAATGCATACCTGATCAAAGTATTCCACCAGTAAGATTCTTAATAAGGGTAATGCTTCTGCATGTCAGGGGTTATCATGACCACTACCATCAACATTATTGCTGTCTGACCTTTGGGTTATCTATTTCCAGGATCCCATATTGAAGGCCTGCTTTCTAAGGTCACTGTGACATCAATTATCTTATGATACCAATTGTCTCCCCATCTCCCAAAGCAGAGCTATGACAAAGGTTGGCATGCAGGTAGTTTATGTGAGAATGTTCTCCTAGGGACAAGGCTACAGCGTCAGGAAAGAGTAAAACAGGAGTGTCAAACCAAGGAAATGTTATTGAGCTGGTTTCTATTCTGAGCAAAGGAGATTCAAACACCATGGGAACCCTACTCAATACTCCATAAGAACCTATATGGGAGAAGAATCTGAAAAAGAATGGATACATATATATGTATAACTGAATCACTTTGCTGTACACCTGAAACTAACACAACACTGTAAATTAACTATACTTCAATATAAAATACAATTAAATTAAAAAACAAATACCATGATGGGCTCCTGATGTGTCAACTTGGCCAGGCTGTCATTCTAAGTTATTTAATCATACACACTCATCTAGGTTTTGCTGTAAATGTAGTTTGTAGATGTGATAAAATTCCACAATCAGTTGACTTTAAGTAAGAGATTATTCTAGATAATCTGGGTGGGCTTGATTCACTCAACTGAAAGGCCTTTCTTGAAGAAACTCCATGTGTAGGCAGCAGTTAAGCGTCCTACTGAGGATTCCAGCCTGCCTTTCCTAATGGCCTACCCTATGGATTTTGTGATTGCCTAGCCAGCCCCCTTGATTGCCTAAGTTAATTATTTGTGAGAAATATCTTTATCTATCTATCTAATCTATATCCTACTGGTTCTATTTCTCTAGTTGAGCCTTCACTGACATGAGCCTCCTGGAAACATTTCAAGCAGCTGTACCAAACGCACCTCAAGAATTTTAACAGAAACAGAAAAAGTATTCATCCACAGACTCCCATTTTCATTTATTTCAAGGTTTCCCCCAGGAGCTGTTAATTATCCTACATTTAAGTTCATGTATGCACTAGAAAAGCTAAGCAAGTTTTATAGATGAACCATGTAGTGATGCAGATAAATACTGGGAAAATGTAAGCAAGAGACACTACATGGACTGAAAAAAGTGACCAGTGGACTCATGCAAACTGCTAGTTCTGAGCAATGGCCTGCTTAAAAAGTGGCTCAAGGGCTTCCCTGGTGGCGCAGTGGTTGAGAGTCCGCCTGCCGATGCAGGGGCCACGGGTTCATGCCCCGGTCCGGGAAGATCCCACATGCCGCGGAGCGGCTGGGCCCGTGAGCCATGGCCGCTGAGCCCGCGCGTCCGGAGCCTGTGCTCCGTAATGGGAGAGGTCACAACAGTGAGAGGCCTGCGTACCACAAAAAAAAAAAAAAAAAAAAAAAAGTGTCTCAAGATGATGAAAATATGATGGGTACAAGTAATCCTTGCCTAGCTATCCCTGTATAAAGGCACATTAAACAAATATATTATTTGAAAAGATAAAATTTTAAAAATCGATTTCTACTATTTTTTCTCAAGGATGGTGGTAAAGTAAAAGATGGTTTGGTTTATTATGTTTCTGTTAGACCCAGTTTAGGAAAATATTTATATAAAATGTGAAACATTAGGTACTTAGCCATTTATGTTAATTAAATAAGATTCATTGCTGGATAATATTTCTTTACAATACCCTAATTTCATTAATGTTAATTGGTAGTAATTATGACTGATTAATTGAACACTTCATTAAATGATTTGTTAGTTTAGCTGTGATCCCTAATACTCAAAAACCAATATGCAAAGAACAAACGACTCTCTTAGGTTTAAGAAAAGTGTAAAACACATAGTAAATCAAACATTTAAATAAAAAATAACATATATGTATATACATGCACAATATATACATATATGTATACATACACACATATGTGTTGATTACGTGTACTCTCAGAGTAAGAGGTAAGTCAGTACACATACACACAATATACACATATTATGTGTGATATCTGTGTGCATGTATATTCATTTAAAATGTTTAAAGGAAAAACATTTTTCTTAACACAAGCAGAAGCTTTCCTCTGAGCACAATAAAAACGTATTTAGATTTTTACATGATTTTTTACATATTTTTACTTTTTAAATTAAATAATCATTCTTTGGACTGTAAGGCTTTTTAAATTTTATTCATTTATTTATTTATAATTGAACCATATGATCCAGCAATTCCACTTCTGGATATATAGCCAAAGGAAGTGAAACAGGAGTTCAGAGAAATATCTGCACTCGTGTTCATTGCAGTTTTATTCACAATAGGCAAGATGTATAAACAACCTAAGTGTCTATCAATGGATGACTAGATAAAGAAGTTGTGATGTATATACTTGTGTCACACACACAACAGAATATTATTCAGCCATAAGAAAGAAGGAAATCCTGCCACTTGTGACAACATGGCTGGAACTTGAGGGCACTATATTCTAAGTGAGATAAGTCAGACAGAGAAGACAAATGCTGTATGATTATTTTTATGAATGGATTAATCCATGAAAATGCAAATCAATTACTATACTATACCCATATTTATACCAAAGCTATGATGACCTATTTACAGAATAATCATAAATTTCCTAGTGATTTTAATAAATAAAATCATTGATTTTCAAATCTCCCAGATCCTAGCGAACTGGCATTAAATGTATATTATAGTTTAAATCATAATGTTATCTCACTCTATTTGCCATTACCTTGATACTTCTAAAGACTATTGCTGTACCCTTCCCCAGTGATTCTTCAATCAAAACCATACACTGCTAACCTTTTGTCCATAGAAATCAGGTAGAGAGTAAGGTGGTCATGAGTGAATTTTCCCAAATCTGTTTTCTAAAATTCAGAATAAATATTAGCTGAAATGTGGCTTTGTTTTACAGAAATTATATTCTGGAATTACCAATTATTTCAGATGGATAAACAGGAGTTGTGTGGAGGTTACTCATACAAATTATGATTATAAACCTAAGACAAAAGCAGTCTTTAAAAATATACAACAGAAATAATACATATATATTATTTAATTTTAATGATGCATCTTATTAATAGTTCCCCTTGAGTGTATATATGTGATAAAACATTAAATTAATGCTAAAAAGTATCTATTCTTATCTGATAGGAGTTGTAGATATAAGAGACTTGGTAGGACTATATGTAAGTTTTGAACAGAAAAACAAAAACTACTTAAGATAATTTAAAACATAAAATATAGTGCATTGGTTGATGTTTCTCTAATTCATTAATAATGTGTTTTTCTCTGTATACCTCTCTCCTTTTTTTAGGGGGAGGGCACTATAGTGATTAAGAACATCTTTGAGACAGTGCTTTTAATTCCCAAGTGATAAACCCTTGTTTTACCTTCAACTAACCTCCATAGTGAGAAACAAGATTAGTAAGAAATACTACCAGCTGGTATTGATGAATTGCCATTTCCTGAGGAAGGCCTCTTTCAATTTCTTGCTAAAAAGTAATCAAATTAGCAAACTTTAATTTCTGTACTCAAAATTGAACACACTTATTCTGGTCTATTACAGAAAGAACCACTGGTAGAGACGCCTTTGATTTCCTTGGAACATTTGTAATAAAACTATTGAAAATAATTTAAACTTCTTTTCCCTCATTGGAATGCAAAATGCAGGTAGGCTAGTAATTATGGTTACAATGGCAAATGAAAGTATATTATGCAACCTCCTGCTGTTCATGAAAGGATTGTCACTCAAAACTCCAGGATGATTCCTCCTGGGTACCTTTAAATTGTATCCATCCTACCAATCTTTTATTTCTCTCTTCTTAGAAATGCTACTGCTTCTTAGATTTGCAGCTTTCCTGATTTCCATCCTCTGCTTTCTGCTTGATGACAGAGTCTACAGGGACTTTCTCTGCTATCTACTTCTCTTCTCCAACTGAAATAGAACATTCTGAGTTACTGACCTCTTCACTCCTAAGTGAAGTTCACTCATCTGAAATGCTGGCAGTGATAAACTCCAACTTATTATCCCACAAACTATTAAACCTAAATAATCACTGAAGTTGTTTAAGTCTGTTGAAAGCATAGTATCAGAATTTCACTCCTGTAGGACACCCAGCAGCTGGAAACTGAAACAAAGTCCATTTAAATACAACAAAATGAGGTGGAAAAACATCACAAAAGAGGAAAGGAATGCTTACAGCTTTGTATAAACCAAGTCTCCAGTGTTCTCCAATTTTTGTGTCACTGACAAAAGCTCAGTCAAGTGAGAAAAAATGTTACTGGTGACTGATTTGTTTCTGATTTATTTGTTCTTTATCACTTGTCACCAAGGCAAAGTAAAACCACACTTTCCCTGAAGAATAGCATGTTTCCATTGTTGTTTGACTGTGGCACCACGATGTATTCAAGACTACTCTGTGGCATTGCAAATAACTACCAAAATATATTAACAATAAAATACACTTTAAAACTCACAGAAAAATTGTTCCTGAGTATGTCTGCAAGATTTCCAAGATGAAAGTGTCACATCTGCTTGCTTAACTATTATTAAATAGAAGCTGAAGAAAGAAGGGAAATGAATAAAGATTGAATCTCTTTTGTATATAACTTTGTTGCTTAAATACTACCTAGCAAAGATGTAATATTCATCCAAAATGTTTTCAAGAACTTGTTAGGCGTCCATTTCTTTGTCAGTTAAACTGGGTAATATGTTCCATTAGGTGGCACTTACATATAAATATTGGTGATACAGTGGGCATGCCATACTGTTATCAAATTGAAGTTACTGAACCCTCCTTTCATAGTCCAGAGCAGGGGATATTAGCGAGGACTGCGGGACACAAAACTATGTTGGAGAACTGTAGTAAATGTTCAAGGCCTTATTTTTTAATTAATCTCAGTTTCATTAAATGCATTTCCACATTTCATTGGAAGCTTTTTCGGTATGTGAAGAGAATTTAATTAACTACACCCATAGATTCAGGACAGATGATAATGGTAAGTGTGCAATGCTACTTCCTTGTTTTATGTTTTCATTATTTCAAATGTTACTTCCCTTCCCCTTTCTCCACTTCCATACCACTTTCTACATAGATGCTTGTTCTGGTTTGTTTGAGCAGTTTTGATAATCCATTTTCACAATAGCTCCTTTGATACATACCCAGTTTCTGTGTATTTAAAATATTAAGTAGTACTGACCTGTATATATTAATCTTTTGATATGTTTCTACTTAAAACATTGAGATTTATTCATTTTGTTATTTGTAACACCTATTCTTATATACCCACCATCCACTAATCTAGTGCTACACACAAATCTCTGGTTGTTATGGTACCACCCCACTTTTTGTAATAATTTCTGTATTGGTTAGGATAATGTAAGCTGGATTTTTAAAAATTTTGATATAACTTCAAACTTAAAGAAACTATTTAAGAATATCACAAGGAATTACCATAGACCATTTTACCCAGATTCACAAATTTCTAATATTTTGCTATATTTGTTTTACCAGTCTCTGTAATTCACTACTGTAGGAACTTGATAATTGTAAACATTATGCTCTTTTATACAAAGTAATTCAGTATGTTTTTTCTAAGAATAAGAATCTTAGCACAGTACAACTATAAAAATAACAAAATTTAATGACTCAATAGTACTAAGATCATACAAATTTCCTAACAATGTTCTTTGTACACATGTTTCTCTAGCCAGGAGCTAATCCAGGATTATACATTGCATTTAGCTGTCATGTCTCTTCACTTTCCTTTAATTTGAGTCTGTTCCTCAGCTTAGTCCTGATATTTTTAATAAGGTAGGCTACTTATTTAGTAGAATGCCCCTTAATTTGTGTTCTTTGGAAGTTTCTTGCTAACTGCATTTAGGTAATACTTTTTCTTTTTTTTAGAGAAATACTGATTTTAATTCAACATAAGGTAAACTCTGGGCAGCTGTCATCTTTCAGCCTGAAAATTAGCAAAACTATTGAAACAAGGCACAATTTTTCCCCATACATGTTATGTGTCTCCAGTTCAAAAAAGAATTATGAAAATGTTAAAAATAGAAGTCTGAGATTCTTTTTAAAAAGTGTATTAAAAGCCCCCACAAAACCTGTCAACGTCGTTCCTTATTCTACAAAATAGCACTAGTAAGAAGAGTAAAATAGTGTTAAAAACCATTACGACAGCATTTCTGAAATTCAGCTTGTCCGACCACCCGTTCCCGCTAAAAATGATTTATTGATTTATCGTGGAATACAAAAAGACTTTAAAATCTCTGGAAGGAGGGTCGAGCTTTTATTGCAGTTTTCCCCTTGCAGTCTCTTAGATGAGGGGAAAGTGCGAGGAGTATGCTTCTGCCCCTGGCTGTTTCTAAACTGCTTGAGTTTATAAAAGGCTGAGGAATTGGGGTGTCATACTTGTAATCTGGGGACCTGTGCCTGTGGAGTAGTCTGAAGAGGGCGGGGTGGGGGAGTGTCTTACCTAAGCCTCCTCCTCCTCTCCCCTCACATGGGGAAGGAGGGAAGATCATGAGAAGCTATACCTGTCTACACGATATATGGCAGCTTATAACCCAGCCCATCCCTTCCTGAGCTTCCAGAGTGTTCTATGGCAGTCACTGGGAGGGATTTAGCTAAGGGTAGCCCTGCCCTTGTGTTTATGTGGAAAAAAAAATAGCCCTGAATGTGATGATGATGTCATCCCTGCTGAAATCATCTTTATGGAAAATACTCGAAATGGGCCCCGGATTCCAGCCCTTTATACTGAGGCCAGGGGAATATGCCAGGGACAATTGAAGACAGACATGAATATCATGTCCTCTTCTGCTAGCCCTAGAAAAAACCCATCCTGGGCCCTTAAAATGTGCTTTAGCTACAAGTCTAGGTAATACGTTTTGAACTTGAATAATATGATGTCCTCCTTAGTGCATTATTTCAGAAGGCACATGATTTCCCAGTACTAGTGATGTTAACATTAATCAGTTAAAGTTTTGTCTGCCAAGTTTCTCTGTAAAGTTATTTTTCTCTTTTTTTATTAATAAGTAATTTCCTGGGAAAAACAAGAAAATATTTCAATATTCTCTTTCTTATCAAAGTTTCACTGAAAAGTTTAGCATCCACTGATGATTTTCTAACTTCAACATTCATATGACATTCATTAGTTTCCATTCTACTGTAAGGAACAGATTTCTTTTTGTACCATTTATTTATTACATCAATATGATTTCATGAATTTTATTTCATTCAATGGGTTATCGTTATTTGGTTATTTATTTTGATGCCTAAATTGTCCCAAATTTGGCCAGTGGAGACAAATTCAAAGTAAAACTCTGCTGTCCTTTTGACATATCCTTATAATTCTTTAATAACTTTCTTATTTTCCAGTGCAAAAATAAGTACCAGGTTTATCTTCTACTTTACCAGCCACAACCCTGAAATCAGCTATATCTCTTGGTTTATTTTAGTGGAGAATTTTATTTAGAAACCAAGAACAGGATGCTAGGTATGCTCATTGTCACTGGTATAGCATTGCTTTTGGTCTTTTGTGTAAACAGAGCTAGAAGGAAGTATATAAATGTATACAAACGGCATGCACGAATAACATGTATATCTATCATGAGTCTATACTGACACCACAATTGCAATGCAGTAACAGGTTTCATTCTAGCCTTTCCACTTTCCATGTCTTTACCTCCTTTCACAATGAGAACTTTTATTATCCTCACTATATTTACTCATTTGTTCAAGCCTAGTATAAAAATGGTAGTTTTAGAATTTTCTACCCATACCAATGGGGTAAGCAAACCTAGCAATTAGAGTTAAATGCTTGTTTCCATTCTCTTATGTGAGATTTGTATACACTAAAAAGAATCCATTTTAATAGTAAATTCAATGAGTTTTTCATAATGCATATACCTGGCTAAACCACACCCTTATCAATAGAAAATGTCCATCACTAGAAAGTTCTGTCATGTCGCTTCTCAGTCATAATCCCAACCAGAGAGAACCACTGTTATGTTTTGTTTTGTTTTTTTTACCCACAGACTAGTTCTAGGACACCATATAGTATGTACTATTTGGCTTTCATGTTCTCACAATCAGGGTAATATTGTTTGAGTCATTTATGGTATTAGTCTTATCAGTAATTTATTGCATTTTTTTTTTTTTTTTGGTACACGGGCCTCTCCCTGCTGTGGCCTCTCCCGTTGCGGAGCACAGGCTCCGGACGCGCAGGCTCATTGGCCATGGCTCACGGGCCTAGCCGCTCCGCGGCATGTGGGATCTTCCCCGACCGGGGCACGAACCCGTGTCCCCTGCATCGGCAGGTGGACTCTCAACCACTGCGCCACCAGGGAAGCCCAGTAATTTATTGCATTTTAATACTGTAGAAGTATTATGAAGTGATTAGATTCTAGACTTATTCTGAGGTCAGAAGAAAAAAATTATTTATGGACCAGCGATAGAGGAGCTGGATGAGGGAAGTCAAGTTGACTGCCTAGTCGGCTGCCAAATATTTGTTATCAGTGACTGGGAGAATACAGTTAGTCTTTACTGTAATGTAGATGATAAGGTCAGTAGGCTAGAGCCCAGATTTGGGCTCTATGTGAATTTTGAAATCTATATTAGAAAAACAAACTGAATGGTAGATTTTGTTTTTTAAGAAGCTGAGAGAGATAACAGTATGATAAAGGAAATGATTCACTATAGAACACCAGAGTCTGTACTGATCTTTTTTATTTTGCTGGGTTTTTTTCCCTTAAGTTCTTATCATGGCCACTTAACTCTTTATTTTCATAATTTTGTCTTTTTTATATTAATATTTATATGAACTGCTGCATTATTTTATATTAATATTTATACGAACTGCTGCATTAGCTTCATTCTATGTATGTTTTTGGATCATTATCATAAGTTTTTCTAATTTTCATTATTATTTAAATAACTCATGGTTCTAATTAAAGTGTGAAGTTATTTAATTTGAAAACATGGTTTTTGTCCAATTATCTCTTGTTATTGATTCATAGTATCTCTTATTATGATCAGAGAGACTGGATTATATAAGTTCAACTCTCTATACATTGACACTTGCTTTATGTCAAAAACTATGACTAATTTTTAGAAATAATCTATATCTGACTGTAAAAATCTGTATTATTCAAAATTCAGGATTCTAAATTTACTTGTTATATCAAGTAGGCAGAGACCAGCAGTACTAGTAGAAAAAAAGTTGCTAAGCTATATTAAGTTAAAAAAAGTAAAAAGTAAAATGAGGGAGGGAAAGTACTATTAAGGACATGGCAGATACTACTATTTCTTATTCATTACTAATTTTTTTCTTCTGTATTTAGTAACAGAATTCTTGGAGTTTTAACAGGCACGTAGCTACTCAGTTACATATTACATTCTCAAACTTCTAAGCAGTGATGTTTCACCATAATAGTAATTTTA
Organism: Aethalodelphis obliquidens; assembly: GCF_003676395.1. Lineage (NCBI taxonomy): Eukaryota > Metazoa > Chordata > Mammalia > Artiodactyla > Delphinidae > Aethalodelphis > Aethalodelphis obliquidens. The sequence goes on from NW_020837945.1 coordinate 101,890,586, forward strand.
GTCCAATGGGATATGAAAAGATGTGATATGTGAAATATCCTTAAAGATAGGCTGTTTGCCCTAGATTTTTTTCTCAGCCAATCCTTTTGTCTGAAAAGGTGTTAATTAGAGCAGGTGCCTTTGATGATAGGAAGAAGTCATATATTCAAGATAGAACAAACAAACAATTTGATTCAAAGTTCATAGTTTACATCTGGGAATTGGCTTAATTCTGGGAAATGGGTAAATCATGAACTCTTCTCACTTGACTTTAGTAACAAAATCATATATCTCAAGTCTAGGGTCCCTATAATCAATTATCCACTACCAACAACCTCTGTGTGTCACAATATTTTGATTACTGCTAGCCCTGCTACCCATTATGATAACCATGCTCATCTAGTTTCTGATGGTTAAGTGATATCTGCAGCCCTGGGATCCTACATCCCACTCAAGTCTGAGAACTCAGTGTAATGATAGTATCTTCAACTCTAATCTTTGGTTTGCTGGTAACAGCCAATAAATATAGAGCCTTTTCAACAAAGTTGATGCTTCCCACACAAATGTATTGCTTCAAGGTATTGGTGAAGGATATGTGCTCGGATAATCTCAGTGGACATAGTTAAGGGATGGGAAAAATATCATATATGATAAATTTGTATTTAAACCCTCTTTATCTCCTTAAACTTTTAGATTTCTTTCTTTATAGTAAGGACATTCTGAAATCTGAACTTTGTTTAATTTAGGCCACTTTTCAGCCCAGATTTCATCAAGGAAATGAGTAAAATATTAGAGTCATTTTCATATTCTCAAGATAACAGATTCAGTATTGCTAATGCCAGAATTTATTGAACAATAAATTAGAAATTATTCTCACCCATATTCATCAGGTTTGTGCCAACATAAATTGACAAAATTTTGCAATTCTTTGTTGTATCTGGCACATCCCTCCAGGTTAGACGTTGTAACCATCTTTTTGTGGTCTGCTGGGATTTGCATCTAGCTGTGAGTCCAAATGTAGGGAAAAGTAATGGATGTAGGAACTATGAACTATTCCACCTAAAAAGCCACCATCTTAGATGAGATAGTTATGGGGATGTCAGGCAAGACTCAGCTAATCCCTTGAGTGGGGAGGATCCCGCTACTTCTGCAAACAAGTGAAGCTCAGAGGGAAGTTAACGGTCTTCATATTCATCAGAAGCCACCCAAATGTCCACACCGTAGTTCTAGACGTGAGTCTCTCCTGATCAACACTGTAACTTTAAAGACATGCTGAAGCTATGAGTTAAACTTACATATGAAAATTCAGTCTATGGGACTTCCCTGGTGGCACAGTGGTTAAGAATCTGCCTGCCAATGCAGGGGACAAAGGTTTGAGCCCTGGTCTGGGAAGATCCCACATGCCGCGGAGCAATTAAGCCCATGCACCACAGCTACTGAGCCTGTGCTCTAAAACCCGCGAGCCACAACTACTGAGACTGTGTGCCAGAACTACCGAAGCACATGCGCCTAAGAGCCTGTGCTCTGCAACAGAGAAGCCACTGCAATAAGAAGCCTATGCATCTCAACAAAGAGTAGCCCACGCTCACTGCAACTAGACGTAGCCCGCGCACAGCAACGAAGACCCAATGCAGCCAAAAATAAATAAATAAATTTATTTAAAAAAAAAAGAAAATTCAGTCTACTGTAGGATCAAACTTTTTTGGTTATCTGAAACTTCAGCCATATGGTTTCAAGAAATTAAGTATTCTCTCAGGATAATTAGAAAAGCTCCCCAGTTTTCTACTGGAGAGTTTTCCCAACTTGAAGCTGGAAATTTAAAACCTAAGTTTGTTATTTCTTCTCTCAAATTCTTCAGGGGTTTAACTGGTACCAACCCCAAATTTATAGTTCTTGTATTCTTATATTCTTTATTTGATCTAATGTTCTAATTCAAGAGATAACAGGTCTCCCATAGCTTTTCCTTCTATAGGTACTTCACTGTGGGCATTTTTATGTGCTAATTCAAGAAAGTATTTTTCCAGTGAATGGCTTGCAATACCAGGATCTCATTTGCCATTAATAATGAATTTATTACTGCCTTCAAAGCTAATCAGAATAGAGAACCAGTTACAGACTCTACAAATTGAGTTTCTGTTTCCTAGAGCCACTTTTGGTACAAAATGTTGTGTTCGTTAGAGTTTAGTTAGGAAAACAAATATGAAGAATTTTAGTATAGAGAATTAGAAGCTTGCGACCATTGGGTGGGTAACAATCAGAGAAAGCTGCAGTTGGTTTTTGAGAACTCTTGCTGCAGAACTCCTGCTACGACAACTCTTAAGAACTTCTGGGAAATTCTCACAGATTTTCACACTGTTTGTCACCTGAAGTACAGCATGAATTTGTATGTAGATTTTCTAGAGGCACAACTGGAAGCTTCTTAGGACATTACATCCACACATCTGTCTGCAACAGCTCCAGGGGAGTAATGACCTCTTTGTCTCTCTGAGTCTCACATGAGTGTCTCTCTTTGACAGACACTATTGTAGAACTATACACTAAACTAGCTTTGAGAGCAGGTAATCCAGCTCATAATCCGACCATCTGAGCTCTGGATCAGCACGTGAGAAAGAGTTTCTAAGTGCCAAAATTGCCCACCTAATTTTGTAATCTTATGTAAGAGAGAAATAAACTTTTATTTTAACAGTGATACTGCATTTCTTGATTAGAGCAGCTGAGCATATACACTAATAAAAATACCATCATTTCATTTTATTTTTATAGTCTTTTTTAAAGTACTTGATATTGTATGAACTTGGTGTAAATTCTGGTGTATATTTGTGTTTTTGGATCCAATTGCTTTCCACCTCCTCTTCTGGAATCTCCACACGTTTGGGAGATAGAGGTAGGAACATGTACCACTTCACCGTCTTATTCTTGCACTTATTATTTTAGTTTTCCTGTGTACCCTTAAGTCCTGACGGCAGGAATATAAACCAGTTCATTATTTCTGAAAATGAATTTAACAATATGCAAAGTGATTCAGTTATACATATATATATTCTTTTTCATTATGGCTTATCACAGGATATTGAATATGGTTCCCTGTGCTCTACAGTACGACCTTGTTGTTTATCCATCCTATATATAATAGTTTGCATCTGTAATCCCAAACTCCCAATCCTTCCCTCCCCACCCCCTCCCTCCTTGGCACTTTGTACTTTGCTATACAGCATAAATTGAACACAACATGGTAAATCAACTATACTTCAATAAAAATTTTTAAAAATAAAAGAAAATATGCAGCAAGAACCTTAGAAATGTACAATTATAAATGTTGAGACCTTTGTGAAAAGTATTCGGCAATGTATTTAACTCAGGATTATTTTAAATACAATAATTAAAATTTAAAAATCATGTCCATTAGTAGAGTAATTTTTAGTAATATTATAGAATATCCCCTTGATGTAACTGCTTGTTATGGAATAAATTGTGTTGCCCCAAAATTCTTGTATGAAGCCCTAACCCCCAGTGTCATTTTATTTAAGAGATAGGGACTTTAAAAGGGTAGTATACATTAAATGAGGACATAAGGTTGGGCCTTAATCTGATAGGACTGTTGCCCTTATAAGAAGAGGAAGAGACACCAGATCTCTCTCTCTCTCCATGTATGCACACAGGGAAAGGTCAATTGAGGAGAGCAAGAAGGTGGCCATCTAAAAACCAAGCAGAGAGCCCTCACCAAAAGCCAGCCCTGCTGGTACCTTGTTCTTGGAATTCCAGTCTCCTGAACTGTGAGAGGATAGATAACTGTTGTTTGAACCACCCAAACTGTGGTACTTTCTTGTGACAGCTCAGATGGACTAATAACTATTAAAATCAAGGTTTTAAATAATATTTAATAACATGAAGTGAAGGCATACCTTGGTGATGTTGTGCGTTTAGTTCCAGACCACCACAACAAACCGAGTATTGCAATAAAGTGAGTCACATGAATTTTTTGGTTTCCCTGTAAATATCTAAGTTATATTTACACTATACTATAGTCTGTTAAGTGTGCAATAGTATTATATCTAAAAAATGTACATACCGTAATTAAAAAATACTTCATTGCTAAAAAGTGCTATCATCTGAGCCTTCAGTGAGGCATAGCAGTAACATCAAAGATCACTGATCACAGATCACCATTACAAATATAATAATGAAAAAGTTTGAAATACTGTGAGAATTAACAAAATTACAAAGACACAAAGTGGGCAAATGCTGCTAGAAAAATGGCACTGATAGATTTGCTCAATGGAGGGTTGCCACAAACGTTCAATTTGTAAAAAATATGACAGCTGTGAAGCACAATAAAGCTAAGCCCAATGAAATGAGGTATGCCTGTAAAAAAGGGAGAGTAAAAATAATATGTGTATATGTTTCACCATAATATTGAATATAGAAAAGTAAATACACATGTACTTTTATATTAAAGACAGACTGAAAGAACTACCATGAAATAATTATGTGTTTTGGAAGAGTTCATGAAAACCACTCTGCTCCTGGGAAGCAAAGTCTTGTTTTCCAAAGGAGCTGCACATTGATGAGTCGTGAGAATTTAGCACCATCCTGGCTAGCAGCATCTGTTCAGAACACCCAAGTTAATTTTGTGCAATCTGTGGACACTGTGTGTAACCCTGCTCAAATGAAGCTAAGTTGGTTGAATGACCAGAGGGTGAAGGGAGGGTGGAATGGTGAGAAAGTGAAAGATGACACTGTAAGTAACCACTGAGGAAGGAAAAATCGTACATGACTCTAAATTTAGATTATGAGATAATGATAAAAAGAGATAATGATAGAGTCTTTATACTTAGAATGCTTCCAGTAGTAAACCTAAGATTTGTATTAAAACATGTTCTATTTTACAGTTATTTTAATAGTTAAATAAACATATTTATTTTATAATTATTTTAATTTAGAAATAAAGAAGAACCTCATCTGGCCTCTGGTTATTCTGTCATCTGTCCAGTTTTGTTGATGCTTATTTAGTGTATATTTAGAGTTTTATTTTGGAAGTCTTTTTTTTTTTTTTTTTTTTTTTTGCAGTATGCGGGCCTCTTACTGTTGTGGCCTCTCCCGTTGTGGAGCACAGGCTCCGGATGCACAGGCTCAGCGGCCATGGCTCACGGGCCCAGGAGCTCCGCGGCATGTGGGATCTTCCCAGACCAGGGTACGAACCCGTGTCCCCTGCATCAGCAGGTGGACTCTCAACCACTGCGCCACCAGGGAAGCCCTGGAAGTCTTTTTATCTCATTCTTTTTAGTAATTCAGTTTTCAACTTTAAAATATGTGTAATTTATTTTTAAAGAAGAGTTTATTTTATGAAGTTAATTGGAAATACCACAGCCAATGGGGGGCATTTTGAAATACACATACCACAAACATGGTGTTGCAATGCCAACTAACACTGCACTATCCTTCTGTATATCCAAAAACAGGTAAAATGATCATTCCACACAAATGTATTGACCCTAATCTCAATCAGCTGACACTACTCTGGAGACCCATTTTCTATCCCTCTAAGAATTTACACAGCCTAAGTCTTATTCTCCTGTTTTCCAAGGCTACTTGGCTATCCTTTGAAATGTAGTCTGACCTTCATAGAAGGGTCATGACTTTAAATGGAGGAGTACACAGAAGGGTTAAAGCAAGCTCACAAGGATTTCTTTTTTGGTTATTGTACATGCTCTCAGAATTTATTGAGTTTTTTGTTGTTGTTCTAGTTTTGCTATTGTTCTTTTCTTGTTTCTTTAACACAGAAAGGAACTGCTATTTCCTCCAGGAACTAAGAGGGAAGGTCTAGAAACTAAAGAACTACTAAAGAACCTTTTTCTCCATACTAGGATCTACTTCATTTAGGAAACATGTAGATGAACATAGAGCAAGTTGACTTTAAATAATACACTTGCATAAGTGTCCCTTCTATGCTCTCATGCATACTTATATCTTTAAAAGGAGTGCCTTAATATTTTCAAGCAGCTACGTTTGCTACTACTTATTTATAGGCATTTCTGAAAGAGATTTTTTACTGTGTGCATGAAAACCTAATAGAATAACTGAAAATCAAAACTGAATGAAGAGTTCAGGTATAGTCCTGGAAGATTTGATCTTTTTATTATGTGATATATTATTTGATATGTTTTTCAGATAGCAACCAGGCAGTATATCTTATATAAGGATTAATAAAACACTTATATTATGAAAACCAATATTTAAGAAACTTCAAGCCCAAAGAAAAAACATGAAAATATTCCTCTGACTTAAATGTACCATGTCTAATTGATGCATATAATAGTTTAATGTTTATTATCCAATCATAGAAAGAAGCACCAAAAAATGAAAATACTAGAGAAGTGCTATCACTAAGATGGTGACATAGGTCATTTCTGACTTTTCTCCCCATCACAAGGAGAACAGCTAACAACCATTCATGAATAAGACACCACTTAGAAAACTCTGGAACAAGGGTTGAGGCTGAGACATACTCTACCACCTCAGAGACCAAGACAGACTGCATTAGAAGGATAAGAGGAGTGGCAACAAGGTGACAAAATTGCCCCTTCCCTAGGCTGATGCAGCACCACACTAACTGATCTCCCCTGACCCTGTGGTTACTCCAGTGAGAAAAGAGAAGCCAGGGTGGACAGGCAGCCCCCCAGCACTTTGTGTCACTTCTTGGGAGTCCCCAAATCCAAACTCACCCTACAGGGATCATGAGGGAATCTACAGAGCTGACCGCTGGGAATTGCATAGTGAAGGAGAAGTGGGGAGGGCTTGCAACAATCAGCACTTGGATTTGGGCAGACTGAGTAGTGAGTGGTAGCAGGCCCAACCAGCAGCTTTGCTCATTTGCACAGCCAAGACAATGGAGCAGTCTGACCAGGGAAATTGGCAGGAGGTAGGTTTGCCTGATCTGGGTTCTCAATGAAGAATCTAATTGGTTTGGAGCCTGTTCTGCCTTTGGTTTGTCCCCAGCCAGGCAGGGGAGCTAATTCATAGTCCCTCCCACTGCTGAGCACAGCTCCAGGCCATGCCTGACCAGAAAGCCTGGCCAGAAGTCCTGGCAGCTGCATAGCCAAGCAATACTCAAGCAGAGAGTCTGGTAGATAGATGTGATTATCCAGAGAAAGCCCAGCGACTCTGTTTGGTCAGGGAACTAAAAAGTAACAACAGTTACAGTAATTTTTTTTAGCTTGCTCTCATTCTTATTTTATGATTTTCATTTTTTATGGGTCTGTTTCTATGGTTTATTATAACTTGCTATGTAACATAGGCTTTGTATGCCTGCTTGTTTGTCCTTTTTTTAAAATTTATCCTAATTTAAATTCAGTTAAAGATTACTGTTATGCTTTCAAATCATCTCTAAATATTTTGAAATGTCAACTCAATAAATATATTACCTTTTGAATAACTATTTCTAGAACTTTGGCAATATGGTTGAGAATTTTAGAATGTTATTTTTTTTCTAACATTGAATAATAGTTTATTATTATTTTATACATCTGTATTTTAACTCATTGATGAAAAATTGTTTTGGTTAATTCTTCTTAATCATTCATGTAAACAGTATTTATTTGTTTTCTATTGACAGAAATCTAACTCAAAGTAGCTTTAAGATAAGGACATTACATTGGCTCATAGAATAGCTTTTGCAGCAGAAGTACAGGAATGCTAGAAAATTTAAGAATCAGCAACCAAAACCAGAATAAGACTGCTAAGACTATTGTCTCTTGTCCTATCTGCATTTTTGTTTGTTTTTGTTTTGCTTCCACATTGAAAGCCTTTCCTACATAGTGAAAAACAGACATTGATAATGCCTAAATTTTAAAATGTATGGCTCTGCCACTAGAGAGGACTTACTCTGATTTTATCCTGATTTCTAGAATCCCAAGGAAAGGACTAATTGGCCCAGCTTTCACCAATTCACTAGGCTCAGGGAAGATAATTTTTGATTATCATTTCCATGTCTGTCACTTAAATAAGTGCTATGATAACAAGAAGTTCTCAAGTTATATGGAAAAATAGGTAAACAATTATAACAATCTGATAATTCTATAATAGAGCTATCACAAGGTATTTTAGACTTTTACCTCTGTGTGGGATATGCAGTAAGCATTTATTGAAATTGCTATTTTAAGTGTATTATGTGAAATTCATACATTCTAGATCACAAATATTAAAACAACTGAAATAGTGTTTTATGTACATTTAATAATTTAAATTTTTACTTAATTTCTTTTTCCTATATACCTATTGTCCATTTGTGGGTCTTCTTTTGAGAAATATCTATTCAGATTCTTTGCCTACTTTTTAATCCAGTTATTTATGAGTTGTATGAGTTCTTATATATTTTATATATTAACCACGTATCATATATATAGTCTGCAAAGATTTCTCCCATTCTGTATGTTCCCTTTTTATTTTGTTGATTACTTTCTTTGCTCTGCACAAGCTTTTTACTTTAATGCAACCCCACTTGTCTATATTTGCTTTCATTGTCTGTGCTCTTGGTGTCATATCCAAAAAAAAATTTCCCAGATCAATGTCAAAAACTTTTTGTCTGAGTTCTTCTAGTAGTTTTATTGTTTCAGATGTTATGTTTAAGTCTTTACTACATTTTGAATTGATTATTGTATACAGTGTGAGATAAGAGTCCAATTTCATTCTTCATGTGGATGTCCAGTTTCTCAATACTATTTATGCAAGAGACTAGCCCTTCCCCATTGTGCGTTCTTGGCTCCACTGTCAAAAGTCAATTGACCGTAGACTGGATGCATGGATTTTTTTCTGATCTCTATTCTATTCCATTGGTCTATTGGTCAGTTTTTATGCCAATATGATACTTTAAAAAATTATTATAGCCTTGTAATATAGTTGGAAATCAGGAAGAGTTGTTATTCATGCTCAAGATTGCTTTGGCTATCTGTAGTCTTTTGTGGTTCCATGTGAGTTTTAGATTATTAATTTCTGTAAAGAATGACATTGAGCTTTTGATAGGGGTTGCATTGTATCTATAGATCACTGTGGGTAGTATGGACATTTTATCAATATTAATACTTCTAATCCATGACTATAGGTATTTCTATTCATCTATGCCTTCCTTAATTGCCCTTATCAATGTTCTATAATTTTTAGTGTTAGATGCCTCTCTTTGGTTAAGTTCATTCCTAAGTATTTTATTTCATTTCTTGCTATCTTGAGTGGGATTTTTTTCTTAACTTCCTTCTCAGATCATTTGTTATTTATGTACAAAAACACAATGTTTTTATATCCTTTAAACTGATTTTTCTATCAGTTTATATTGATTTTGTATCCTGCAATTATACTGAATTTATTAGTTCTCACACTTCTGTTGAGTCTTTAGGATTTTCTATGTATATGATCATATCATCTGCAAACAGACACTTTCACTTTTTCCTTTCTGATTTGGATGTCTTTCTTTTTTCTTGCCAAATTGCTCTGACAAGGAATCCAGTACTACACTGAAAAGAAGTGGTTAGAGTGGGCAGACTTAGACTGAAAACTTTTAGGGTTTTTCCCCTTAATTATGATATAACCTGTAGGCTTTTCACATATGGACATTTTGTGTTGTGGTCAGTTCATTTTATACTTATTTTGTGAGGGTTTTATTCATGAATGGATGTTTTACTTTATCAAATACATTATCTACATCAACTGGTATGATCATGTAGTATTTTTCTTTCATTTTGTTAATGTGTTATATCACATTTATTGACTGCATATGTCTAAACATCCTTGCATCCCAGGCATAAATCCCACTTGGCCATAGTGTATGATCTTTTTAATGTGGTATTAAATTCGGTTTGCTAGATTTTTTTATGGAGAATTTTTACATCTATATTCATCAGTGATAATGACCTGTAGTTTTCTTTACTTGTAGTATTTTTGTCTGGTTTTAGTATCAGGAAGAAGCTGGCTTCATAAAACAATTTTGGAAGTGTTCCCTCTTCTATTTTATGGAAGAGTTTAAGAAGGATTCTATTCATTCTTTGAATGTTTGGTAGAATTCACCTGTAAAGCAATCTCATCCTGGGCCTTTCTTTTTGGGGAAGGTTTTGATTACTGATACAATCTCCTTATTTGTAATTGGTCTACTCAGTTTATCTATTTTTCCTTGTTGTGTGGTTCTGAGAATGTATCCATTTATTCCAGGTTATACAGTTGGCATGTAATTGTTCATAATAGAATATTATGATACTATCTAGTTCTTAGGTATCCATTGTATTTTTTTTCCATGTCTGATTTTATTGCTTTTTCTTTTACCTTGGTTAGTCTAGCTAAGTGTTTGATGATATTTCTAATCTTTTCAATAATATCTTAGGTTTGTCAATTTTTTCTATTTATTGATTTATTTCTAGTCTTTTCTTCTGCTAACTTTGAATTTTATTTGTTCTTCTTTTACTAGTTCCTTGAGGTTTACATTAGGTTGTCTATTTCGGATCTTCTTTTTAAATACAGGTGTTTAGCACTGTAAATTTTCCTCTTTGTAGTACTGCCTTTGCTAAATCCCTTAACTTTCAGTATGTTGTGTTTTCGTTTTTATTTCTCTCAAGATATTTTAACATTCTCTGTTAATTTCCTCATTAGAGAGTGTGCTGTTCAGTTTCCACATATCTGTGAATTTTCCCAATTTTCTTGCCATTACTAATTTCTAGTTTCATTCAGTTGTGGTTGGAAAAGATACTTGGAATGATTATTCATAAATTTGTTAAGACATGTTTTCATTTATCCTGGAGAATGTTCTATGTGTGCTTGAGACAAATGTGTATTCTTCAGTTGTTGTGTAGAAGGTTCTGTGCATGTCTGTTGGGTCCTTTTGTTCTGTTGTGTTGTTCAAATTTATTGTTTATTGATTTTCTGTCTAGATACTCTATTTAGAATTGTAAGTGGGGTTTGGATGTTAATTTCTGCCTTCAGATATGTCAATATTTCCTTTATATTTTTACATGCTCCGTCAGGTGTGGTCTGTATTGACGAAGACTGTGGGAGATCTTGGTGTTGAAAGTGGTGGGTTTTTACCAGTGGTATAGGCTTCTGGGGTCCTCCTGGTCCCCCCACCACATACACAGGGGGATGTCACAGAGGAGGGAATATCTCTTACGCCGAGCTATGCTGAACTAGGGCACAGAGTGACACAGATAAAATTTTTCCTACTCTTTTCTGTTTGGTTTTTGTGCACCAATGAGTGCTGCAGCTCTTACTTTGTGCTCCAGAGCTCTCCCAGAGCTATTTTCATTGGTAGGTAGTTGCTTATGCATTGTTTTTGTTGGGGTACAAGCATTGGGAACTCCTAGTATATCATCTTGATGATGTCACTCTGCTTAATCTTTCTGATTCAGAAATATAACTAATATATTTTAAAGAGCCATATAGTTTTTATTTAGCTTTGGTTATTAGCAAAGATATATTATTGTATAATAATAAGTGGATAAGGTATAGATGGATAAATGAAGAATAAGTGATGAATAAGGAATTGCATCATGAAAAGCTAATGTTTGCCAGCTTAAATATGTATCTGGGCCTTGAGAAGGTTTGTGAGCCAAGGTGTAGTCATGAGAATAATTACCAAACCCAAAGGGTGATGCTGGAAAAATTTACCTGTAAGACTACTTACAATAGTTTCTTCATTCGTGAGTGTTAGTCCTCTGGTGCCACTGCCTCCTTGACTCTTTAAGGATTATGATTCAATTAGTACTTTGCCTGAAATATCTTTGGTCCTCAATATGAACCTCAAAATAATCATTCTTGCATCTATATTACGGTTAAGTGAGATTGTACAGGTTATTAGATTTCAACATTTACATCATCTAGTCTTTCATGGAGTTTGCCATGAATGACTGTCACAGTAATGGAGGTGGCAGACTTCCCTGGTGGTGCAGTGGTTAAGAGTCTGCCTGCCAATGCAGGGGACACGGGTTCGAGTCCTGGTCTCAGAGGGTCCCACATGCCGCGGAGCAAATAAGCCTGTGCGCCACAACTACTGAGCCTGTGCTCTAGAGTCCGTGAGCCACAACTACTGATCCTGCGTGCCACAACTACCAAAGCCCTCGTGCCTAGAGCCAGTGCTCCACAAGAGAGGCCACTGCAATGAGAAGCCCGTGCACCACTACAAAGAGTAGCCCCTGCTTGCCACAACTAGAGAGAGCCTACACGCAGCAACAAAGATCCAATGCAGCCTAAATAAATAAATTTATTTTAAAAATTTAAAAATGAATAAATAAATAATGGAAGTGGCCATATGCTTAAGAAAAAGAAAACCAAAACAGTAGTAAGAGGTAGATTTCAGAGCTCACAATTTTACTTATTACTGAACCTGTTTGATATTTGAGAAGATTTTTAGTAGTAATAGAAAAAGACTGTACAAATTTGGCAAATTAAATAGAAAAAAACTCAATATTTACTGATCTTTTCAAAAGTTATTACCTAACTCATTTGTCTTGATTTCAATAGACCACCTTGTAAAAAATGTTGATCCTTTAGGATTTCCCAACTATTATCTATGAGAATATATTTTACACAGCTGTAATGATAGTATAGGCACAATTTTTATACATTGAAAGTATTCAACTGGATTCCTACATAAACTTCGTAACGATAATATTAAGAAAGTATATTATGACACAGATTTGACTATCCACAATTTTATATTCAGTGTCATAATATTTAATTTTAGATATTGCTATATAGGTACCAGAGGCATTATTTAAAACATGTTATTAAAAGAATATTTAATAATTATTGAAACTGATAGTATATTCCAAGTTTCTAACCATAATTATTTTTACGACATCTGAAGTTAAACAACTTTTCTTCACGCAAGCACAGTCTTAATATTTTATTCACAGATGATTTTCAATGACTGCTTATATTGATCTTCATTATCAAGTGTCATTCTTGCTTTACTCTCATATATATATATAAATAACTTACTTATAGAGTTTCAATCATGTTGAACCAAAACATTGATTTTCTCTACACTTCTAGTCATGTGAAACATTAATGTCAATAAAATTTAAATAAGTGTGGGTGCTATTTTCAGTGATGCTTAAAAGAAAAAACTTAAAAGAAGTTTAAAACTTAAAAGAAAGCCAGTTATATTTTGTATCCTCCCAATAAATTTATAAAGGGAGCAGTGCTCATGATTTTAAAAGTCAGTTTTGGGGGCTTCCCTGGTGGCGCAGTGGTTGAGAGTCCGCCTGCCGATGCAGGGGACACGGGTTCGTGCCCCGGTCCGGGAGGATCCCACATGCCGCGGAGCGGCTGGGCCCGTGAGCCATGGCTGCTGAGCCTGCGCGTCCGGAGCCTGTGCTCCGCAACGGGAGAGGCCACAACAGTGAGAGGCCCACGTACCGCAAAAAATAAAAATAAATAAAAAAAAAAATAAAAAGTCAGTTTTAATAAAACTAGAATTTTGACAGGAAACACAAGTATACCCATATAGCAAGCACACAAAAACACCCTTGCCTCATTGCACCCTCAGGAATGGAACATATGACCTAAGCACCAGTCTTTTGACATGCAATGAGGAAGAATAGCCGTAGGTAGATATCCACTTACGGATGGTTAGCAATTCAAAATTTCACTTTTCAAATTCATATTCCCCAACTAGAGATTTCAGTTTTTAACTTTTAAAGTTCAATAGATGTTTATATGATTTTTAAAACATACAATCTCCTAATAAAAGGAGAACAAAAGCCTTAAAAAGGTTTTATTTGAATTATAAGGCAGGCAGTCTCAGATAGAACATTTAGATTTTTTTCTCTGTGTTGAGTCAGATTCTTTCTGTACACCACAGAGAATCATCTTTTATATCCCTGGGATGATATGCCAAGGTAGGCTCATGTCTTCTCGAAACCATGTACAAGCTGGTGGGCTGCTTAAATACTATATTGGTTCTTAACACTAGGATGAGAGGGATAAGCCCAAGTTGAATTATTAAAGTTCAAAATCATTTATAAAATGTCATCACCCAGAGCATTTTCTTATCTATAATACCAAAAGTCCATTCACATTCACAGCTCAAACATCAAAGGATAACCTATCTTTACTCCCACTAGAAAAGAGAGCTGTTAGAGATCCACATTCCTCCAGAGACATTTCATAGATTTGTCACTATCAGAGCATAAAAACTCTAAAAAATGTAATAACTAGATTAGCTAGTTATTACAATGACAACAACAGCAAGGCATTTGTTAGATCCCAAAGCTTATATTTAAACCCTTAGAGTGAAGCTAGAGCAGTGTAGCAGTATTAAATTTCTGAATATATTGCTTAATCAAAATTTTCAGTTAATTTTTCTTCTGTGAATTACTATTTCTTTGAGTACAATTTGTTTTATGGAGGCATGACTGTATAGGCCTGATACCAAAGCAAGTTATAATTTTATCAGCATCCGTGCCTAAGAATGAAAATTAAGAAAAATTATAAATTTGTCTGTACACAAATGACATAAAAATAATGGTAATGTTATCTATGAGTTTAATCAACAAGCATTACCAACCAATGTATGTTTTCCTCACTAACTGCAAAAATATCCTAATAAGAAGGAAAGAAAATGAAAACTATTGCAGAATACAGTTGTATAAAGGGAACTTTAGACAGCAACCTGAAGTTGCACTAGATGTAGCATGCTGCAAAATTAATTCTAGGGTTTTTTTTTTTTTTTTTTTTTTTTTGCGGTACACGGGCCTCTCCCGTTGCGGAGCACAGGCTCCGGACATGCAGGCTCAGCGGCCATGGCTCACGGGCCCAGCCGCTCTGCGGCATGTGGGATCTTCCTGGACCGGGTCACAAACCTGTGTCCCCTGCATCGGCAGGCGGACTCTCAACCACTGCACCACCAGGGAAGCCCAGTTCTAGGGTTATGACATACGATATAAATCTGTCTCACACAGAGGCTTTGGGGACTCAGTATTGCTGGCTGTGTACTATTGTAAGAAGCTTTTAGGGCTATTTCAGCTTTCTGAAATGTTTTCTTACCTTCCTACCAAGTTTGAGAGAAATAGCTGGAGTGATTCTGATTGAAGGCAACATGCCCCACATTTGCCAGGTTCATTCTGAAGTTTTAAAGTTTTCTGTGATAAAGTGAGATGCTTCCTGGCATTTGTCAATTCCACTTTGAAAAGCTTTTACTTCTGACCTGTAGGTTGTAAATTTACTATTGATGGGCCAGAAGAGGAACGTTTTAAAACTTGGAGGTGTTCAAAGATTTAGTACGGGTTGAAAGGAGCCTTAAAACACTCATATTGGGGCTTCTCTGGTGGCGCAGTGGTTGAGAACCCGCCTGCCAACACAGGGGACACGGTTCGATCCCTGGTCCGGGAAGATCCCACATGCCGTGGAGCAACTAAGCCCGTGAGCCACAACTACTGAAGCCTGCGCACCTAGAGCCCATGCTCCGCAACAAGAGAAGCCACTGCAATTAGAGGCCTGGGCACCACCCCAGTCGCCGCAACTAGAGAAAGCCCGCGTGCAGCAACGAAGACCCAATGCAGCCAAAAATAAAGATAAATTTATTAAAAAAAAGAACTCTCATATTGTCAGCAAAAGGGGTCCAAGAAACTACAGCAGCAGGTACACAGACTGAAATGATAATTTCTTCAGTAGAGTAGATTACTGAACTCTGTTGCCACCTATTTCATGAAGCATTTCCCAGCTCCTCAGGTCAGAATGAATTGCTTCCTCTGCTCTGCTTCAGGAGCACTCTGGGCATTCTCATATCTCTCTCTCATTTGTTTTATACTTAGTTGCATACACTTCCGTTTCCTTCAACAGAATGTGGATAATGTGTTATTCATCTCTGTTACTATTGCATCTAGATCAACGCCTAATACTTAGGTACTCAGTGAACATTATCTGACTTAAAATGAATTTCAGAAGGCACTCTGAGAAGGATAAAGAAAACAGAAGCAGAAGATGTTAAAAACTAACATAAGAAAATCACACATCATGAAAAAGAGTTAAATAATATCAAATATGAAAGAATCAGTATCCCCATAGAAGTAGAGATAGAAGTTTTCTAAAATTATAAAATATGCATGCTTCCAATTTTTAAAATGATTAATGATGTAATGGAAATCACAATGGAGATGCTGTTCAAAAAGAGCCAAGAAAAAAACATTTAGAAACAAAACAGCAGAGTTAGCTGAATTAAGCACTAAATGGATAAGATAGGCATCAAGTTAAACATATTAGAAAAGAGGAAAATCAGAATCTCACCTTCAGGTAGTGATGGACTAGAAAATTAATGTAAAATCTGCTACTGAGAATAACTAGAAAAAAACTACACGTATATATTTTTAAAATATTTTTGCATATTGCATAGGCAAGGTCAGGGAGATGACTGAATAGAAGAAGCTTCACCTTGTGTTTTGGGGATACTTTCTCCCTTCGGCTGTCTGATGACTCTAGCTGAGAGTCAGCTGAGAGTATAAAGAAATTAGCCAAGCTTTAACAGACCTTTGCTTTAGTGGATTAACAAGTGGAGTTAAAGTATGCCAAGAAGCAGAGAAGGAGGCAGATTCATTCTCGTAAAAAAAACATTGGGTTTTAGGTTGGCAGTTCAAGATGGAGGAAAATGTGAATTGGAAATAGATTCTTGCCATCTCAGGAACTCAAGTCCATCTTTAAGTTATTGCAAACACTGAAACTGGATGCAGAGCATCTGGAAATACTAACACTTCCAATCTTGCTCTTGCCCTGCAAAGAGCAAAAGTATATTGTTCCTGGAGAAAGTAGACATTATTTTAGTCATAAATGTGTAAAAAGATTCATAAAAAAATCTCTAGAACACAATAAAAATAATCAAGACTCAAGGTTACAAGAAAGTTAGCTACAAACTGCAGATAATCAGTAACTATTGTAAATATTGATTTTCCAGATGCTCCACTGACAAGAGCAAAGACTGTCAGACCGGATTAAGTTTCAACAATATACAGCTTATAAGAACCTTATCTTAAAAATAAGGATGCAATAAACTTAAAAGGACAGGAAAAAAAGATTTACTGTGCAAACAATCAAGAAAATTTAGTGTAGCTTTATTAACGTCAATTAAAGTAAGCATTAAATGTGTACTGGGTCCCTTCAGAGAGACATGCACTGCCTATACCAATGCCTCACAGCTCTCTCAACTGCCTTTATGGGCCACAAAGGGCCTCTAAAATTCACTTTGATGACAATATCACCATGTGCCACTCACCCTTCTGGTCTAGTGCTTAGTTTGCTTTCTAAGGAGGCACTTCGACTCCCTAAAAGTCTCAGTCATCACCAAGGTTTGAATTTATGTCAAGGTACCAGTCAACTGTAGTATAAAGCATAAACTAAAAGGTCAGTAAAATGTGGTACCTTACGGGATAAAGGGCCTCAAATGGCCAAACCTAAATTTATCCTCCCTAGTCTGTTCCCATGGATAAGATCCCTTAGCCCAACAATCTGCCTTATAAAGAGTACTAGACACAAGCTCCTGCTTGTTCCAGAGTAATAGGTTTCAGAATTAAACCACAGAATTACTCAAATAAGCCAATCAAACCCTGTCATGGAAACCAGGGGATATCTCATCCTCTTGATATTGCAAAATCATGCCACCCACAGCCCCTGATCTTTCACTCTGTTCCTCAAGCACAACCCTGTGTGGCCTTGCATGGAGCAATGTCCTTCTCCCCCTGGCTATCACTGTGTGACTAATAAACTCTGTCTCATCTGTCCAGTGTCAGGTGTCCTATGTTTGTCTATCCCCTTAACTTTAGGGTGTGAATCCCTGCCTCATCAGTGGGGAGAAGAGGACATGATTAAAACAGGAAAGTAAGGGAAGGAGGTAAGGAGGAGATAAATTAGGATAATAAGCATAGGATTTAGAATATAAAATAATTGTGGCTTTTTTGTTCCCCAATGAATTAAGAACGTGTATTACCTATATTTGGTCTTAGATCATTGATCCTAGAGCAAAATTATTTTTTGTTACTCAGAAAATAAGTATTGTTTCCTAAATACTTGTTTGAATGCTGTATTGATTTTTGAGATCTATTACTGTATCATTGCTACAATATATTTCTTTTCTTTTGAGGATGTGGGGAAACTGTACACTGATTTTTTTTAAATGGTGTTTAAAATATAGTAAGTACATTCCAGAAGAAAGTTTAGTCAGTACCACTAGCTGTAAAATAAAAGTCAAAGCTCTTTTATGAACATTAATAGCATCCTTATGGTTCCTGTCATCAGTATTTTACTGAGGATGTCAACACAGTCCTATTATTAATGTTAGAAGAAATCTAGTTTAGAAATCTTTGGTTCCTTAATGGAACACCTGAAATGCTTAGATATTAAAAGTCTATTTTCTAACCTAAGAAATTATATTTAGAATTTATATATAAATAAAAATAGAAATATATATATATAAGTTCTAATAGGACTCAGATAAATCTTTTCTAAAGGGAACTAGAAGTAAATCAATCATACTTGAGGCAAAACCCTGGTCACAGGTGTTCTTTAATATATCATCCCCTGCCTTGTCAAAAATATAAAGAAACCAGATATCTCTTTTTTTCTTTGGTTCTTCTAAGCACCCTAAATTTCTTCAAGTTGACCACCTTCTGAAGTGAAATGGTAGTTATAATTCTCTATATTTCTATTGATGGCAAAGAGACATACTAAATGAATAAATGAACAAACTAATTACTGAAGGTAGAAAATAACATTTTGACTTGCTTGTTTGCTTTTTATTGTTGTTCATAAAAATCATTACAACCTCTGAACTTGTAAAGTATGGGAATTTCGTTATAATAAAGACTATAATGAGGCACATATCTGCTTATTTTTGTTCTCTTATCGAAATGTTGTCTTTGAGGTTTGAGTGGAGATCTTATAATAGTAATTATAAGTTCAAAAGCATCAAATGGTAATCATGTTTCAATAAAATAACAGAAGAAAAGCCTTGAGCACTAAGAGAAAAATTCTAAATAATATGACATGTTTTTAAAATATAGTGCCATCATTCTTGATCAGTAAGAATAAACAATTTTTAAGGGGAAATGATCAAATTAATCTTATATTGTTGTACAGTATAAGAGCTCTATGATAGTATAACATTTGTTTTACTGGATAAGAGGAAAGTATAATGATTGGGCCAATGAACATATCTAAAATTAATTAGATGCACTTATTACTTTAATTTTAGGTAGATGAAACATTTATACTTGATTTTATCCATCTAAACCAGGAGTGGGCAAACTATGGTTCATGGGCCAAATCTGGCCCATCATTTATTTTTATAAGTAAAGATATATTGAAGCACAGCCATTCCCATCCATTGGCGTACTGTCTATGACTGCCTTTGCATTATAAGGCACACTTGAGTAGTCATAACAGATTCCATATGATCTGCAGAGCCAAATATTTTACTATCTGGCCCTTTAAAGAGAAAGTTTGCTGATACCTAATCTAGATCATTAAATTAGATGAAAACATCTTATAGTAAGTAGGATTTGAATAACTACTATACTTTTATTTATATTGACATTATAGTCAAAGGATAACCTAGAGGGGTTTGGACTGGATTGGAGACACATGTCTCATTTTGCTAAACCATAATATAAACAATGGTGTTCCAAAATATACTGGTCAATGATCTTCCACAAATTTTAACAGGATGTTGTCAAATAAGGATTAATTGATCCTAACCATTGATCTCATATGGTATAGCATAGCATCTCTATCCCTCAAGATTTCAGATCAGTTCAATATAGTATGTAAGAGTAAATAAGAAGAAAAAAATGATATTGAAAAAGAGAAGTATATTAAATCAAGTTTGGAGCAGAAGTTGCAAAAACACTGAGACTTTGAACTTGCATTACTGCAGTGTGGATAAAGAGACTAGGAGGGCAAGGTCAGAGGATCTTAGTTGATCTCTTAGTGTTTTCTTGAATGAAGTCAAGTTTGAAACTATTTGTGTCCTGAAAAGACTTTGGAGGCATTTGCTGGCATATGTCTGACATGTATGTAACTGTAGCCTTCAGTTAAGCCAGGTTACAAATGGCAATAAAACATCATTTTGATTTATATCCTTTTTCTTTTATTTAAGCTTTGGTTATAAGGGAAGAAAACATTTTTAATTGTCAGATTGTGTGCAACTAATTGCATACTGTCATTCACTTTAGTTCCCTAGAGATGATAAGCATGATATCTATGATAATCAATTCCTATTATTTTATTATTATAATTAATCTTACAACCTACAAGATAATGGGATGCATTGTTCCAGGAAGAGAATATATTGTAGGAGAGAGTATTTAGTTAATAATAACTATTTAAAATGCATTTTTAAAGATAATTTTGTTAACTGTGTGGTTATATAAGTTTTGGAATTTGGGTAAAAAGAATTTAAAACATTTTTAAATTAATTGACAGCAAAACACATAGAAAGTTAGGGATGAAAATAGGAAGGCACAGTTCTGACGTACTTTTAAACACAGTAAAGTGGGAGGAAATAAAATGGAGTCTAGCACCATTGTGCAGAGGATTAAAAATGTCTGAGAATATATAAGGATGTTTTCAAATAGTAAATACATTTTATTTAATAAGTAGGAGATCCCAAGACCCTCTTAAGCACTGCCTCTGTTATTTTTTCCTGCTATTATAGTGATGAAAAGCAGCAATAAACTACATCTTTCCTATCTATACAAATCACTGCATAGAATCAAACAACAGGACAAAACCTCAGGAGCTGGTGAACTTCATTTACTGGTGGCATCCCTAGGGTGGCATCACTTGAGTGGAGTTAGTTGCTGCACTAGTTGCTCCCCACCCTCTCACTCTTGTGCTGACAAATAGGGTTTAATGACCAGTGAATGTATAATAGAAATAGTTAATTGTTCATATACCCCATGGGTGAGTTCCCACTTTGAAAGCCTTTAGCTACTTGTAAAAGATAAAACTACACTAAAATTTTTTAAAACATGCCAAAAGCAGCTATTTTAAAGAATATTCAATAAGCTCCAGAACCAATTCCAAAGGAATATCTCAGAAAGATAATTAAAGTAAGAGCAATAGAATGGGTAAAAATTGCATAGTTCAATTAAAGTGACTATTCTGAAGATAAACACACATTGAGCTGCATAAGGTCTGTTGTGTTTGCTACAAAATCAGTCTCATTAACAGATACACATGAATATATTTTCACACCTCATATACCTCTGAATCCAAATCATAAGACTATCTGCTTCAATTAATGAAAGGCAGATTACAAAGGGAAAGAGGAGCACCTAGAGAATTCTATTAGAACAACAAAGCTATTAGTAACACTCAGCAGAGAAGCACTGGAGTGTTTTAAGTAAGAACCGCTGTTTATTTTTCTAGTCCCTGTTCTAAAGACAAAATGAAACCTTTAAGTACATCTTCATACATTAATACCAGAAGAAATTTTAGGAAAGATTAAAACCAATATCTATTCTAATATTTAATCATCCTCTTCCTTGGTTGTCTCTCCAATGACTTTAAAAAAAAAAAACAGGTATTAATAGTACCAAGAGAACTATTTGTAAAGAAAATAAATACCCGTTGGCCAATGAGCTATTTACTGAAATGAGGTCATCTGACACTACCTATCTCAGATAATTATATCATTTGACATTCCAACTCATAAAATTCCCCCATCCTTTTAAAAATAAAGTCATGAGTATGTTTCTATCTGCTGAAGCTTACATCTGGTTCACTTCTTTCTAGACTAGATATTAAGACAATCAACACTTTATTTTTCCCTAGACTCCTATTCACTGATATGAACAGTGCTCCAAAAAACATGCTTCATTTACCAGGAGAAAGAACCCTGCAGTGTATCTCAAACCTGAAGGCACTGATATACAGCACTTCATTTGGAGGCCCAGTTAAGGGAAATGATTCTGGGGCACACTGGTTTCTTACAGGTATTTGTTGCTGAAGAAAGCAGTTTTGGACTCAATAGTAAATCCAAGAGAATACCAAAGCCATTTCAAGTGGTAAAATAAGAACTGAGTGATCAAAAATACATTTTACAATCATATATATGCATGTGTGTGTGTAGGTGTATGTGTAGTTGGAAAAAAAATAAATTAGCAAAGAATATCTGATTCCTCTAATGTAAGGGAATTTAATTTTCATTCCAATAACTTTTCAAAAATAGATACTGTTCAGATGGAGTCCAGAGTTGACTCTGCCTATGCATTTAAGGAGTTATGTTATTGAACAAATGACACAAAGTATAGAAAATAATTAATGCAGCTATTACAAAGAATTATCTTATTTCTAGTAAGTGACTTTCTTGGGCAAAATTGTCAAAAACGTATACATGAAATGGTTATAATTTCATGATGAATCTTTTGCCTAGCATCTGATATGTTATATCCACACACGTTTTCAACTGATCCTGCAGCTATGTGTTCAGAGAATGGATGAGGAGGAAAATGGGGAAAGAAATAACACAACTGCTCTTACAAATCCAGTCTCTTCTTCTGAATGAAGCTAAAAGGGGGTACTTCCTATAGCAAATGAGCATCTTTTGGTGAACTAGAACCGCACACCCTAGGGGACCACTTCAGTACGATACTAATGCTCAGTGATTACATTTCTGCCTCTAAAAATGCAGAAAAATAAGTTTCCAACTCCACCCTGATGTACAATAATTGAATAATACCTGATCCATCCCCTATATAATTGAATTAGCCAAGTAATCAAGGCAATTTATTTAACCTCCTTCCAAGCACAGAACTCTTAGAAATACTCAAAAATGTTTAAAATATAACATTTTCTTTTACTTAATTGCCAGCTCTTTTTCCTGTGACACTTACTTCTATAAATCACCCCCAGTTTCAAAACTTCAAAGTACTTAACCCACTCCTATAAAAAAAAAAATCTGAGGATTCAAAATATTGTTTAATTTAAATTTTTTCATGCATTGAGGAATATACACGTTACATAAACATAAAAATATTTAATACATTAAATATTTTAGTGTTTTGGCTAATATATCACTGACTAAATGTGAAGAGAAATATGAAGTCCCAGCACCATGGGGTGATTCCTATTGCACTAAAAATTATTTGTACTAAAAATTATCTTCTACTATATATTTAACTAATGTTTTAATTTTAAAAAGCATCCAACAATGAGCATATGAAGACTGAAATTAGACTTCCCTGGTGGCATAGTGGATAAGACTTACGCTCACAATGCAGGGGCCCAGATTCGATCCCTGGGCAGGGAAATAGATCCCACATGCATGCCTCAACTAAGAGTTTGCATGCCGCAACTAAGAGTTTGCATGCCACAACTAAAGAGCTGGTGAGCTGCAACTAAGGAGCCCGCCTTCCAAACTAAGAGCCGGTACAGCTAAATAAATAAATAAAAATTCATGTCATTTACAAACTCTACAAAGGAAATGAAATAGTTATGTAAAAACTTTAAAAACACACAGGGAATCGATATGCTACAGTTAAAAATGCTTATGAAAGAAATGAAAATTAAATATATCAGGAGATCTAATATGTTCATGGATTGGAAGACTCAACATAAAAGTCAATTTTCCTCTAACTGAGCTACACATTTAATGCAATTCCTATCGAAATCTTAAAGTTTTTGTAGACATGACATGCTTATTCTAAAATTTATATGGAAAGGCATAGGCCCCAAATAGCTAAAATAATCTTGAAATAAAGGAATAACATGGGAAGAATCACTCCGTCCAAGATGAATTCTTATTATACCTAAAGTATACCTAAAGTAATCAATAAAGTGTGGTATGGGCAAAAAGATAGATACATAAATCAATGGAAAATAATAACCCAGAAACAGACCCACAAAATATGTCCGACTGATTTCTTTACAAAGGTGCAAAAGCAACTTATTGGAGGAAGGACAGTGTTTTTGACAAATGATGCTAAAGCAATTGGATGCCCATTAGCAGTGGGTGGGTGGTGGGAAGAAGCTTGACCTAATTCTCATACCTTGTACAACAATTAACCCAAAATGGATCATGAGTTTAGACATTAAATGTAAAACTAAAAAAAAAAAACACTTGAAAATAAGAAAATATTTGGATCTAAGGTGAAGTAAAGAGTTTTTGGACAAACAAAAGGAAAAATTAATCAATCAGATCTCGTCAAAATTAAAAACTTTTTGCTCTGCAAAAGACTCACTTAAGGAGATGAAAAGAAGTACAAACTGGGAAAAAATATTTGCAAACAATACATCTGACAAAGAACTGGTATCTAGAACTCTCAAAACTCTACATTAAATAAATAATTCAATGAAAAAAATGGGCACAAGAAATGAACAAGCATTTTATCTAAGAGGATATAAAGATGGCAAATAGACACATGAAAAAGTATTTAACATCATTAGATAATAGGGAAATGAAAATTAAAACTACATGACATATCAATACATATATAACGAAATTGCTAATGTAAAAATAGTGACATCATCTAATGTTGGTGAGGATGAAGAAAAACAAAAAATATATTACTAGTGGGAATGTAAAATGGTTCAACTACTTGGAAAAAGTAGATTGGCAGTTTCTTCTAAAACATGCAATTACTATACAACCCAGAAATTGAAATCTTGACCATTTATCCTAGAGTAATGAAAATTTATGTTCACTCAAAACCTGAACATGAATGCCCATAACAGCTTTATTTATAATAATCAAAATTGGAAAAAGCCCAGATGTCCTTCTGGAGATTAATGGTTAAACAACTAATGGTATACACACGCCATGGAATACTAGTAAAACAACAAAAAAGAATAAACTCTTGGTATATACAGTAACTTAGATGAATCACAAGGGAATTATGATGAGTGAAAAATCCCAATTCCAAAAGTTGACATACTTTAAGATGCCATGTAACTACTTACTGCATAATAATATTCTTGAAATGACAAAAATTATAGAAGTGGAGAACAGACTAGCAGTTACCATGTTTTGGGGGAGAGGTGGGTGGGGTCATAAAATAGCAACAGAAAGGATCTGTGTGGTAGAAGCACTGTTCTATATCTTGACTGTAGGGGGGATATATATACACATATGATAAAATTGCATAAGACTAAATGCACTCAAAAATAAATACATAGATAACTGGGAAAATTAAGAAAATTAGTGGTTCATGTTAAAATCAATTTCCTGGCTGCAATATTATAATATAATTTTGAAAGATGTCATTTGTGGAAACTGGGTAAAGAGTACATGGTATCTTTTTGTATTATTTCTTACAATTGTATGTTAATCTCAATTATTTGAAAATGAAAATTTGAGTTAAAAATTATTAAATCCATTTCATCTTCTAGCAGTGGAACTGCAGTAAGGATAAACTTGTACACTGTATTCAAGTTCTATAAATTTCGAACTCTTAGTAGTCAATCTGCTTTTTCCATACCAGGTAAGAGAATACTTCTTGGGATAAAATGAAAAATCTAAATCCTTATGCTATTAATTTAAAATCTGTGAATTTCTGCTTCTGGTATGAAGGAGTGAGTTTCTGAAACACTGTTTCTCCCACAAATAAGTAATAAATTCTGGAAATATTTTTAGAAATAAGAGCTACTCAAGGTCTCTAGATATGAAAATGGAGGCAGATTTTGGAGTGGAAATGTAATTTGCAATAAGTTCACTTTTGTACTTAGCAGTGGCATAGGCAGCTTAAACATTGCTAGAACATCTTTATTTTTCTGGACAAAGGAAACAGAGAGTGAGGAGACCAGAAAAATCTGGGTGACTGGAGAATGAGGAAAGGAAAAAGGAGTAAGCCAAAGAAGGAGATCCCTTAAATATGTATATATAAAAAACACAAAACTCTGGCAAGACACTGAACCAAGCATGCAAGGGGCCAACTGATTATAACTTGTGTAAAAGACAAATATATGAGTTGAGACCCCAGCATTTACCCATAACAGTATGCATCTGAGGCTAACCAAGTTAATTTCCTGCTAAAACCCTGCAATAATGTACCAAAATGCAAAATCTCTACAATTTATCACTCAAAATGTCCAGCTTACAATCCCAAACTATTTGCCATATTAAAAGCCAAAAAAAAAAAAAAAGACTGATTTTCAAGGGAAAAACAATCAATACATGTCAACCACAAGATAACACAGATATTGGAATTATCAGACAATGACTAAAGCAGCTATTAAAATTCTGGTCAACGAAGATGTATGCTTATAATAAATAAGAAAAAGAAATAATAGCAAATTATTGGAAATATAAGAAAATAATGAGATGAAAAATTTTAAGCAAAAATACAATTTGTTACATTAAAAATACACTGAATAATTATGATTTAATTACAGAGAGGAAAGAAAAAAGTGTCAGTGAAATAAGATGGAATAATTTAAAGTACCAACTATGTTAAAATGAAGGACAGAGTCTGAGGTACCTGTGGGACAGTTTCAAAGTGTCTTACACATGGGAATTGGAATATTATAAGGAAAGGAAAATGTGACAACACTTTCTGAGGTCAAAAAACTCCTCCTAAATATGGCTGAAGATAAAAGTTTAAAGATTTAAGAGACTCAGCTACCATAGAGAATTTCAGATCCTCAGAATTGAATGCAGTGAATTATATTGTATATGGTATGTATACACACATGGGTAAATAACAAGACAAATTTTCTTTTAATATCTTTAAAATCCATATATCTATACAAAGCAAAAATATAGAATTGCCTTTAAATATATGTTAAAAATAAAGTCTAAAAACTAGTGGCCTAAGGGTTTCTTTAAGTAGCTAGGGGGAAAAAAAAGAGCAAGTTTAAGACATGCTAAGTAGAAAAAGGAAATAACAAAGGTAAGAGTAGATTAAGAAATTGATAAATTCCTACCTAGAATATTCCAGAAAAAGAGATATAAAACAAATCATCAATATTAGTCGTTAAATTTATAATACCAAATCCTGCAGCCTTGAAAGGCAAATAAGATTATTTTTGAGCAACTTTATAGTGATACACCTGATGACAGATGAAATGGACAAACTTCCTAAAAGATAAAAGCTAACAAAGTTTACTCAAGAAGAAATAAACACCATGAATAGTCTTATATTTATTATAGAAATTGAATTTTTTTAAATCAATTTATTTTATTTTTGGCTGTGTTGGGTCTTTGTTGCGGGCTTCTCATTGCGGTGGCTTCTCTTGCTGTGGAACATGAGCTCTAGGCACACAGGCTTCAGTAGTTGTGGCACATGAGCTCAGTAGTTGTGGCTCACGGGCTCTAGAGTACAGGCTCAGTAGTTGTGGCGCATGGGCTTAGTTGCTCTGCAGCATGTGGGATCTTCCCAGACCAGGGTTCGAACCCATGTCCCCGGCACTGGCAAGCAGATTCTTAGCTACTGCGCCACCAGGGAAGCCCCAGAAATTGAATTTTTAATTACACTTCTTTGCATACAACCCCCTCCCACAGTTCCATATGCCTTCATTTCCAAATCCACCAAACACATAAGGAAGAAATAATATCAACTCTACAAAAACTTTTTTTTAGCCTAAAATTTATCCTTTGAAACTACTTTAATTATAAAATAAATGCATATAACTGTATTGTATATTTGAAAGTTGCTAAGAATACATCTTAAAAGTTCTCATCACAAGAAAAATTTGTAGCTATGTGTGGTGATAGATGTTAACTTATAGTGGTGATCATTTCATGATATATATCATCATTATGTTGTACACCTAAAGCTAATACAAAGTTATATGCCAACTATGTCTCAATTAAAACTTTTTAAAAAAATTGTGGTAAGAACACAACATGAGACCTACCTTCTTAACAATTTTTAAGTGCACAATATAGTAACATCAACTATAGGCACAATGTTGTACAGATCTCTAGAATTTATCTTGCATAACTGGAACTTTATACCTGTAGAACAGTGCTCCCTGTTTCCCCCTCCACACCCAGCCTGTCAACCACCATTCTGTTTCTATGAGTTTGACTATTTTAGTACCTCATGTAAGTCAAATCACACATATCTTGGCTATTGTGAATAATACCACAATGAACATGGGCAAATGGCCAACAGGAATATGAGAAGATGCTCAACATCACTAATCACCAGAAAAATTAAATCAAAACCAAAATAAGATATCATCTCACACCTGTTAGCATGGATATCATCAAAAAATCAAAAGATAGAA
Organism: Aethalodelphis obliquidens; assembly: GCF_003676395.1. Taxonomy (NCBI): domain Eukaryota; kingdom Metazoa; phylum Chordata; class Mammalia; order Artiodactyla; family Delphinidae; genus Aethalodelphis; species Aethalodelphis obliquidens. The sequence goes on from NW_020837945.1 coordinate 101,918,756, forward strand.
AGTACTGAAGAGGATGCAAAGAAATTGGAACCCTTATACACTGTGGATGGAAATATAAAATGCTGCAGCCACTTATGGAAAACAGTATGGTAGCTCCTCAAAAAATAACAAAAAAAGAATTACCATATGATCCAACAATACCATTTGTGGGTATATATCTCTACTAACTCTTTAAGAAAGTAGAAGATGTTGGAGCAATTCCAAATCACTTTATGAGTCCACCATTAACTTGATACCCAAATGATACAATGATATTGCAAAAATAAAATATATTCATAGACCAATATTTCTCATGAACACAGACACAAAAATCCTCAACAAAATATTAAGTTAAACCAGGAATTTAAGAAAAATAAATGTCATGAAGAACCTAGAGGTAAGACAGGAATAAAGACACAGACCTACTGGAGAACGGACTTGAGAATATGGGGAGGAGGAAGGGTGAGCTGTGACAAAGCGAGAGAGAGGCATGGACATATATACACTACCAAACAGTAAGGTAGACAGCTAGTGGGAAGCAGCCGCATAGCACAGGGAGATCAGCTTGGTGCTTTGTGACCGCCTGGAGGGGTGGGATAGGGAGGGTGGGAGGGAGGGAGACGCAAGAGGGAAGAGATATGGGAACATATGTATATGTATAACTGATTCACTTTGTTATAAAGCAGAAACTAACACACCATTGTAAAGCAATTATACCCCAATAAAGATGTTAAAAAAACAGAACAAAACAAAAAAACCCAGCAGCTTAAACAAAAGATAATGGATTTTAACCATTTGGGGTTTATACAAGGAATTCAAAGCTAATTGAACATTCAAAAATCCATCACTGCACTTTATCATATTAAGAGAACAAAGGAGGAAAAACTTATATTTCTACAGACACAGGAGAAACATGTGACAAAGTAAGCAACAATTCATGTAAATATCTGTAGCGACCTAGAAATAAATATGAACTTCTTCAATCTGAAGAAAGATACCTACTAAAATCTTACAACTAACATCATATTTAATGGTTAAATATTGATCACTTTACCCAGTATTAAAATAAAAAGGCAAGAATACACACTGTGCACATTTCATTCAACATTATACTAGAGGTCCTAGACTTTACAGTAAAGTAAGTGGAAGAAAGTCATAAAAATTAGATAAAAAAGTAAAACTTTCGAGACTACCTGGGCTCTTTGGTGGGGCTAACAGCGGAGTCCGGGAGGGCTCACACCAAGGAATACTTCCCAGAACTTCTGCTGCCAGTGTCCTTGTCCCCACAGTGAGCCAGAGCCACCCCCTGCCTCTGCAGGAGACCCTCCAACACTAGCAGGTGAAATGCCACAAGGGATAATTGGACCTACTCTTATTTAATTGAAACGTTGTGGAGATACACCAGAAATACATCTACACATGGAACAACTCCTACAGAACACCTACTGAACGCTGGCAGAAGAACTCAGAGCTCCCAAAAGGCAAGAAACTCCCCACGTACTTGGGTAGGGCAAAAGAAAAAAGAATAAACAGAGACAAAAGGATAGGGACGGGACCTGTACCAGTGGGAAGGAGCTGTGAAGGAGGAAAGGTTTCCACACACTAGAAGCCCCTTCGCGGGCGGAGACTGTGGGTGGCGGAGGAGGAAAGCTTCGGAGCCGGAGAGGAGAGGTGCGCAGGGCAACAGGGGTGCGCAGGGCAAAGCGGGGAGATTCCCGCACAGAGGATTGGAGCCGACCAGCACTCACCAGCCCGAGAGGCTTGTCTGCTCACCCGCCGGGGTGGGCGGGTGTGGGAGCTGAGGCTCAGGCTTCGGTCGGAGCACAGGGAGAGGACTGGGGTGGGCGGGGTGAACACAGCCTGCAGGGGGTTACTGCACGACAGCTAGCCGGGAGAGAGTCCGGGAAAAAGTCTGGACCTGCTGAAGAGGCAAGACTTTTTCTTCCCTCTTTGTTTCCTGGTGGGCGAGGAGAGGGGATTAAGAGCGCTGCTTAAACGAGCTCCAGAGACGGGCGCGAGCCACGGCTAACAGCACGGACCCCAGAGACGGGCATGAGACGCTAAGGCTGCTGCTGCCACCACCAAGAAGCCTGTGTGCGAGCACAGGTCACTATCCACACCCCCCTTCCGGGGAGCCTGTGCAGCCCGCCACTGCCAGGTCCCCAGATCCAGGGACAACTTCCCCGGGAGAACGCACGGCGCCCCTCAGGCTGGTGCAACATCACACCAGCCTCTGCCGCCGCAGGCTCGCCCTGCACTCCGTACCCCTCCCTCCCCCCAGCCTGAGTGAGCCAGAGTCCCCGAAACAGCGGCTCCTTTAACCCTGTCCTGTCTGAGCGAAGAACAGACGCCCTCCAGCGACCTACACGCAGAGGCGGGGCCAAATCCAAAGCTGAGCCCCTGGGAGCTGTGAGAACAAAGAAGAGAAAGGGAAATCTCTCCCAGCAGCCTCAGAAGCACCAGATTAAAGCTCCACAATCAACTTGATGTACCCTGCATCTGTGCATGAATAGACAACGAATCATCCCAAATTGTGGAGGTGGACTTTGAGAGCAAGATTTATGATTTTTTCCCCTTTTCCTCTTTTTGTGAGTGTGTATGTATATGCTTCTGTGTGAGATTTTGTCTGTATAGCTTTGCTTTCAACATCTGTCCTAGGGTTCTATCTGTCCGTTTTTGTTTTTAATTTTTTTTCTTAATAATTACTTTTTATTTTAATAACGTTATTTTATTTTACTTTATCTTCTTTCTTTCCTTCCTTCCCTCCTTTAGACAATGAATCATCCCAAATTGAGGCGGTGGACTTTGAGAGCAAGATTTATAATTTTTTCCCCTTTCCCTCTTTCTGTGAGTATGTATATGCTTCTGTGTGACATTTTGTCTGTATAGCTTTGCTTCCAAACATTTGTCCTAGGGTCCTATCCGTCCGTTTTTTTTATTTTTATTTGTTTTTATTTTTCTTAATAATTATTTTTTATTTTAATAACTTTATTATACTTTATCTTACTTTATTTCACTTTATCTTCTTTCTTTCTTTTTTTCCTTCCTTCCCTCCTTCCTTCCTTCCTCCCTCCTTCTTTTCTTTCCTTCTTTCCTTCCTCCTTCCGTTCTTTTGTTCTTTCTTTCTTTCGTTCTTTCTTTCTTTCTACTTCTACTAATTCTTTCTTTCTACTTTTTCTCCCTTTTATTCTGAGCCGTATGAATGAAAGGCTCTCAGTGCTGCAACCAGGAGTCAGTGCTGTGCCTCTGAGGTGGGAGAGCCAACTTCAGGACACTGTTCCACAAGAGACCTCCCAGCTCCACATAATATCAAATGGCGAAAATCTCCCAGAGATCTCCATCTCAACACCAGCACCCAGCTTCACTCCATGACCAGCAAGCTACAGTGCTGGACACCCTATGCCAAACAACTAGCAAGACAGGAACACAACCCCACCCATTAGCAGAGAGGCTGAGTAAAATCATAATAAGGCCACAGACACTCCAAAACACACCACCAGACATGGACCTGCCCACCAGAAAGACAAGATCCAGGCTCATCCACCAGAACACAGGCACTAGCCCCCTCCACCAGGAAACCCACAACCCACTGAACCAACCTTAGCCACTGGGGACAGACAGCAAAAAAAAAAAAAACGGGAACTACGAACCTGCAGCCTGCAAAAAGGAGACCCCAAACACAGTAATATAAGAAAAATGAGAAGACAGAAAAACACACAGCAGATGAAGGAGCAAGATAAAAACCCACCAGACCTAACAAATGAAGATGAAATAGGCAGTCTACCTGAAAAAGAATTCAGAATAATGATAGTAAAGATGATCCAAAATTTTGGTAATAGAATAGACAAAATGCAAGAAACATTTAACAAGGACCTAGAAGAACTAAAGATGAAACAAACAATGATGAACAACACAATAAATGAAATTAAAAATACTCTAGATGGGATCAATAGCAGAATAACTGAGGCAGAAGAATGGATAAGTGACCTGGAAGATAAAATAGTGGGACTAACTACTGCAGAGCAGAATAAAGAAAAAAGAATGAACAGAACTGAGGACGGTCTCAGAGACCTCTGGGACAACATTAAATGCACCAACATTCAAATTGTAGGGGTTCCAGAAGAAGAAGAGAAAAAGAAAGGGACTGAGAAAATATTTGAAGAGATTATAGTTGAAAACTTCCCTAATATGGGAAAGGAAATAGTTAATAAAGCCCAGGAAGCACAAAGAGTCCCATACAGGATAAATCCAAGGAGAAACACGTGAAGATACATATTAATCAAACTGTCAAAAATTAAATACAAAGAAAACATATTAAAAGCATCAAGGGAAAAACAACAAATAACACACAAGGGAATCCCCATAAGGTTAACAACTAATCTTTCAGCAGAAACTCTGCAAGCCAGAAGGGAATGGCAGGACATATTTAAAGTGATGAAGGAGAGAAACCTACAACCAAGATTACTCTACCCAGCAAGGATCTCAGTCAGATTTGATGGAGAAATTAAAACCTTTACAGACAAGCAAAAGCTGAGAGAGTTCAGCACCACCAAACCAGCTTTACAACAAATGCTAAAGGAACTTCTCTAGGCAAGAAACACAAGAGAAGGAAAAGACCTACAATAACGAACCCAAAACAATTAAGAAAATGGGAATAGGAACATACATTTCGATAATCACCTTAAATGTAAATTGACTAAATGCTCCCACCAAAAGACACAGATTGGCTGAATGGATACAAAAACAAGACCCATATATATGCTGTTTACAAGAGACCCACTTCAGACCTACAGACACATACAGACTGAAAGTAAGGGGATGGAAAAAAGATATTCCATGCAACTGGAAACCAAAAGAAAGCTGGAGTAGCAATTCTCATATCAGACAAAATAGACTTTAAAATAAAGACTATTAGAAGAGACAAAGAAGGACACTACATAATGATCAAGGGATTGATCCAAGAAGATATAATAATTGTAAATATTTAAGCACCCAACATATGAGCACCTCAATACATAAGGCAAATACTACCAGCCATAAAAGGGGAAATCGACAGTAACACATTCATAGTAGGGGACTTTAACACCCCACTTTCACCAATGGACAGATCATCCAAAGTGAAAATAAATAAAGAAACACAAGCTTTCAATGATACATTAAACAAGATGGACTTAATTGACATTTATAGGACACTCCATCCAAAAACAACAGGATACACATTTTTCTCAAGTGCTCATGGAACATTCTCCAGGATAGATCATATCTTGGGTCACAAATCAAGCCTTGGTAAATTTAAGAAAATTGAAATTATATCAAGTATCTTTTCTAACCACAACGCTATGAGACTCGATATCAATTACAAGAAAAGATCTGTAAAACATACAAACACATTGAGGCTAAACAATACACTACTTAATAACAAAGTGATCACTGAAGAAATCAAAGAGGAAATCAAAAATTACCTAGAAAAAAATGACAATGGAGACATGACCATCCAAAATCTATGGGATGCAGCAAAAGCAGTTCTAAGAGGGAAGTTTATAACAATACAATCCTACCTTAAGAAACAGGAAACATCTCGAATAAACAACCTAACCTTCCACCTAAAGCAATTAGAGAAAGAAGAACAAAAAAACCCCAAAGTTAGCAGAAGGAAAGAAATCATAAAAAACATATCAGAAATAAATGAAAAAGAAATGAAGGAAATGATAGCAAAGATCAATAAAACTAAAAGGTGGTTCTTTGAGAAGATAAACAAAATTGATAAACCATTAGCCAGACTCATCAAGAAAAAAAGGGAGAAGACTCAAATCAATAGAATTAGAATTGAAAAAGGAGAAGTAACAACTGACACTGCAGAGATACAAAAGATCATGAGAGATTACTACAAGCAACTCTATGCCAATAAAATGACAACCTGGAAGAAATGGACAAATTCTTAGAAATGCACAACCTGCCAAGACCGAACCAGGAAGAAATAGAAAATATGAACAGACCAATCACAAGCACTGAAATTGAAACTGTGATTAAAAATCTTCCAACAAAACCCAGGACCAGATGGCTTCACAGGCAAATTCTATCAAACATTTAGAGAAGAGCTAACACCGATTCTTCTCAAACTCTTCCAAAATATATCAGAGGGAGAAACACTCCCAAACTCATTCTACGAGGCCACCATCACCCTGATACCAAAACCAGACAAGGATGTCACAAAGAAAGAAAACTACAGGCCAATATCACTGATGAACATAGACGCAAAAATCTTCAACAAAATACTAACAAACAGAATCCAACAGCACATTAAAAGGATCATACACCATGATCAAGTGGGGTTTATTCCAGGAATACAATGATTCTTCAATATATGCAAATCAATCAACGTAATACACCATATTAACAAACTGAAGGAGAAAAACCATATGATCATCTCAATAGATGCAGAGAAAGCTTTTGACAAAATTCAACACCAATTTATGATAAAAACCATGCAGAAAGTAGGCATAGAGGGAACTTTTCTCAACATATAAAGGCCATATATGACAAACCCACAGCCAACATCATCCTCAATGGTGAAAAACTGAAACCATTTCCACTAAGATCAGGAACAAGACAAGGTTGCCCACTCTCACCATTCTTATTCAACTTAGTTTTGGAAGTTTTAACCACAGCAATCAGAGAAGAAAAGGAAATAAAAGGAATCCAAATTGTAAAGAAGTAAAGCTGTCACTGTTTGCAGATGACATGATATTATACATAGAGAATCCTAAAGATGCTACCAGAAAACTACTAGAGCTAATCAATGAATTTGGTAAAGTAGCAGGATACAAAATTAATGCAAAGAAATCTTTGGCATTCCTATACACTAATGATGAAAAATCTGAAAGTGAAATCAAAAAAACACTCCCATTTACCACTGCAACAAAAAGAATAAAATATCTAGGAATAAACCTACCTAAGGAGACAAAAGACCTGTATGCAGAAAATTATAAGACACTGATGAAAGAAATTAAAGATGATACAAATAGATGGAGAGATATACCATGTTCTTGCATTGGAAGAATCAACATTGTGAAAATGACTCTACTACCCAAAGCAATCTACAGATTCAATGCAATCACCATCAAACTACCACTGGCATTTTTCACAGAACTAGAACAAAAAATTTCACAATTTGTATGGAAACACAAAAGACCCCGAATAGCCAAAGTAATCTTGAGAACGAAAAACGGAGCTGGAGGAATCAGGCTCCCTGACTTCAGACTATACTACAAAGCTACACTAATCAAGACAGTATGGTACTGGCACAAAAATAGAAAGATAGATCAATGGAACAGGATAGAAAGCCCAGAGATAAACACACACACATATTGTCACCTTATCTTTGATAAAGGTGGCAGTAATGTACAATGGAGAAAGGACAGCCTCTTCAATAAGTGGTGCTGGGAAAACTGGACAGGTACATGTAAAAGTATGAGATTAGATCACTCCCTAACTCCCTACACAAAAATAAGGTCAAAATGGATTAAAGACCTAAATTTAAGGCCAGAAACTATCAAACTCTTAGAGGAAAACATAGGCAGAACACTCTATGACATAAATCACAGCAAATACTTTTTGACCCGCCTCCTAGAGAAATTGAAATAAAAATAAACAAATGGGACCTAATGAAACTTCAAAGCTTTTGCACAGCAAAGGAAACCATAAACAAGACCAAAAGACAACTCTCAGAATGGGAGAAAATATTTTCAAATGAAACAACTGACAAAGGATTAATCTCCAAAATTTATAAGCAGCTCATGCAGGTCAATTACAAAAAAACAAAAAACCCAATCCAAAAATGGGTAGAAGACCTAAATAGACATTTCTCCAAAGAAGATATACAGACTGCCAACAAACACATGAAAGAATGCTCAACATCATTAATCATTAGAGAAATGTAAATCAAAACTACAATGAGATACCATCTCACACCAGTCAGAACGGCCATCATCAAAAAATCTAGAAACAATAAATGCTGGAGAGGGTGTGGAAATAAGGGAACACTCTTGCATTGCTGGTGGGATTGTGAATTGGTACAGCCACTATGGAGAACAGTATGGAGGTTCCTTAAAAAACTAAAAATAGAACTACCATACAACCCAGCAATCCCACTACTGGTCATATACCCTGAGAAAACCATAATTCAAAAAGAGTCATGTACCAAAATGTTCATTGCAGCTCTATTTACAGTAGCCAGGGGATGGAATCAACCTAAGTGTCCATCATCGGATGAATGGATAAAGAAGATGTGGCATATATATACAATGGAATATTACTCAGCCATAAAAAGAAATGAAATTGAGCTATTTGTAATGAGGTGGATGGACCTAGAGTCTGTCATACAGAGTGAAGTAAGTCAGAAAGAGAAAGACAAATACCGTATGCTAACACATATATATGGAATTTAAGGAAAAAATGTTATTAAGAACCTAGGATAAGACAGGAATAAAGACACAGACCTACTAGAGAACGGACTTGAGGATATGGGGAGGGGGAAGGGTAAGCTGTGACAAAGCGAGAGAGAGGCATGGACATATATACACTACCAAAGCTAAGGTAGATAGCTAGTGGGAAGCAGCCGCATAGCACAGGGAGATCAGCTTGGTGCTTTGTGACCGCCTGGAGGGGTGGGATAGGGAGGGTGGGAGGGAGGGAGACGCAAGAGGGAAGAGATATGGGAACATACGTATATGTATAACTGATTCACTTTGTTATAAAGCAGAAACTAACACACTATTGTAAAGCAGTTATACTCCAATAAAGATGTAAAAAAAAAAAAAAGTAAAATTTCTATTTGCAGATTACCTAATGATTTACATAGAAAACCCCAGGGATTAAAAAAAAAAAACTTGAATAAGAGAACTTATCAAGTTTGCAGGTACAAGGTTAATATATAGAGATCAATAATATGTCTACATACTAGCCACCAAATACATTAGAAAATGAATTTAGAAAAATAGTTCTACTTAATATCAGAAACCATCAAATTTTAACGAAAAAATTCAGCAAAATATGTGCAATGTCCCTATGCTGAAAACTACAGAACATAAACAAAAGAAATTAAAGGAGACCTAAATAAATTACTTGGTTAGACATAATACTGCATCTTCTAATCAATGTTCATGGTATATAACAGGGACTGTCAAGCTACAGCCCATGGGCCAAATCTGGAACCACAGCTTGTTTTTGTAAATAAATGTTATAGAGCACAGCCACTCTCATTCATTTATATACTATGTCCACTTTCATGCTACAGGTTCAGAGCTGAGTATGTGACATAAGGACTGCTAAGCCTAAAATATATACCATATGGTCCTTTGTAGGAAAAGTTTACTGACCCTCTGTATATTAGACTGTAATTATTTTTTGCATATTAACTGTATCCTGTGACCTTGCTAAATTCACTTATTAATTCTAGTAGTTGTTTTCCAGATTCCCTGGGGAAATATTGGCTCTCCTGAAGAAAGAAAGGTAGCAGACAATGAAGTAGTTGCTGGACCTACTGAACACATTTCCACAGTTACCAGGAGAGTAAAGGTGGAATTAGATCCTGGGTGTGTTGAATAAAGTGGAGTGGAACATAAAGTCTCGGAGTGGACAATGTATCGATACAGGGATACTATCCAATTATATGGGAGTTAAGTCCATGATAAAGAGTTCAAGAGATAGCCCTAGTATGCTGCTAGGCAAGATATAATGCTGTTGGCATCAGCATGTGTATCAGTTCCTTTGCCCCCAAGACCCACTGTGATGATGCCTACAGGCCCAGACGAGGCTGCACATGGAATGGTTTTGCATTGCAACTGAGGGACATGAAGTTTGGGGAACCTGCTACTGTATAGCAAAGGATAAACAAGCCTGTTCTTTGTCCTAGAAGAAAAGTCATCTCTTAGGTTTGCTTGCTGCAAACAGAACACTGACAAAGGTCTAGAGAAGAGTGGTCAGGGCTGTGCACTGTTGTCAAGAACATGCAGAGGCACTCAAGGCCATGACAAAATGCCATAGACTGAGTGGCTTAAACAACAGAAGTTTGTCTTCTCACAATTCTGGAGGCTGAAACTCTGAGATCAGGGCATAAGAATGGTTGGGTTTGGGGCTTCCCTGGTGGTGCAGTGGTTGAGAGTCTGCCTGCCGATTCAGGGGACACGGGTTCGTGCCCTGGTCCGGGAAGATCTCACATGCCACAGAGTGGCTGGGCCCGTGAGCCATGGCTGCTGAGCCCGTGCGTCTGGAGCCTGTGCTCCGCAACGGGAAAGGCCACAGCAACGAGAGGCCCACGTACCGCCAAAAAAAAAAAAAAAAGAATGGTTGGGTTTGGTGAGGTCTCTCTTCCTGAAGTGCAGACAGCTGCCTTCTTGCTGTGTTCTCATATGGGGCTAGGCAGGCAGGCAGGCAGGGAGGGTGTGGCGGTGTTGGTGGAGAAACAGAAGGAAAGAAATGGTGAGGGAGGGAGGGAGGGAGAGGGAACAAGTTCTCTAGTGTCTCTTCTTTTAAGGACTTTAATCTCAACACGTGGGCTCCATTTTCATGACTCTTCTGAATCTGATTACCTCCCAAAGGCTTCATATCCAAATACCATCATGTTGGGATTAGGGCATAAACATATTAATCTGGAGGGGACTGCAAATGAGTCCATAGCAAGGCCTACGACAGACTGTCACTCTCAACATTCAGAGATCAAATAACAGTAGCAAAAATATATTCCCTGGATTTAGGAACTCTGCGGTTAGTAGTAAACTTGGAATTTAGGTTTCAGTGGTGCTTTGTAGGCAGAAAGCAGTTTAGAAGGGAGTAAGATGTGACGGAATGTGAGTTTAGAAAACTACTCCAAACCCAATGAGCTCACAGTGTAATTATGCAATTAATTCTATGTTTCTAAGATTATTTCAAAGTTACAGTGAATCTGAGTCATTGTCACAATTCTAAAAGCTTTGATGTGAATATTATTTCCGTTAAATAAAGCATTCCACATGTTGCAGCAAGCTCAAGAGTCAAAGGAAAATCTTTTGCCCTTTGTTGTTCTTCTGTTTGTTGTGTTTGATAAACATAGAATCCTCTTGTAATGACTCTTTGATCATTAAGCCTACTTAATTAAGCAAGAAAATGATCACTTATTTAATGTCTCCTATATGCTAGGCTCAACATTTTTCTCTCTTTTAATCCTCATAGCAGTCCTGTGACATGGATTTTTTTAAATTACCATTTTATATACTCCATTAATATGTGGCAGAGTCTAACTTTGAAGCCCATCATTCTCATTCCTAGCCTAACGTTCTTCCCACTACTACATACTGTTTTGGAGGAATACGCCATGGCTTTTACCCTGTGCATTAAGAAAACCAACCAACCGAGGATTCAAGGAAGTAGAGGTGGAGAAAGAGGGAGCTCAAAGATTCCTGTAACGGCATTGTGAGATGCCTGTCACAGTGATCATTGAGAAAAAGAGAAAAACTCATAGGCTATGTTATTTTGATTTTTCATAAAAATAAAATGCATAACTTTAGAACTAGCAAGAAACTATCTAGAACTGAAATATGGGATTCCAGCCAAAATGCCTCACAAACACTGCTCCTGGAAACTCACCATCTCTATTCTTAAGAATGAAAATATTGTTAACTGACTAGCATATAAAGATTGTATGTGACACATTAATCATTATGAAAAGTCCTGAATTTGAAATACTTGAGCCTCAATTTTAATTAAAGAAATCTTTGCTAGAGCTTTGAAGGAATAATTAGCAAAGCTGATTAGCCAATACTTTAACAGGAAGAAAGGCTTTTTTGTTTTTAAGATGTGGAAAATAGCATAGCTTATAACACTACTGAGACTTATAGTGCAGTATTTAAAAATGGAATTGTTGAACAATTCTGCCAATATCACTTCTAGGGTCTCCATCCGGAGATATACTTGAAAGGACTAATTTTACTCTTATGTATTGTTCTCTCTCTCAGTCATTCTCTCATATATTGAGAGATAACGTAACTTCTCATACATTGAGATAGTGAAAATTTGTTGTATCGGGAAATTGAAGATTCCATGATGTAGAACAATTACTTTGGATTCAAACCCAGCAGTGTTCAAATTGCAGATATTCAACGTAAATGGTATGTGACATTTGAAAAACTACCTAACCCCTCTCTAAATGTTAGTTTCCTCATCTATGCAATGTGTATAATAAACACTAACGTATTTCATTAGGGTGATAAAATTATCATTAGCATGTTTTAAGCACAATACTTTATCTTTTATCATTAAGAGTGAGTCAAGTATTTTATCTTAACATAGATCAGGAAGCTCAGGGACTCACCTGAAATCCCCCTCTTAAACCAGCCTTGCCTCCTCCTGAGTGACAGATTGAAAAAACAAACTCCCCAAAATAAAGAAAATATTAAATATGAAACAGCAAGACACCTGTCAATAGGATATACTATCACCTTTCAAATATTTTTTGGCATGGTAACAAAAAGGAATCAGGATGTGCTTAAGAGAAACAGAATTCTTTTAGAAGCCTCTATTTAAAAAAAAACACAGGTCAACCTAAGTGAATTTTTTATGACTTGAATAATGATTTTTCTTATACCTGCTCTAAGTTGTGTCTGAAGGAAATTAGGACTTGACTACATCATTTCTTGTTAAATTAGACATATGAAGGAAACAAAATGTGGGCCTCTGTTAGAATAATTTTATCTCCTTTTCTTTCCTAAACTTGTTATTTTACCAAGAGAGCTTAAAAATGGAAAATATTTTATAATTGACTATGATTTTAAAAATACCTCATGTATCTTCAAAAACAGGCCAGCATTTGTGAAATAGTGTCTCTCCTGAACTATTCCCAGACTGGATGCATTATTCTGCCTTAGTATAAAACTCCTTAGATCTACAAGTCCATTACTTCAGAGGACTGATACACAGCTATATATGCCACTAGTAAAATCCTATAGCCAGCTAACACATGAAAAAGAATACACTGCCAGGTACTTTCTTAATTCAATGATTTAGTTAGTGTCCTTTATCCCCCCTCAGGTTGTATTAGCTTACAAAGAACTTATACTTTGTACTTGTGTATAGAATTTTCTCCCTTAGACTACCTTGAAGGCTTAAAATGTAACCAGTTAACCATTAAACAAGTACTGGGCTTCCAGGTCAAACTTCAGGCAGAGTCTATGGATTCGTCTCCTCTACACCTTAAAGATCCATAAAGAGAAGGATGACAAAAAACAAAACAAAACAAAAACAAACATACACACACATACACACACATCAAGGAGAATAGGAAAAAGTGAGTAGCAAAATAGAGAGGATGGTGAGTTTCCAGTAACAACAACAAACAGAAGCCACAGTCTCAGCAGGGACTTGAAGCAGAGATGGGAGTTGTTCTTCCTGAAGAGAAATGAAATGGCCACAAACTAGGAATCGGTGAGGACAGAGGGTAGGTTAAGAATGTGGGACAGGAACCTGTAGCAATTTGTCTCTAAGGAATGTCTGTGAATTAGCTCTGCTGCTTGACATCTGTCTACCCATGCATGGAACTTACTTCCAGGCAAAATCAATTGCTCTGTTTGGCCTTGATGACTGCAGAAGATGCCTGGAGAGATCAGGGACATTTTTGGGGATAATGATACTACATAGAGTTCCTCTCCATGTTCTTGCACAGGGGACGAGGATGACTGATTACTGGCCATTCATTTATTCAGTCTTTCTATAAATATCTGTTCAGATAATCTTCTAGGTAATGGGGATACAGAAGTGAATCAACCAGACAAAAATTCCAGGAATCCGTGTACATGCTAGATTAGGATGGGAGGGAAAGCCAATAAGTGCACAAAGAGACAGAGTATATTGTGTGTATGAGTAAGTGGTATGGGGGACACAAACCACGGAAGAAGGAATAGGAAGTGTGTTTGTGTGTGTGTGTGTGTGCGCCTGTGTGTGGCGGGGTGGGCAGGTGGGGGGAGAACAGTAGAAACACCTCAGCTACAAGTGGACATCAGACTTTCCATTCAGGAGTAAGGCCTATTTTAAGTACTCATACCAGCTACCTATCTTATATAAAAGAAGCAAAAATCAGTAGATATTTAAAACACATACACAACATAAAAATGGACTACCAAAAGAAACAATTAGTGTTGCTGAAACTAAAACAAAAAGTGATAATTTAGGAAAAAGTGTAGAATGTTTTAAATTCTTATTAATAATCTTAAAACAATACAGAAGTATATAGATGCTCAGAAACCTTGAGCACAATTATTGAAAGAATTAAACAAATATGTACATGACTGTGATCCCTGTATGTTGTATGAGAGACAAATGCACTTCACCCTCAAAAGGATACATATCAAATTTCTCTCTAATGAAACAGAATGCTAGAAGAAAATTGAACACTGCCTTTAAAGTTATGTGGAAAAATAATTCTGAACATGGAACTTTATATATAGCCAAACTCAATTGAGAAAATTTTCAGACAAGCTAGCATTCAAAAGTTTCCTTAACATATGCAGTTTCTGATAGATAAAATATTTTTGAAAAGAGGATTTATTTCAGCCAAACAAAAATGATACAATGAAAAAAAGAAAAAATCTTGAATTTTAAGAAACCTTGACAGTAATGCAAGAGGGCAGGGTACAGAGGCCTCATTTACAATAATATCTGTGCCCAGGCTGGAGCAGAAAATCAGAGGGTTTGAATCTACACCTGGGCAACCTCATCATCTGATGACTTTCCCACCTGATTGCTCAGCCCCCTTTGCCTACTGTCACTCTGAGAATTGAGGCAATATTCCCACTTATCAGCTCCCTAGGTGTGCAAACAGGCACAAGCTATAAACCAAAGGAATGTGTCTCATGAGTAGGAAACTGATGTTAAGTGGCCCAGTTGCTAGAACTGAAGATATTTTCAGAAATTTTTATGGAGTCATGGAAGCACTAAAGCTGCAAGGAGGATAGGGCTGTTCAGTTGAACATGCTTTATTTTAACTCATGTGCCTATTTTTTTTCCTGGAGGAGATGTCACTTTAGAAACAAGGTTTATGGGCTAATAGAACATTAGCAAATTTTTAAAACCTATGTAAAAACAGATGTATTTTCAAAGTTGCAATAATCTCCATTGCCATCTTATTAACTGGTTGTTCTATATCAGGCTATTGTGTGTGAGGTTAGATTACTAAGTCACATGAAGACCTAGTAATAATTTATGTACATTTTCCTCAACATGTGGGAAATGAAATATGTTACTATCAGTACGCCTTAAATAACACTTAAATCATTTTAAATAAAATGTATTTTTAAAAATCAAATGCAATGCAATCTTATCTCTTTAAAATCTTTTTCTCTTGGAAATTTAAATGAACTTTTCTTTTTAATATAACAAGAGCAATCTACTTAAATACAAAATTAAGTTCAATATGCTTAAATTGAATAAAATACATTCAATTTATTATGGCAAAATTAATTTTCCATGGTATGAAATAAAAAAAGAATCAAGCATAAAACTAGGGCTATAAAACTCCAGCATTCTGATCACTTATTTTCTATAATTGTTTGAATTCCTCCAATATCTTTACGTCCCAAATTATTATTTTAGATGCCATTTATAGAAAACAAAGAAACAAAAAAAAAACAATACTTGAAATACAACCAGGAGAGAAAAAAAATTGTTCACTAAAGTTACATTAATTTCATAGATGGATCATTATGAAGAATATTTTGAAGTTCTCTGAGAATATTAACTTTTTAAAGTGATTAAATATGTATATTATTTAAATAAAAAAGAAACTGATAGAAGCCTTGGCTTTAAACACAAATTTAAACAGAAAAATACTCATATATCTAATTCTAAAAATGTACTTTAGTTATGACATATGTAAACAAAATTTGGTGGGAATAAATCATAAAAGAATACACAATATTCAAAGTTCTGCGTTGGATAAAAGAAAAATGATGCCAATCCTTGAACTTCTATGTACTACAATATTCCAGGATTTTTTTGTCAGTTTGGTTTGACTTATTAAAATATAAATCCCTTTTCCCTCAACCTAATGCCTAACTTCTCCTGAAAACTGGAGCAAATTGCTCCCTTCCTGTAAGTCTTACCTCGATACCTTAGGATGAATCTAAGCGTATAATTAGTGTGAAATCCACATTCGGTGACTCAGCATCCTATCATATCAAAACCTGTGCACCCTTTTGAGAAAAGGGTTTTGCATGTTCTGAGGACCAGATGCTTTATACAGCCTTTACACCATTATTTGGTCAACAGCCTTAAATGGCCTGTTAAACTGTCTAGTCTCCCCATTCCTAGGACTTAGCCTTGTTCTTATCAGTTTCTCTTAAGTGGATTAGGACCCTCTTCTTAAGTATTTCTCTGGGGTTTAATGCTTTTGACACTGATAAGCCTCTTTAACACAGACTGTTTGCCTCATGATTTCCAAATATTGCACCTTGTAGAGTCCTGGTCTGTTGATAATTTAGCTGTTGGAACACACTATAAAATCATCTTAGACCATGTGTCATCTACTTACTTGTACTACAGTCTGTTTTTGTCATTTTCCATAGATATAATTCTTGTTTGACTAACTGGATTCTAAGGCAGGAAGCTGCTTTTTTTTTTCCTGAAAGCAAAGATCATTCATAATGCCTGAACTCTAAATGACACCAGCTTGGGTTTTATCCTGCAGAAAGTAATTGAACAAAGTCTATTTAAGACTTTGATATGCCAGTCCCTGACTATGCATATGCATGCATTCAGACATTCACGAAACATAAAAACAACCGCTTCTCTTAAAATGGCTTTTTCAGACGTCACAGAGAACATTTTTTATACAGGATTATGAATTTTAGAGTATATACTGTGAGTTTATCATACAAGTAAAAAACACTCATATGGGTATGTTCTTTGAAGTATTACTCTTTCTAATGAAATTTTGCTTGTGGTACAAAAATAAATTTGATGTTTTTAAAGGTAATGAACCCGGACCAAATTAGCAATGCAATAAAAACAAACAAACAAACAAAAAACTAAAACTAGGGACAATTCTTTCTTCTTACAACTCACTATTTTGCTGGCTTTTCATTGTATTCTCCTATCAGGTAATAGGGAAGCATTCAGGGAAACAGAAACCATGATAGGTATTTCAAAGGGAATTTAATAGACAGAAGTGATTACACAGATGTTGGAAGCAGGAAGAACCAACAGAGTAAGTGGAGGAATCTCAGGTTTAACAACAAGAAACAGCTAAAATCACCAGAGCTGGAGAAGTAAGAAAAGGTGAGAGGTTCTTACACTTTTGCATGAGGCATGTGGACTAGTATTTGGACACCAACTGGAACCACTGTGAGGCTAGTGCACAGACCCCTGGAGAGCCAGGCACTGCATGGATGCTTCTGAGACCACTGAGATGACCACCGAAGGCCTGGCTAGCTGGATTGGTGCTGGGACAGCAGAAAGAAGCTGGAGCCTGAGAATGGTAAAACAGCCTCCTCCTCCCCTTCCCACTGCCTCCGTGGTCAGATTTTAAGAGGAAGCCCACTTAAAAGGGAGTCTGGAGAAGTGGTTTTCAGACTCTTAGGTACCATATTAGCAGATCCAGATGGGTGAGGAAAGGGCTGAGGGATGATGTATAAATAACTGATACACAACCAATGTGTACAGACAATATGTAGATAATGGATATATACACCTTAAAAATAAAATCTGGCTCTCTAGAATATGAGATTGTGAGGCATGCAAGTTCAAATCCCATAGTTTGGTGTATAGGAATTTTCATCATATGGTTCTTATTTCTTCATAATGTACTTTCACTATTATAATATCTTGTCAAGATCAAATTTTCTTTATGCTCAGGTGTAGTTCACTGATAGCATATTAAATATCATTACAAAAGAGACTCAAAAATAGATCAATTGAAAATAACAAATTTAGAAACAAAAAATTATTTGCGATTACCTCAGAATGCCATTTTTTTCTATTTTTTAATTCAGAAAGTAAAATACGTATTTTTTTATTTGTTCTTCAGTTATTGGGCCTCATTTCACATACAAATATGTTTGCATACTTTCAAATGAACTTGTCTTTAAAAGAATCTACATTATAGTAATTTTTTAAAGCGTTTCTCTAAGAAAATTAAAAAACAACTTTAAAATGGTATACACCCATTTCCACTAATTTAAAGGATCAAATAAATTGTTTATTTTTGCCGAGGAGTTGTTCAAATTATAAAGTGTCTCTCATCCCACTGCCTTCAAAAATCAGTGTGCTGTTGCATTATTCATACCAAACAGCATTTCAACAGATTAGCAGTTTAAGTAAGAATAAAATTTTATAAATATTCCAAAAAATTTGATTACACTGTTGGAAAAGACTTGTAAACATTATGGGTTATGAGATTTTACTGCCATCTTCTGATGAAAGCACTTTATGAAAAAAGAAAAATGTTTAGAAACTATTCAGAGGAAATGTTCTCAAATTTACGTGTGTTTGGGGATGAGATGCTGGAGGAACATATGGAAATGAGTTATGTTAGTAACACACATATCATTTCCTTACTGCTCCATTTTCTCAAACATGTTACTACCGTAGTGCCAATTTCCTTTTTGGCCATTTTTAAACAAGAGATTCAATATTCCCTGTGATGAGTTGGAATATAAGCTATTGGAAATATTTAGTGATGCTCCCTTTTAAATTGGTAAATTTAAATATTACAGCTAATGATTTAGCTAATTGCAAAAGTTATCAGTAGGGTTTAAATCTGGATGATCATTAAATATTACATTTAATATAAATACAAAGACCTTCACACTTATTGCCCTCTTTCTGAACCAAAGTACTGTTTAAATTCTGTTCTTTCTACTTTTTTTTCTGTAATCTTAAACTCTGAAGGAAAAATTAATGAGATATTATCATCCCATTTTACAGATGATTAAATTGGAATACAGTACTTTGTTCTACCATGAGCTTGCAGTATAATTTTATGCTAGTCACACTTGAGTCCTTAGTTCAAGATGAAGTCAATGTTTCCTAATGACCAGCTCCAGAACATCACACCCGTAGACTATTTTATAAACTTCTGAGGTGACAAAATGCTGATTCCCTTCTTATTTCCCAACTTTTCCCCTTAGTTTTGCAGTTATAGGTTGAGGTGTAAGAAAGCTCATTTGCCTATAGTATAATTTGGGTTAGAAAACATTGGATAAAATGATCATAAACTTCAAGCTCTGATATACAAGACCTGTGAGTGTTTTAGTGGATGGACAATGCCCGAAGTATGGAATAGAGCTTGATGGAATGCTCATCAAAAATGTTGAAAATTCCTTCTTTAGGCACCCTTTCTTCTTTTTCAGCTTTACCATTAGCCTTTTCCCCTGTGTCCTATCATCTCCCCAATTCTCCCATATTTACTGAATATTGCTTTAGAAGAATACCCGACATGTTAATTTAAATTTAACTGTGAAACATGGACAAAACTCACATACTTTTCCCAGGTACATTTTCATTTTAATAATTGTGTTATTTTAAATAGTTAACTCGAATAGTAGGAATCAGCTGCCTGTTCCACTTGTATATATATAGCACAGCCTTTTCTTAGCCTTGAGAAAGCAAAACTAGACCAATGATGGTGACAAGCACATACTGCATCTTTGTATAAATGACAGTAAGTGCTCCCTATAGACATATGGCAAAAAACTCATTTCTTTGGCTGACAGACCCCCTAACCAGGGACCTGGGCTTGAGCTGGAGGTCATTGTGCAATGCTTAAACAGTACAATCATATGCAGTGACTCTGATTAATGTAGGATCCTCAGAGTTCTCTTGGGTTTCTCAATTTAACTGCTGCCTAAGGTAGATCTTTATGGTATCTTTGCCTACCACTTCCCTGCCTATCAGCAAATGAGTGGATGTGAGAAATTGTCAGGGGTATGTCCTAGACCCCTTCTGTGTTCACTCTACATTCTTCTTCTTGGCAATCTCATAATCTCTTTTACACCCATGTTTTCTATGCGCCCAGATACACCCACTGTTATATTCCTTCCTGGTTTGTGCAGTACTCCAGACTGAAATGTTTCCTTACCTTCTTGAAATCTGCACTTGCATGTTTCACATTCATCTCAAACCCTAAGTACTCAAAACTCAACTTATGATCTTCTTTCCAAGTCTATTTCTTCTACAATAGTTCTAATTTCAATAAATTTTCACTTTACCCACCTAGAAAATTCAAAGTAATCTTTGCTTCCTTATCTTCTTTCTCCCAAAACTGCACATTTATCTCCATCTCTACTGCTACCATCTTCATACATTATCCTCGTTTCTCACCAGAACTATGACTTAAGTTGTCTGAATCTCTCCATGAACTTTTGTCCAACTCCATTCTCCCCTCCTCATTTCTGTCAGAGGATCTTTTAAACACAGGGGTCTGGTCATGTCATTTCCCTGCCTAGAATCCTTCCAAGCTTTCCTTTGCTTGGGGCATGTATGATTGCCCGCTGCCCATCACTCCTACTCTGGGCACATCTCTCTCTCTTGCCCTTTATGCTGGATTTCCTGCATTTCCCTGAACACAGCACACTCTCTCACTGGAGGACATACAATCACACATAGTTTTCTCTGCCCATAACAGCCTACCCTTGCATCTAATTACTGCTAACTTTTCTTCAGCTCTCAGCTGCAAAGTTACTCTTCTGAGCCTGAGATTAAGTAGTTGTTACCCCAACTACTTACCCCCTCAGTAATATAAAATCCTCTAGTACCTTGATATTGTTTGTTTGTTTTTACCTTTACCATTTGAAATTATTTGATTACTATGTCTATCTGGACAGATTGTAAACCTCATGAGGATAGGGACCTTGTCTGGCACATTAATGACAACATCGTAGCCATCTGACATTGTGTCTGACAAAACCGAGACATTGAATATGGTTGATTAACTATGACACTCATTCACTTGCTCATCCTACAGGTGTTTATTTTAAAACTACTGTAAACAAGGCAATGTGCTGTTACTTTTATAAACAAATTTTACTGAATATAATACTTTGTATTATATACTTTGTATTATAAACTTTCATAAACTATGAAAGCAAACAAGTAGGACCACATTCTATCTTTTACACTGACTTTATTAAAAATCATTGTCATGTGATTATTTACAGCCCTACTTTGAACTTCCCATATTTTGTGATACATTCAGTTGACAAAATGTACCATAACCCATGGAAATTCTGTATTATTTCTATGGTGAGCATAGTTAAAGTACTCTCTCAGAAAGTTACCTTCTGGTTTACATTCATCTGGTTTATTAAGTTTCAAGATTTAACTATGTCATTTACTAACTGACATATAGTTTCACAGGTTTGTGTTGAACTTTGAACTTCCTCCATTTCCTCATCTAAAGTGTCTGCCATGTTTTAAATACTTTCCAAAGATTGTGAACTTCCAATTATATTTAATGCAGGCAATTTCTTTATAATTTTTAGTTAAAACTTTTAAAAAGATGCTGGCACTGTCTTATCACCTGTGATACTGATAAAATGAATCATGTTCTCCACAAAGTTATATTTCTAAATACCTTCTGAGTAATACTTCTCATTTTTTATCCTATGCTGGAAATAGTTTCATCACTTAGTTGATATATTCACAGTTTTCATTTTCTTTCTACAGATATTTCCCAAATTATTTGTGGAGTGCAAAAAATTAGCTATATCTGCTGTTATTAATAAAAATTATAATAATAAAATAAGTAGTTTGTATGGTTTTATGAGAATGACTAAAGGCTTTTTTACTAATTAAAATGTTAGGCTGATTAAATCAGTTTATAACCAGATATCATTATACACACAGGATGCAAGATATCTCCTAATTTAAGTAAATTCTTGAGAGTGCAAATCAGTGAACCATCCACTTTTCAGTAATGAGCTTCACAAAATTAGACTAAAATTCAGATGACAGAAATGGCAGAATATCCATAATATCCTGTGATTATAGTGGAAATGTGTTTATTTGGGAAAATCTATTACCAGCAGATTAATTTTTTTAATGTTTACTTATTATAATATGAGCTTGTTCAAACATTTGAAAATGAGGTTGAGTCCTCAACAGATGATAAACTTATGCAAATCAATCATATCTTATAAGGTAGCCGATTGCACTGTTTAGTAAGAACTAAAAGCCTTAAACATACTAATGTTCAGAGTGGCACCATGCCACAGTGAAGATAGTTACCAACAAGAGTTTTAAGTACATAAACATCACACACAGATGGCCACAGTTATATGTATATATTTCCTATCTGTATCTGATGAGCTTATTATGATGCTATTCTGAAGTACCCAAGGCAAAGTTGCTAAGGTTTTAGCCTTGCTACTGTTAGAATCACAGAGACCAGCCTTGAGTCCCTGAGCAGACAAAAACAGTTTAGTTATGCAAACAGAGCTTAAATTTAGCTTATTTTGTAAGGCTAACTTGACTTGGGTCATTTCTTGCGTATGCCTCTGAAAATCATAAACAAAACTTAAAACTATTTCGCAAGGTTGATATGGGGTAACCACTGACCAATTCCCTAAGAAACCCAGGGCAGCTATTCACCTGTCTGCCCACTCTCCCTTTGAGAGCATATTCTTGCTTAAATAAATCCTCAGTTTACTTTCTTGATCTCCATGTCTTGTTTCTGAATTCTTTCTGCGATGGGACAAGAACCTTGCCTCCCCGAGAACACAATCACTATCCTATCCTTCTACTCCAATGGTGACCACTACACTGATCTCAAAAACCACAGATTAGTTCTGCCTGTATTTAAACTTTATACAAATAAAATCAAATACCATGTATTCTATTGTATCATGTTCCTTTAATGCAACAAATTTAGAGATCCATGT
Organism: Aethalodelphis obliquidens; assembly: GCF_003676395.1. Classification (NCBI taxonomy): domain Eukaryota; kingdom Metazoa; phylum Chordata; class Mammalia; order Artiodactyla; family Delphinidae; genus Aethalodelphis; species Aethalodelphis obliquidens. The sequence goes on from NW_020837945.1 coordinate 101,941,636, forward strand.
TGCTGCCTGTAGCAGCAGTTCATGCATGTATATTATTCTAAAGGTATTTTATCTTACAGATAGGCCATTTTTCTGTTGATGTTTTGGTTATTTCAATTTACAGCTATTATAATGTTGCTATGAATATTCTTATACATGTACTTTGGTACAAATGTTCATCCATTTCTTTTGGGTATCACCTAGGAGTACAATTTCTGTCTCATGGGGAGTGCATATGTTCATTTGTGTTCCAAAGTGGTGGTACATTACATCAGCAGTATGTGAGAGTTTCAGTTGCCCTATAGCTTCTCCACTACTTGGTGTTGCCTGGGAGTTCCTTAATGAATGGATAGTGTCCCTTTGTTGGTTATATTTGTATATTACAAATACCATATGACTAACTAATCTTGTCTTTTGATTCTCTAAATAGTGTCTATTGATGAACAAAAGTTCTTATTTTAATGGAGTCCTAAATATTGGTTCTTTTCTTCTTGATTAGTTTTCTTGGGGGATATCCTATTTAAGAATTTCCTAACTAGGTATCAGAAAGATATTGTTCTTTTATCTTTCAAAAGCTTTGTGATTTATTCTTTTATATTTAGATTCACAATTCATCCAGATTTTATTTTTGTATAAGGTAGAGAGATATTTTAAATTCATAATACATTTAAAAATATGTATTAATATACTTAGGTGACTCAATTTCATTTTTTAAAAGTCTATTTTTAAAAGTCATTTAAAAAAAATCTATTATGCCATTTTGGTCACCATTCAAATGTCTATACATGAATGCTTATGAACTCTAGTCCATTCTATTGATATATCAGACAATCTTTGCACCAATACCACACATTCCTTTAATTACTGTAGCTTTATAACACATCTTGTTTCCTGACAAGTTAAATCTTCTTAACTCTCTCTTCAAGAGTGTCTTGGCTCTCTTGAGTTTCAAATTATACTCACATGTTAGAAGTTTCTAAAAAAAAAAAGTTTCTACCTCATCCTCTGTGACTCTTAAAGCCCTTTGCTTTATTTCTCATTTACTGTAATATTTATCTCTTTATTTCTCATTTTCCATGCTGGTATTTTTTTCCTGTCCTGTTTTTTAGCTTAATAATTCTAAGTTTTGTCTAATTTGCTATTAAATCCATACATTTGATTCTTAATATCCATTATTATATTTTCAATCCCAGAATTTGCTTTGTTTCTTTTTATTGTTTCCAGTTTTGTGCTGAAATTACCAATTTTATTTTCTAGTCCCTGGTAACCATCCAACCTAATTATTTAAAAGAATGGTTTGGAGTGACATCAGCAACATGAGGGCATAAGACATTTCTCCTTTTTATCCCCCTTTTTAATCGACAAATTAGACATTCATACACAAACAAGAGAGCTTCTGTGGGGGGTTTTGGACTTTGCACCTTGCTCCAAGGGACTCAGAAGAAATCTCACCTACTGGTCAGCAGGCAGGAGATAGACAAATTTCCATATGGGCTGTAAAGCCAGTGGAGCCAGCAAGACTGCCTGAACTGTCCTCACTGCTGTCAGGCAAGAATCAGATTAGTACTGAATCAGGCAGCACTCACCCTTGAAAGAGAACCTGCAGAAGCCCAGTCCTTCTCAAGGGAGGCTCATACACAGCACTGAAGAAAAAAAAGAAAAAGGGAAAGGAAGAGAGGAAGGAAGGAAGGAACAGAGAAAAATACAAGCTTGGTTGAAGCATAGGAGATAAGAGAAAATTTCCCATGCTTCCCCACCCCCAAGGAGGGGATGACTGGCCTGGTTTATCTGGCAAAGATGATTTCTCCCACCAGGAAATAAGATGGCATTGAGGAAGGGCTTGACTACCCTAACTGGGCAGGATGTGGCTGGAGAAACCCATTTCTCTCCACCAGTACCTGGAGTACTAAGGTAGGAACTCTAAGGCTTGTGGGAGGAAAGACATAGGGAAAGAGGCAGATGAGAATTTCAAACAGCCTTGAAGACACTGTGCTCAGTAGAAAGTCCACCCATGAGCTTCTGGAAGTGCCACCCATAGGGATATCCTGACTGGGTTTTCATGTATCCCCACCACACTGAGTGCTAGATCCATATCTCTCCCACTGGGCTGCTGGCCCCTTGTGCACAGACAGCATCCTCAGAAAGGCAGTGATCTGTGGGCAAGGGAGAAACCACAAACAAGCTATAGCACCACCTTCCAGAAAACCAATGAGAGCTTTCTAATAGCCAGGCTGGTGAACTGTAAGAACCAGAGAAAGCATAAAATCTAAGTTAAGGAGGTGCCTGCTATTTCAAATGAAAAAGCAGAAATGTATAACTAAAAGCAATATGAAAAATCAAAGAAATAATGTATCACAAAAAGCAAATGATAATTCTCTAGCAGCTGAGCTCAAAGACCTGGAATATTGTGATCTGACTAATAAAGAATTCAAAGTAGCTGTTATGAAGAAACTCAATCAACTACAAGAAAACTCAGAAAAATAATTCAGTGAATTCAGGAATAAAATTTATGAATAGAGGGATATATTTACCAAAGAGATTGAAATTATTTAAAAACAAAAACAGAAATTCTAGAAGTGAAGAATTCAAGGAGTGAGATGAATTATGCAAAAGAAAGCATATGAAGCATGGCAGACCTGATGGAGGAAAGCACAAATGACTTGGAGGATAGGAATATAGAAATAACAGAAAAGAGAGAGAACTAAGATTTAAAAAGAATGAAAAAATCCCATAAGAAATATTGGATACTATCAAAAAGGCAAGTATCAGAACAAATGGGATTCCAAAAGGAGAAAGTAGGGAGAGGTAACAGAGAGGTTATTTAAAGAAATAAAAGTGAGAACTTCCCAAGCCTGGGTAAAAATCTGGACATAGAAGTCCACTGGCTAATACAATTCCCTACTATCTCAATGGAACAATATCTTCTCCAAGACACATTACAGTGAAACCGTAAAAAATTAATGATAAAGAATCTGAAAGGCAGGCAGGGGAAAAAATAATGTACCCTATTCTATAGGCCAGAGAGAATGGAATGACATTCAAAATGTTGAAAGATAAAAATTGTCAGCAAAGAATACTTTATCTGGCAAGTTATCCTTTGGATATGAAGAGAAATATAGGCTTTCCCAGAAAAACACAAACTGAGGGAATTCACCACACTAGACCTGCCTTGCAAGAAATGCTGAAATGAGTTCTTCAGGGTGAAATTAAAGACACTATTCAGCTTCATGAAAATATATTAAAGTAACAACACACTGGTAAAGGTGGAAAATATATAGTCAGTCTTAGAAAACTGTACCTCTGTATTAGGATAGTGTGTTAACCACTCAATTATAATATAGAAGTTAAAGGAAAATAATAGTAAAAATAATTATAGTGACTATAAATTGTCAATGAATATACAACATAAAAAGAGGTAAATTGTGACATCAATAACAGATGTTTTATGTGAATCACAAGGTAATCACAAAGCAAAAACTTAGAGTAGATCCATTAAAGATAAGGAAAGGAGAAACAGAATATACCACCATGGAAAATAACCAATTAATGAAAGTATGCAGAGACAGAAAAAGAAACAATGAAAATACAAAACAACCAGAAAGCATAAGATGTTATTAGTATGTCCTTATATACCAATAAGTACTCTAAATGTAAACGGATTTTGAAATCATGAATCAAAAAGTACAGAGTGGATGGATGGATAAAAAAAATAAAATCCTACTATATCCTGCCTATTCTGGATATAGAGACAAATTTCAGATTTAAGGACATGCACTGACTCAAAATAAAGGGATGGATAAAGATACTCCACACAAGTGGAAACCAAAAGAAAGCAGGGATTGCTATACTTATATCAGACAAAATAGATTTTAGCCAAAAACAGTAACAAGAGACAAGGAAGTTAATTATATAATGGTAAAGAGATCAATCAAGAAGATATAACAATCATAAATATATAAGCACTCAACATTGGAACACCTAAATATATTAAGCAAATACTAACATACATAAAGGGAGAGATAGACAACAATACAATACTGGAAGGGGACTTCAGTACCCCTCTTTTAACAATTAATAGATCATTTGGACAGAAAATCAGGGAAAAAAATCAACTTGAACCAGACCTTAGACCAAACGGACCTAATAGACATCTCTAGGACATTTTATCCAACAGCAGCAGAATACTTTCTTAGCTGCACACAGAGCATTCTCAAGGATAGATCATATGATATGTCAAAAAAAACAAATCTTAGCAAATTTAAGAAGACTGAAATCATACCAAGTATCTTTTCTGTCCACAATGGTCTGAAACTAGAAAACAACATGAGGAAAGCTGGAAAATCTACAAGTATGTGAAAACTAAACAGCAGACTCTGGAACAATCAAGGAATCAAAGAAGAAATTAAAGAGTATTTTGAAACAATGAAAATGAAAAACATACCAAAACCTATGGGACACTGCAAAAGTGGTTTTGAGAGGAAAATTTATAGCAATAAATGCATATATTAAGAAAGTAAATCACAAACAACTTAATTTTATATCTCAAGGAACTAGAAAAAGAACAAATTAAGCCCAAAGTTAGCAGAAGGGAGGAAATAATAAAGATCAAAGTGGAAATAAATGCAATAAACAGCAGAGAAACAATAGAAAAGATCAAGGAAACCAAAAGCTGTTTTTTTTTTTGAAAAGATAAACAAAATTGACAAACCTTTAGTGAGGCTAAGGAAAAAAAAAAACAAAGATAAGGTCAGAAGTGAAAGAGGAGAAATAGTAACTGACACTGCAGAAATACGTAGTATCATAAGAGACTACTATGAATAATTATATGCCAACAAATTAGATAACCTAGAAGAAATGGATAATTTCCCAGAATCACACAACCTACTGAGACTGAACCAGGAAGAAATAGCAAGTCTAAAGAGATCAATAATGAGGGAGGAAATTGAATCAATAATCAAAAACCTTCCAACAGAGAAAAAACCCAGGATCAGATGGCTTCGTGGGCAAATACTACCAGACATTTAAAGAAGAATTAATGCCAATTTCTCCCAAACTCTTCCAAAAACCTGAAGAGGCAAGAATTCCAAACTCATTCTAAAGGCCAACATTTCCCTGATACCAAATTCAGATAAGGACACTACAAGAAAACTATAGGCCAATATCCCTGATAAATATAAATGAAAAAATTCTCAACAAAATATTAGCAAACTGATATATTACACTATGATCAAGTGGGATTTTTCTCTGGGATAAAAGGATGGTTGATTATGCAAATCAATAAATGTGATACACCACATTACTAGAATGAAAGATAAAAATTTTGATCATCTCAATATACAAAGAAAAGGAATTTGACAAAAATACAACACCCCTTAATGATAAGAACTCTCAATAGATTAAGTGTATGAAAAGCATACCTCAACATAATAAGGGGCATATACAACAAACCCACAGCTAACCTTATACTCAGAGATAAACAAAGCTTTTCCTTTAACATCAGGAACAATACAAGGGTGCCTACTCTCACTACTCTTATTCAACATAGTACAGGAAGTCCTAGCTAGAACAATTAGGCAAGACAAAAGAATAAAAGGACTCCAAACTGGAAAAGAAGAAGTAAAATTGTTGCTGTTTGATGGTAATAGATCTTATATATTAAGAATCCCAAAGACAAAACTAAAAAACTATTGGATTTAATCAATGCATTCAGTAAAGTTGCAGGCTATAAAATCAATACACAGAATTCAGTTGCATTTCTATACACTAACACTAAGGGGTTTATAAAATATATAATAAAAATATTTAAAAATATTTACTCTATAAATATTTATAAAAAGCTCATGCAACTCAGTAACAAAAACTACAACCAATACAATTAAAAAATGGGTAGAGGAAATAAATACATATTTTTCCAGAGAAGACATCCAAATGACCAAAAGGTACAGGAGAAGATGTTCAACATCACTAATACTCAGGGAAATGAAAATCAAAACCACAATGAGATATCTCCTACCTGTAAGAATGCCTATCATCAAGAAAACAAGAGCTAACCAGTGTTGACAAAGATATGGGGAAAATGGAACCCTTGTGTACTATTGGTGGGAATGTAAACTAGTTCAGTTACTATAGACAACAGTATTGGTTACATCTGTAACCAGGTATCCATTTATTCTCTGTTTACGAATTTTGCATATCAGGAACAATATAAAATTTGTGTCTTTTCTTATGATTATTCCCACTGCTAGCACTGCCAACACTTAATTTTGGTTGGTTATATTAATATTAGTTCTTGTTGCCTTTAAATCTTAGGTACTCTTAAATATATTACAGATTGATCATATTTTACAACTATATTTTTGGTCTTCTGTTTTGAAATATAGGGAAATCAATATTACACAATCTCCCATATTCTCTTATTCCTGACTCTTGCAGTTATTAGCATAACACTGTCTTCATAGTTTATAGCATAAAAATTCTGTTTAGAAGCCATATTTTCCACAAGTTTAGTTCTTCAATTAAATTGATGCATTGCCAGTTATTTTATCACTATACTTCTACTGCTTTGTAAGTTGGTGCCAAATTTATCATTTGTAGTATTTTTGAAAAAACTTCATAGGAATTATATACCCTAAATTCTTACATTTGAAAATATCTTCTGTGGCCTTTATGTTTGAAGAAAAGTTTGAAAAGTATAAGATTCCTAGAGCATACTTTTGCTGAGAATGTTATAGACAAAGTTATAGTATTATATAGCATTAAATGTTGCTATAGTGTACTATGAACCTAAACAGTATCTAATCATGTCACCTGTTTTTATTCCAGTTGTGATTATTCCTTGGGTTTCTATGGAATTCTCTCTTTAGTTTACAATCAATTTCATTACAATATTTCTTTATATTAGTGAATCTGCGTCTACTTTTCTTAGACATAGAATAGCTTATCAATACAAATATTCATATTTATTTCAGGATAGTTTTCTAGTATATCCCTTTGAATATTTTATGTATTCTATCTTATTCATGGAAAAAATGCACCTATACTGTTTCATTTTTGTCTGTCTTATACATGATTTGTAATATAACTTACTACAGATGAAGATATAGATTCATCTCTTTCTCTCTGAATAATGTGTTTCTAATATATTACCAATTAAATTAAATCAAGTTGATAGATCAGGCACACATATTTTTATTGCTTATGCTGTATTTTCAGAAGGGCTGCCTGTATTACACAAATCTCACTCTATCCTCATGCTTTCAATTAGAATCCAAGAATGAAGGTAAACTAATTGTAATAAGAATAAAACCTAATCAACTAAATAAGATTTTACACATATAAATACTTACAAAATCTAATTAGCATAACTAATAAGAATAAAATTTTAAATTGCTCTATTCTATATTTATGTGTGTAATTATTATTTTTTTTAAATAGTACATGGCTCTTGTGAATTTTGCTGTGTGGATCTGTCCCACCTGGATAAATAACCAATGTACATGAGCACTGAGACCTGGCCACCAATTAGTTCCTTAGTTTTTCATGAGATTTTATTCAATTACTTAATGTAAAATAAAGTCCAGCCATCATACGATGTCAAAAAAGTCTATATAAAAGAGATTATTTTCATTTTAAAATCACCAAAAACATTCTTGATAACAATGCTTCATTCTCAATCAAAGAAAAATATAACTCATTAAAATAGTTTATAAAGGTCCACAACACACTAATTAAGTGTTGAATGACCATGAGAAACCAATTCAGTCTATACAAACCTAAAAGAAATGTTTGTAATCTTGTTTCTGTAGTAAACTTAATTACTCTATAAAGAAAAGTGAGGTATGAATTATGATTCCTACTTAAATAGAGAACAATAAAATATTTTTACCATCCTTCTTCACCCAAATATTTGAAAGAGAAGCCTAAATTAGGGAACAGAAGTACAGGCAGTCTTCATTTTGCTCTGTGAGCTTTAAATTTTTTTTAAACACTAAAAACTTTCTTATATTTGGTTATAAATGCATAAGGAAATTAAAAAAATAGTAACTCTAAACCTATTTAGCACACTGTAATTTAAAACACTAGAAAAATTGAGAATTAGTTTTATTTCTTTGTAAAATGTTTATTAAGAATATTTTGAACAGTGCTTGCCTTCCTCTTATTATCATATAATTCACAATACCAGAGAAGTATCTCCTCAAAGCCTTAAAGAATTTTCATACTCCTTTCCAAAAGTTTGGATCAGTTCCCACCATTTTATTCTTTGAGCTTTCAAATGTCATGAAATATCTCCCTGAGTTTCTTTAACATGAAGTTAATTGCTGATGTCACTTCCCCTAGGATATCTTTATCCTTTTTATCACAATTACTTTCCTCATTTATGTCAATTAGTTCACCTTCATTAATTTCTTCTGGCTGCAAATCCAGAGTCTTTCCATTGGCGGCAGTGCCAACGTGTCCAAGGTCAGCTATTTCTTGTACAACTTCATCTACATTCTATTTGTATTTCACTTTCAGCATCACCACTTTTCTTCTTCGCCCCTTGCTCCTCCCCCTTCCCCTTACTCCTCCTCCTCTTCCTCTTCTCCTCACCCTTCTTCTGGCTGCATTTTTACCTTTGCTGGCCAATTCTCTTTTGATCATCCAATTTTGTAAAATGTCAGGTAAGCTTATCACTGGGAGCAAGAAAGCAACACAAATGCATGCTTTGTTCTCTATATGTGAAAACTGAGTAATAGATGCACAGTGATTAATCACTAATTACCAACAGACTCTGAAAGAAATGAAATGATTGGTCACTGATCAGACGTACACCTGTTATTTATATAGAGATTTGTGGGCTGAAGTGCTAACAAAGAATTTGAACTTTATGCAACAACTCGCAGTTAATATACACTATGGTAAATGAAATTTAGACCATATTTTTGGAGGACTGGTGTTAATTTACTAAACTGTGAAAACTATAATTTGTACAATTCTGAACCACACAAAGTGAGAACTGGCTTCATTTCATAGTGCTTACACAGTTCAATAGTTAAATAAGGGGAACTATTGATATGTTAATGTAACTCATCACAAAAAATAATATAAGGAAGATTACCTCAATCAGTGCAGTAATAACATTTGATAAAGTTCAATATTTACAAGTGGTTTAAAAAAAACTCAACAAATGCAGGAAAAAAATAACTATCTTAACATGGTAAATAAAACATATATAAATGGTAATGGATCTATAGTTTATATGGAAAGACAAAAGGCCCACAATAGACCATTTAATATTAAAGGAGAAGAACAAAGTCACAGGACTGACATGACCCATTTTCAAGATTTACTATAAAGCTACAGTAATCAAGACAGTATGGTATTGGCAAAAGATTAGACAAACAGATCAATGGAACAGAGCTCAGAAATACACCCACATAAATATAGGCAAGTGATCATTGACAAAGGAGTAAAGGAAATACAATGGAGCAAAAATAGCCCTTTCAACATATGGTGCTGGAACAAGTAGACATCCACATTAAAAAAAAAAAAAAAGAATTTAGACAAAGCTTATACCATTCACTAAAATTAACTCAAAATGATCATAGACTTAAATGTAAAATGTAAAACTATAAGATTTGTAAAAGATAACATAGGAGAATACCTAGATGATTTTGAGCATGGTGACAACTTTTTAGATAGGCATGATCCATTTAAGACAAGCTGTACTTCATTAAAATTTTAACGTATGCTCTACAAAAGACAATGTCAAGAGAATAAGAGGACAAGTCACACAGACTTGGGGAAAACATTTGCAAGAGACCTATCAGATAAAGAACTATTGTCCAAAATATACAAAGAATTCTTAAAACTCATCAATAAGAGAAACCGCCCAATTAAAAAGTGGGCAAAAGATATCTCATCAAAGAAGATATACAGATGACAAATAAGTGTATGAAAAGATGTTCAACATCTTATGTCATAAGAAACTTCAAATTAAAACAACTAGATATCACTACACATCACTTAGATTGGCCAAAATCCAGAACACTGACAACAACACATCACCACACACTGGCAAGGATGTGGAGCAACAGGAACTCTCATTCACTGCTAATAGGAATGGAAAACAGAATAGCCACTTAGAAGACAGTTTGACAATTTTTTTTTCAAAATTAAACATTCTCCTACTATAATATCCAGCACTTGTGTTCCTTAATATGGTTCAACTTATTATTTTTGTACTTTACAATGGTGCAAAAGTGATAGACATTCCGTAGAAACCATACTTTCAATTTTGACTTTTGATCTTTTCCTGGGCTCGCGATATTCAGTATAATACTCTCTCACGATGCTGGGCAGCAGTAATGAGCTGCAGCTCCCATCAGCCACATGATCAGGAGGGCAAACAACCAAGACACTGACAATCATTTTGTTTTTCACTTTCAGTACAGTGTTCAATAAATTACATGAGCTATTCAATACTTTATTTAAAAATAGGCTTTCTGTTAGATTATTTTGCTCAACTGTAGGCTAATGTAAATGTTATATGCATGTTTAAGGTAGGTTAGCTAAGCTATGATGTCCATAGGTTAGGTGTATTAAATGCATTTCAACTTACCATATTGTCAATTTATGATGGGTTTATTAGAATGTAACCCCATTGTAAGTCAAGGAAGATCTACATTTAGCCAAAGGAGCTGAAAATTTATGTCCATGCAAAAAAAGGCACCTAGATATCTATGGAAGCTTTATTCATAATTGCCAAAACCGGGAAGTAACTAAGGTGTCATTCAGTAGGTGAATGGATAAACAAACTATGGTACATCCAGACAAGGGAATATTATCAATGCTAAAAAAAAAAAAAGTCAATCTCAAAAGGTTACATATTTTATGACTCCAACAATATGACATTCTGGAAAGGTGACACTAGGTAGACAGTAAAAATATCAGTGATTGCCAGAGGTTGGGGTAAGGGAGGGATGAATTGGCAGAGCACAGGGGAATTCTGGGATGTGAAGGTATTCTGTATGATACTATAATGCCAGACACATGTCATTATGCATTTCTCAAAGCCCATAGAATATGCAATGCCAAGAGTAAACCCTAAGGAAAACTACGGACTGTGGGTGGTTCATGGGTTATACCATTGTACACTCTGATGTGGGATGTTGCTGGCAGAGGATGTTGTATGTAGTGGAGACGGGGTACATAGGAAATCTCTGTTCTTTCTACTCAGTTTGCTGTGATCCTAAAACCACTACAAAAATGTTTTATTAATTTAACAAAAATTTTAAAGGGTATTAGAGAAACTTCATGTGTTTTTGCTTTGAGTTAAAAAAAGAAACAAGTGACAAATAAAACAAAACATAGAGCAACAATAAATATAACAAAAGAAAGCCCACTCTTTCATTACTGTCGAGCACTACACCAGAATTACTGACGAGGTATACTTACCTTGAGAAGAATTAAAACTGTCACTATTTGCAGACAGTATGATCATTTACCTAGAGAACTATTACAACTAACAAGAGAGTTCAATGAGTTCATCAGGTACAGAATCAGCTTACAAATTCATCAGTATTTCTCTATATAATTATGAATTATGGTATATAATGAAAAGATGCTGCTAACAACAGCAAAAACTACAGGCCACCTAAGAGTTAATATAACAATGAATGTATAAAATATGTACGGAAAAAGCCTTAAAACTAGTAAAACTCATGGAAAATTCTCTGAATGAATGGGACAATCCAAACACTTAGGGTTTATTAATATATAGAGGTTAATCCTACTTAAAACAATCAAAATTCCATTTTGATTTTTAAAGGGTATCTACACAACACATTCTAAAATGCAATAGAAAAATAAATGTCCATATGCAAATTAGTTAACCTTGAATAAAAAAATAAGCAAAGGACCAAGAGGGAGGGCATATATGTATACATATAGTTGATTCACTTCACTGTACAGCAGAAACTAACACAACATTGTAAAGCAATTATACTCCAATAAAATTGTTTTTAAATAACCAAAAACAAACAAACAAAAATAAGCAAAGGAATAAGAGGGAGGGAGAGGAATTTCTTTACTGCAACAACAAAAACAGATACATATACCAATAGAATAAGCAGCCAGCTAAGCAATAGACCCATACATACAAAAATGTACAATATGTGATAAAGGTGAAATTATTGGCAAAAGTACAGATAATTTAATAAGTTGTATTGGAAATACTGGAAAGAATTAAAACCTCTAATCTAATAGCACATGCAAGGTGAGTTGAATCATAAAGGAAGTAACAACCTAAATGTAATTATATTATATTTAAAAGAGAGGATATTTTGTTAAAGGCAAAGAAGGACATTCAGTTTTAAACACAAACTCAGAAAAAAATAATTGATAATAATTATATAAAACTGAACATATCCTTCAATAAGTTACATTATGTACAAAGTTTACAGGCTTAGCACACATTGTGGGAAAATATTTGCAATTTCTAAAACTAACCAGCAATTATTTGTAGAAAATGCAAGAGACTTCTGTAATCCAATAAGCATAAAATACTACTTTCCACTAGAACTCTATGGACAAATATACACAAAATTCTAGTCATGGAAGAGAGAATCCAAAAGGCTAATGGGAATATGAAGAGATTCTCCAAATCACTGGTAATCAGAGTAAAGCAAATTAAAACAATGAGATATTTTACGTCTATTAAGTTGGCTAAATATTGAAAGTTGGATATTCTAAGTGCTAGTAGGGATTTGGGTGGAAACCCTTGTTTATTGCTGATGAGAATATAATGCACACAGCCATTCTGAAGAGTACCTGTTAGTATTTGGTCAAATTAAGTATTCTTATATATTACAAGCTAATAATGCTAATGGAAGTTTATATCCCCAAGCAATTCTCACACAGATAAATAAAGGAACATACATTGAAAAGGATGTTTCTCACAGCATTCTTTGTGTGGTGATGAGGAATAGGCGACAGCCTGGGTTTCTATAACTGGGTTGATGGAAAGGCAAAATATGACACATGCGCGTCACAGGTTACCATGCAGTAGTTAGAAGAATAATTATATACATGTAGCAACCCAAATGGAACTTTAAATTATAGTGTTGAGTTAAAAAAAAAAGGAATAATATTATACATTCATACATATATATAATATATATTTCATATATATAATATGAAATTTTATATATATGTAAATATATATATAAATTCTACACCAATTTATATAAATTAAAAATACATGATGGAAAATAATATACATTTTAAAAGAATACATGCAAGTAAATATACACATCTGAATAATTGTCTATAAATAAAACAAGCAATAAAACAAGGAGCCTCGTATAGAAAAATATAACTTCAGAAAAATAATTAATTCAACATTCTGCACCCAAACAACCCTATCTTACTAATCTATACAAGTGTTATACATATTTAACACCTAAACCAAAACAAAACTTTTGTGTTTATAACACTGAAAGTCAAACAGTTATTTTAAATAAAGTTATTATCTGTCACAGACTTTAAAAAATATTATTGGAGTCTGAGTAGGAACATAGCATTTCTCATTTCATCTTTTCTCAAAAACTACCTTGGTTACAATAGTTTCTCATTCGGTTAGATCTAAATTATTTTGGAAGACACAACCAAATTTTCTACTGAGACTCTCAGGGCTGAACCCAGCAGCATTTAGAAGTTAGGACTAAAACCAAGAGTCAATAGCTTAATAAAGAAAAGAGTAAATCCTAACCTGTATTATTGTAATACTCCTATACATCTGGTTGAAAAACCCAACAAGTGATGATATATTGTTTTAGAATCTCAAATCTATAAAGGTCATTTCTAGCTCTCCACTAGTAGCAGAATCAAATACTGTTTTATCTTTCGTACCACCTAATGTTACATATTTTACAGTTCCACTTACTTTAAGTGACCCTTTATATAAAGATAGTCAAAAATAAACAGTTGTTTACTGTGGAATCCTCCTAAATTTTCCAAGTCCTAAATAATGACACTAAGGACTTCAAAGTTCCCTGTGATTATATTTAAATCTAATATAGGGATGAACTTTGATAAGTCTTAAAAATGAGGTGATCTTTAACACACATATATATTAATACATGTATGCATATATACACACACATATATAAATACATAAATATATATAAATAAATATAGTCAAGTCCAGCTCATCATTATGGACATCATTGGAGATCAGTAGCTTACCACAGCCTTCCCCTTGATCTAGGGACAAAAAACTTATCCATCTTTCAAGAGCAGGAGCAACTAAAAAGACTTCTCAGCAGATAAGCTTTTCTCCTATTTGTTTTCTTTCTCACAATTTTTATTTATAATTGCAATACTTTAAATTCAGTTACAGATTTTTCATTACCTTAAGACAATAAAACTTACATCTACATAGTCTTGGTCTGAGAAATCCTTAAGTCTCAAATATATTTATTAGAAAGATTTATAGAAAATCTAGATTTAATCTTGGTTGTTGATGAGTCATAAAATAATTATAATGGGAAACTATCAGACAGCATGTACCATGACATATCTCAATTTGACCTAAAGGTATGTTCCCTTACCAGAGGCAAAATATTTCCTGATGGTAGAATTTGTCAAACTCAGCTGCACATGTTGATTTGCTGGGGCCAAGGAAAGTAGTCCATGATCTTTTATAACACTTTTTACAAAAATTGGGGTTCTTAAACTTAGTAAGTACTTTATTAGAAATCATCAAATATTAGAGAAAATTTTGTGTTGAAATTCTTCCTAAGGAGATTGTAGGTGCTTCGAGCTTTCACTTAGGATGAAGAAACCTGAAAAGAAGGCTGCTCCCACTCATACACATGCCCCCATAATAACTCAAGAGACCAAGTTTTTGGAAACTTTCAAAAATGCAATTAGAGATTTCCAGTGATTAGAAAGAGATTCTGGGAAGAATCTGTTTTCAAATTATGCAGGTGTAATTGTTGGCACTTTCAAGATGGCCACTTAATAGAGGTAAAGAAATTTATAAGAAAACTTGCAAAAATCTTATACGATTATGTGATACTAGGAGAAAAAATTGTCTGTTCTGCTCAATCAACACTGTGCATGAAACTTCACTAAAATTGCTGATGATGTTTTTGGTCCTACTAATTTTGGTAAAATTATAAATTTGAGACATGGACAAGATCCCAAACCTCATGTTTCCTTTGGACATCCCCTCATGGTCACATGTAACTACACCTCTATTTGCTGGCTAATGGTGCATAACCACAGGATGTACTGAAGTTTTTCCTCGCTGGAGAGTTTTGGCTCTGATAGTACTGGGTAATCCCAATTTACCTCTGCAGTGACAGAGACATCCATTTTCATGCAGCTGTCATTAAATAGCTTCATAAATACTTGCCACTTTTTGAAAAGATCCACAGTCTGTTCCACCCACAATATTCAATATAGGTAGAATAAATGAATGCAATTCTAAAACTAAAATTAGCAAAGCCCTCAGAGATCCTCAAACTCATATGGCTTAAGATATTTTCCGACTTTAATAACAATGACTTCAACTCATTTAGGAGGATATCAGCTCTCTGATGCCATCTCATGGATCTGTAAATATCAACTCTATTTCTAGATCGTACCCTATTTTAATGAGAGAAAGCCAAATACTACAAGAGACTCATATAACACATCTAATTTTATTATCAGCATGAATTGGCAGCCTTTCCTTAAGATCCTTCTAAGAACCTTTGCATGAACTAAAGCCTGAATACAGGTTTCCCCCACTCTCTGAAAGTAAAGTCTTTCTATGAAAACTTTCAAAGGCAAAATGGCATACAGCAGGGAAGCAATGATCTTAGGACACACCTTGCTAAGGATGCACAAAACAAATCAAGATAAAGCACAGATGTTCAGACACAGTTCAACGTTATTACAGCTTGATGCTGAGATACTAAATGTAGTTCCCAGGAAAGGGGCTTGGTGGCGCTAGTCTGGCTGATCCTCTGAGTGGCTGCTGCCTCTATAAAGGCTCACCGCGCAACAAACGCTGAATGCTATGTTCGCTCTTTGCTTTTTTTCCCTAAAAGCGAATATCCTCTTCACATTTCTTCCAGTTAGTGAAAATGGGCACTAATGTAGGTCTCTCATAAAAGCAAAGTCTCATAAAGAGAATTTTCAAAAAGTGGGGAATCCTGTACTCGGTCTTTTGGAAGAGATATCAGAGACATTCAGCCCTTGAACTCTAAATAGGAAAGACCTTACTGAAATGATAAGAATCAGTAATTAAATGTAAATGCTTCCCAAAGTGAGCGAATAATAGGTGCCCCCTAAAATTTCAAGTCTGTTATGAATAGCAGTAGATGTGTTACTCAGTTATGCCTGAACTCTTTCTCCCATATTCTTCATATAAAGTAGTCTGCACCCACATCTGCTTATTTTTAGTAACTTTAAAAAAATGAGGTAACATTCTCTTTCATATTTAGGGTGCTTTTATTGATCTTCTGATTTTTAAAATATTTCCTAATAATATGCTTGCCAACTTTTAGAGACTTTCTGATAGATAAAAGTTTGTATGTTGTCATAGATAGTCCCTTTGTAAAAGAGTAATCAGACAGTAGTTGGTAGGAAAATCTATTAAATTAATTTGAGAGTCTTTCCACAGAAGGTAAAAAATTAAGTACAGAGATTTTGCCTAGATCCTCTGGACTTGAAACATATGTGGCTATTTTCTACTTGAAAAGTGACTCCTTGAGTTATTAATTACCTTTGAATGCTAGAGGTCATGGAACCAGTTATTGTTTTCAAAAATGTGTGAAATTGACCTTAGGTTAAAAATGTATGCAGAAAATAAAAGGCTACTAATGAGTGATCTTACTGGCTGTTTTCCCTTAAGAGTACCAATAGTATCCTCTCATCGTGTATTTGAATCCAATGTAAGCTATTTAAATACTGCCAATTCATGCTGATAATAAAATTAGATGTTCGTATTTACCTACTATTCGTATTTACCTACTATTAATAAAGAATTGCCCGAACACTTTTCATTTTGCAAATGTAGACTTCTCAGTTTCTTTCAAGATAGAATTCTATCCTTTGTATTTCTGCAGTGTCAGTTGTTACTTCTCCTTTTTCATTTCTAATTCTACTGATTTGAGTCTTCTCCTTTTTTTTCTTGATGAATTTGGCTAATGGTTTATCAATTTTGTTTATCTTCTCAAAGAACCAGCTTTTAGTTTTATCGATCTTTGCTATTGTTTCCTTCATTTCTTTATCATTTATTTCTGATCTGATCTTTATGATTTCTTTCCTCTTGCTAACTTTGGGGTTTTTTTGTTCTTCTTTAATTGCTTTAGGTGTAAGGTTTGGTTTTATTTGAGATGTTTCTCATTTCTTGAGGTAGGAATATATTGCTATAAACTTCCCTCTTAGAACTGCTTTTGCTGCATCAGATAGGTTTTGGGTCATCGTGTTTTCATTGTCATTTGTTTCTAGGTATTTTTTGATTTCCTCTTTGATTTCTTCAGTTATCTCTTGGTAATTTAGTAGTGTGTTTTTTAGCCTCCATGTGTTTGTATTTTGTACAGATTATTTCCTGTAATTGATATCTAGTCTCATAGCTTTGTGGTTGGAAAAGATACTTGATATGATTTCAATTTTCTTAAATCTACCAAGGCTTGCATTGTGACCCAAGATATGATCTATACTGGAGAATGTTCCATCAGCACTTGAGGAGAAAATGTATTCTGTTGTTTTTGGATGGAATGTCCTATAAATATCAATTAAGTCCATCTTGTTTAATGTATCATTTAAAGCTCGTGTTTCCTTATTTATTTTAATTTTGGATGATTTGTCCATTGGTGAAAGTGGCATGTTAAAGTCCCCTACTATGATTGTGTTACTGTTGATTTCTCATTTTATGGCTGTTAGCATTTGCCTTATGTATTGAGGTACACCTATGCTGGGTGCATAAATACAATTGTTATATCTTCTTTTTGGGTTAATCCCTTGATCATTATGTAGTGTCCTTCTTTGTTTCTTGTAATAGCATTTATTTTAAAGTCTATTTTGTCTGATATGAGACTTGCTACTCCAGCTTTCTTTTGATTTCCATTTGCATGGAATATCTATTTCCATCCCCTCCCTTTCAGTCTGTATGTGTCCCTAGGTCTGAAGTGGGTCTCTTGTAGACAGCATATATATGGGTCTTGTTTTTGTATCCATTCAGCCAGTCTGTGTCTTTTGGTGGGAGCATTTAATCCATTTACATTTAAGGTAATTATCGATATGTGTGTCCCTATTACCATTTTCTTAATTGTTTTAGGTTTGTTATTGTAGGTCTTTTCCTTCTCTTGTGTTTCTTGCCTACAGAAGTTCCTTTAGCATTTGTTGTAAAGCTGGTTTGGTGGTGAATTCTTAGCTTTTGCTTGTCTGTAAAGGTTTTAATTTCTTCATCAAATCTGAATGAGATCCTTGTGGGTAGAGTAATCTTGGTTATAGGTTTCTCCCTTTCATCCCTTTAAATATGTCCTGCCACTCCCTTCTGGCTCTCAGAGTTTCTGCTGAAAGATCACCTGTTAACCTTATGGGGATTTTTTTTTTACAAATTAGAGATCTATCCTAAATTTCACAGTCACTTATCATCTATAACAACTTTTTAGCCACCTGTTTTCCCCCCATGGAAGTACAATGAGTTCTAATTGTATGTGTGCTCAAAGTCCAGCATTGACTTTGAGTTTCATAGATCTTCAGATTATCAACACTAATTGCCATAAACAGATAAATTTTCAATCAAAAATGTGCTCAAAATTTAGTGATTTTGCCAGAAAAACACTTCATCACTGATTTCCCTCCTTGGATATATACATACAGCATAGGCCAGCTTAAGTACCCCTGTGTGTGTGTTTTTTTTTTTTTTTTTTTTAAGGAAAATGCTAAAGAATATTTCCTAATCAGGATCACAGATGATACACATTTTTGTTAGGATAGAGGTATGATAAAGATGGTCACAATTCTTCCTCTCAGACCGTTAACTTTAAGTGGCTCAGAGGTAACGGAAGAGGAAGTGGCAAATGCAGTTTCATATAGTACTTGAAACCCTGGTAAAACCTCAAGATCTTTCTAAAACAAAGTCAGAGGTTTTTCTGGGCAAGAATCCTGTGTAGTGTTAAAATAAAAAGTGAAGCAGGTTAATTCTACACCCCACAAAGGCCTGAAGGGCAAAAGAAAAGCCAGTTCTGCCCAGGAGCAAAACACACCAAAAGCGCAATCACCTAACAGCAAAGTAAACTACCCAATCTCAACTCCTTCTTTGCCCTGAAACCATGATTACTTAAATGACCCAGCCTGTCCCCCTCTATTAAATTCTAAATAATACATGTCAATTTCTCAGAGATGACAACGTCTGGAAAAGAGAGAAATAGGTGGTTTTGAAGGAAATACAGATTTGAGAACCCAAAATAATGGCCGCTGACTTCTCTTTGAGGGAGGCAGAGAAGGTGTGTGGTTGCAGGTAACACCTAACAGGGCTTTAGAGGAGGAAGAGAAGTTGGAAAAGCAGAATGAGAAAGGAATATTTTGAAGTAACATGGGCAAAGATGAGAGAGTACATGATACACTAGGGAAAGTGTTTAGATTCCACTCTGACTAAAGCAAAGAGTTTATGTAGAAAGGAGTGGTAGGGATGTAGCAGGTGAGGTTGTGTAAATAAGTTGGAGTCACATCTTATTTGGCACTTTTTATCCTTATGGGATTTTGTGTAGAAGACTAGAAGGATCTAAGAAGGATTCCCACAGTGGAATAAATCAATGCCTAAATCAGATTTATATTTTGAATAATCTCTTAGAAGCTGATGAGAAATATTAATGGATTAGGGAAGAATAGATGAGAAGGAGAGGAAACTGAAGGAAGAAAACTGATTAAGAAGAGATAATGAGAAATAGAGCTATCGTAAAAATAAAGAACCAGAAGGTATTGGTTTAAGTGTTAGTATATTTGAGATCAGTGATTAAAATTTGTAACATTTTTATGCTTTTTAGCACCTTGTCCTCCTGCCTACTCTTTCCACTTTCCTTTAATACAGTTGATCCTTGAACAATGCGGGTTTGAACTGCACAGGTTCATATACGTGGATATTTTTCAATAGTAAGTGCTACAGTACTTCATGATCTGTGGTTGAATCTGTGGATTCAGAAGAACTGTGGATACAGAGGGTGAACTATACATTATATGCAGATTAACCCCTGTGTTGTTCAAGGTTCAATTGTACTTCAAAACCATCATATATGCAGGTCTTTCATAGGTATTTGAGGAAAAGAAATGCAGATATTGTGCATCACAAACGAATAGGACTTTTGTTTGTTCGAAGTTTATTATATTCCCCTGATCACCAGGAAATTTCTAATACCAGCTAGCTTAAATCTTGCGTACCACATCTTGTCCCATAATGAACAAGAATCACCCTTAGCCAAAGAAAAGGAAGGAATGTAAGAGACATTTGAGTACTTATGCCCATGGGCAGGGAGGGGAAAAGAGTAAGGGAATTCGTATAAGACAATAGAGGACAGCCTCTCTTAAACTTTTAAATTTTTCTCTAGTGGATGTATTAGAGATGCCCAGATGGTACAGACAGGCAAAAGAGTCCCATTAAGTTATCTGAGTCTAGTTCTAAAAGAGATAAAGATCACCTACATCTTTTTTGTTTTGTTTCATTTTCAGTGATAGGTTATTGTTGATAAATAAAATGAAGATTCCTTCAGGAGAAATTTGTTTTCCTAGATGAATGAAAAACAGAAAACATGAGTACAATATGGATACACTGAGTCTGAAGCATCTAATAATAGCACTGTCCAATAGAAATATGAGTGACAAATGTGAGTGACATATATAATTTTTAAATTTCTAGTAGCCACATTTAAAAAAGTTGAGATACAGGCCAAACTAGTTTAAACAATGTATTTTATTTAACCTGATTACACACATACAAATCCATATGTATATATATACCTAATATTTATACAAAAACCACACAAACATTACTTTCTCTTAAAAGCACAATTACACATATAGTATGCATATTAATCTATAATTTATGAGGTAAATGTTTCATTTAAAAGTGAATCAGAAGGTAATTTAGCAAGATAGCAGCATGGGAAACTCCAAACTATCCTTTCCCCATAGAGACATCGATCCAACAACAATATGCAGATCGATTCCCTTTGTAAGAAATCCAAAGGCCAGTTAAGAAACTCCTGTACCTCAGGCAAGCACAAAATCAGTCACATTGAAGCTGGTAGGAAATTGACAGCATTCACCAGAGTCCCTCTGTGTCATCAATGACAAAGTGGGAAGAGGACAGAAATGTAAGAGTATGGTTTTTATATGACATTGAATTTGCTCAGTTTAAAAATAGATTGCTATAAATTCAGGATGTTTTATGTAATTGTAATAATAACTACAAATGTAATTATAGAGTATACACAAAAGGGAATGAGAATCAAAGCATGTCAGTGCAAACAATCAGCAAAATACAAAAGAGGCAACAAGAAAGTAAAGAAGGGGAAAAAATGCTGCAAGACATACAGAAAACAACAAAATAACAATAGTATGTCTTTTCCAGTCAGTAACTACTCTAAACCTACATGGATTAAAAGTACTGGCTAGAACACATAGATTAGCTGAATGGATAAATAAGCAGGATCTTACTATATATTGTTTAAGAGATTCACTTTAGATCTATGGACATACATAGGCTAAAGTAAAAGAATGGAAAAAAGATATTCCATAAAGATGTTAACTAAAACAGAGCAGTGGGTGGCCATAAGAGACAAAAAAGGACATTAAATGATGATAAAAGTTTCAATTCACAGGAATGTTAAACATATATATATATATATATATATATATATATATATATACACCCAACATTAGAGATCCCCAAATAGATGAAGCAAACATTGACAAAACTAAATCAAGAAACAGAGCAGGAACAGCGGGAGATTTCAAAAGCCCACTGTCAATAATGGATACACGAGTGAGACAGAAGATCAACAAAGAAACAGAGGACTTGAGCAATAGTATAGACCAAATGGATCTAACAGACACATCAAAACATTTCATCCTAGAAGAGAATTCACATTCTTCTCAAATACACACAGAACATTCTCCAGAGTCAAACATATGTTAGGTCACAAAACAAGTCTTGACAAATTTAAGAGGACTGAAATCATACCAAGTATCTCTTACAACCACAGTGAAATGAAACTAATAATCAATAGCAGAGGGGAAACTCAAAAATTTACAAATATGTGGAAATCAAACAGCACACTTTGAACAACCTTTGAGTCAAAGACAAAACCAAAAAAGAAATTAGAAAGTATTTTGAGAAACAAAAACATAACCCACCAAATATGGTGGGATGCAGCAAAAGAAGTATTAAGAAGAAAGATTATTGCAATAAACACCAACATTTAAAAAAGAGGCAAGATCTCAAATAATTTAATTTTACACCTCAAGGAATAAAGAACTAAGCCCAAACTTAGCAGAAGGAAGGAAATAATAAAGATTAGAGTAGAAATAAATGAAGTAGAAAAATTTTAAAAAATTTAAAATCCATGAAACTGAGTTGATTTTTCAAAGTATCAACAAAATTAACTAAATCTTAGCCAGACTAATGAAAAATAAAATATTTAAAAAATAAAATCAGAAAATATGAGACATTGCAAGTAATGCCATAGAGATAAAAAGGATCATAAGTGACAACTATGAACAATTATGTGCCAGCAAATTGAAAAACCCAGAAGTAATAAATTCCTAGAAACATACAATTTTCTAAAGATGAATCATAAATAAATAGAACATCTGAACAGACCTATAACTAGTAAGAAAATTGAATCAGTATTTAAAACCTTTCAACAAAAAACAGCCCAGGACCAGATGTCTTCATTGGAGAATTCTATCAAACATTTAAAGAATTAATGCCAATCCTTTTCAAACTCTTAAAAAAAAAATTGAAGCCAAGGGAATACTTCCAAACTCATGTTATGTGATCACTATTACCCTGATACCAAAGCCAAATAAGAAACTATAAGAAAAAAACAACAATGACAACAACTATAGACCGATATTTCTGATAAATATTGATGCAACAACCCTCAGCAAATACTAACAAACTGAATTCAACCACTCATTAAAAGGACAATACACCATGACCATATTGAGATGCAAGGGGAGTTCAACATACAAAAAGAAAAAAAAAAGAAAAAATTAATGAATGTGATACACCACAACAAAAGAATGAAGGACAAAAAACATACAACCGTATATTTTTTTCTTTTTAAATTCTGCTAGTCTTTTTAATCAGAAGAAAGAATTGTTCTAATTACTCATGATTGCTGCACACTTCCAGGATATTAAGACAGGTTTACTACCAGTGATAGCAGTACAAGAAAAACAAATCTAAGAAAAGATACCCTAATCTTCCATGGATTTTCCTTCACAAATATTCTTTTTCTTTGCTCAGTATTTAGTTTCTTTTGGGGGGGAGGTGAAGAATCTAAAAAAGATTGGATATATATGTATAACTGATTCACTTTGCTGTACAGCAGAAACTAACACAACATTGTAAATAAACTATACTCCAATAAAACTTAAAGAAAATGAAAAAAAACCAAAAACCACACAACTATCTTAATGCAGAAAAGCATTTGACAACATTCAGTGTCCTTTTATGATCAAAATATTCAACAAAGTAGGAATATAAGGAAATAACCTCATAAAGATCACATATGAAATGCCCACAGCTAACATCATACTTAATAGTGAAAAACTAAAAGCTTTTCCACTAAAATCAGGAACAAAACAAGGATGCCTATTCCTATACTTATATTTAGCATAGTACTGGTATTTGTAACTAGAGCAATTAGGCAAGAAAAAGAAATAAAAGGTATTCAAATCTGAAAAAAGGTAGTACAATTATCTCTGTTCTCAAATAACATGATCTTACACTTTAAAAACCCTAAAGATTCCACAATAAAATTCTTAGTGCTAACAAAATCAACATACAAAAATCAGTTACATTTCTATACACTAACAGTGAACAATCCAAAAAGGAAATTATGAAAACAATCCTATTTACAATAGCATTAAAAAAAGAAACAAACAAAAGTAACCTTAGGAATTAACTTAATCAAAGGGGTGAGAGAATTGTACAATAAAAACTACAAAATACTGATGAAAGAAATGTAAAAATACACAAATGGAAAGACACCTGTATTCATGGATTGCAAGGCTAAATATTTTTAAAATGTCCGAACTTCACAAAGTGCTCAATAGATTCAAGACAATCCCTATCAAGAGTTCAATGTTATTTTTTGCAGAAATAGATAAAACTTCCATAAAATTCATATGGAACCACAAAGGACCTGAAATAGACAAAACAATCTTGAAAAAAGAACAAAACTTGAGGCTTCACCCTTCCTGACTTCAAAACTTATTACAAAGCTGGAATAAAAACAGATATATAGAAAAATAAACTGAATAGAATGCCCAGAAGTAGACACACACAAGTATATGGTCAAATGATCTTCCAGAAGGGTGCCAAGACCATACAATGGAGCAAGGTTCATCTCTTCAGGGGATGGTGCTGAGAAAACTAGATTGTCACATGTGAAAGAATGAGATTGAACCCTTATGTTATACTTTACACAAAAAGCAACTTAAAATGGATTAAAGATTTAAATTAGGACCTGAGGCTTTAAGTCCTAGAAAAAAACAAGGGGAAAAGCTTCATAACATGGTATGATTATTAATTTTATGTATCAACTTAGAGTAGCCATGGATATTCATATTTTTTTCTTGGGCCTATGATGATGTTTCCTGATGAGATTAACAGTTGAATTTGGTGAAATCAGTAAAGTAGATTGCCCTACCTTGTGTGGGTCAAGCATTATGCAATCTCTTGAAGGTCTGATAGAACAAAAGGCAGAGGGAGGAAGAATTTTTTCCTGCCTTACTGAATAAGCTAGAGAATCACATCATTTTCAACTGTCCTTGGACTGAAATTTACATCATCAGCTCCCCATGTCTCAGGCCCTTGGACTCAGTTTGTATTATACCCTGAGTTTTCCCAGCTCTTCATCTTACAGAAAGCAAATTGTGGGAATTCTCAGCCTTCATAATTGCATGAGCTAATATCTCATAAATCTATATCCACCTAACCATCCATCTATCTCTCCATCCATCCACCCATTCATCATATTGGTTCTGTTTCTCTAGAGAATTCCAACTAATACATATTGGTCTTAACAATGATTTACTGGATATGACACCAAACATAGGCAATAAAAGTAAAAATAGTCATGCAGGAATACATGAAACTAAAAAGCTTTTGCACAGCAAAGGAAATAATCAACAGAGTGAAAAGGCAATGGGAGAAAATATTTGCAAATCATAATTATAATAAGGGATTAATTTCCAAAATATATAATGAACTCCTATAACTCAATGACAAAAAAACCAAATAACTCATTAAAAAATAAGAAAGAATGCTTGAATAGACATTTCCCCAGAGAAGGCATACAAATAGCAAACAGGTACATGAAAAACTGCTCAACATCACTAACCATCAGGTAAATACAAAACCAAAACAACACCTCACACCCTTTAGGATTGCATTATCAAAAATAACCAAAAAAACCTCCAAAACAGAAAAATAATAAGTGTTTGCAAGGATATGGAACAATTGGAACTCTTGTGCACTGTTGGTGGCAATGTCAAATGGTGCAGCTGCTATGGAAAATATTACAGAGGTTCTGCAACTAATAGTCTGCATGCCACAACTAAAAAGCCCGTGTGCTGCAACGAAGATTCCGCATGCTGCAAATAAGATGCAGCACAGCCAAAATAAATAAACAATAAAATTTTTAAAAAACTAAAACAGAAATATTATGTGATTCAGAAATCCAACTTCTGGGTATTTTTTTAAAAAAATACAGGGTTTTGAAGAGATATTTACACCTCCATTTTCATTACAGCATAATTTACAATATCCAAGAGGTGAAAATAACCTAAATATCCATCTACAGATGAACAAATAAGGAAAATGTGGTAGACACATGAAGTGGAATATTATTCTGCTTTCAAGAAGGAGGAAATCCTGTCATATACTACAACAGGATGAACCATTATGCTATGTGAAACAAGCCAATCACAGAAGGATAAATACTGAATGACTCCACTTACAGAACGTATCTTACAGTAGTCAAACTTGTAGAAGCAGAGAATAGAATGGTGGTTGCCAGGGGCTGGGAGGAGGGGAAAATGGGGAGTTGCTATGCATTGGGTATACAGTGTCAGTCATGTAAGATGAAAAAGTTCTAGAGATCTGTTGTACAACAATACACATACAGTTAACTAATACTGTACACTTAAAAATGTGTTAACTGGGTGGATTTCATGTTATGTGTTTTTTTTCACCACGATAAAAAAAATGTCAGTAACACTAACCCTAACTTATATTTTCAAATAACTGCATATGGTTTATGTTATAAATATTCATGTACACCTGCCATGACTTTTCTGTGTTCGCTGCCATAGGGGAGACAGCTGTGAGACAGACAAAAATCTATGCCTTCATGGAATTTACTTTCTGGTGTTTCACAGATAATGTTTCAATAAACATTTTTAGACATGCCTGCTTGGCCATATGTAAGAGTTTTTCTCTATGGAGTATAACAAGGAGAGGAATTGCTAAGTCATATATTGGGGGCTTCAGGATTAATTTACTTTCTCAATCAACTGTGCCTATTTTAATTGATTTATAAAATCTCCAGTTGTGTATACAAGTTACTTTGGCATTTTAACATATATTTATATTACCTTTGATAGTATTTAAATATCAAAGCTATTTTTAGATGATAACAGTATACTTTTCCCATCGTCACAGTAGATTGATGAGATAAAGGATACAATTTTACTAGGGTTCTTGATATTTATTTGTAAACTTCTTTCCAAAATGATCATTTAGTATTACAGGAGTATGTCCTCCTCATTTCATCCTTTGTTTTAAAAGAATTTCCTCCTAAAATATGAATGAATGAAAACAAAACATCTTTTTGAGGGTTCTAAGGAGCTGAGTTCTTTTAAAAGAAACTGATACAGATTCTTATGCTGTAAGAGATTTTCATACAATATATTCATATTAAACTACCTTGGGCATGAGTCTAATTATTGTGATATTCTCTTGGTCTTAGTTCACAAAAATTGTAATAACATGTATTTTGAAGGGCCAAAGGTAAAGTAACATTGATAACATCTTAGGTTGGTAGAGATTTTTTACTCTTCTACAGGGTTTTATGAATCTTAATTATTTTGTGGTGCTCCTGTGAGCATCCCCTGACAGCTTGGTATATATTTTACAGTAAATAAAACAAGTAATGGTGTACAGTAATGCATACCAATGCAGAGAGCACCATGGAGAATACATTATTCAAGATTAGCTACTAATGTCACTTGGCTCAGAGTGCAACTTTGCTCAAAGCTTGTTAGGGAAAAAAATAACTTTGGTGTTAGCAATTAAACCTTGTTTTAAGTATGTGGCTAAAAGTGGATATAATGGTTTTCCAACATGGAGGATTTAGCTAAATTGTTACTATGTTTTAATTACTGTATTAGTCTCTGTTCTCCAGAGAAACTAACATATTCACAAAAAACAAAAACCACACAGAGAAAATACTCATGACAATTATAGTCCATGTTTCTATAATTGACCACATGATCCTAACTGGTATTTATAATGGTCTTCTACTACCTATTCTTTACTCCATTTGCCCAGCAAGCATCTCATCTTGTTGTGGTTCTTTACCTGAGAGACCAAAATGTTCACTGCTGAAGGGCTTGGACCATTCATAGTCCTGCCTGTTTGGGTTGTAGTTTTCTAGTGACCATAATCACAAGGCACGGTGATAACAGGAGACACCCTAAGGACTCTCTTGTTCTCCAGACATATTCTTTATTACCTCCATTGTGGAGCTGCAGTTCAATTTCCCCTTTGTAGCCAGGATCAATCACCCCAGCCAGTACAGTAACTCCCTTCTTTGCTATTGATTCAGAGGCACAAGGAACCTAGAATGGCTGGGCAAAAATATTAGCTTCTGGTTCAATGAGATCATTTCTGTCTCCTTTTAGAAGCCATTCTCCTTTTGAAGCTAAGACCTCTAGGGTAGCAGAGCATAAGGTTGTGGGAATGGGAAGCAAAATTTTTGCTAGTGGGTCATTAGGGGTAATAGTGAGTCATGCCACTTCCATTTCCATCCCTTGCTTCTTAGATCCATGAATCCTGTCTATAGGACACTGGTTCAGACCATATCTGGATTTCTGAAGAACCTTGCCCCAGCCCTATGAGGTGTTGCTACCTGGAACACACTGTAACTGAGTCTTCAAAAGGCTCAGTTATTTGTAGTGAGGTGGATGGACCTAGAGTCTGTCATACAGAGTGAAGTAAGTCAGAAAGAGAAAAACAAATACCGTATGCTAACACATATATATATGGAATCTAAGAAAAAAAAAAAGGTCATGAAAAACCTAGGGGTACGATGGGAATAAAGACACAGACCTGCTAGAGAATGGACTTGAGGATATGAGGAGGGGGAAGGGTAAGCTGTGACAAAGTGAGAGAGTGGCATGGAAATATATACACTACCAAACGTAAAATAGATAGCTAGTGGGAAGCAGCCACATAGCACAAGGAGATTAGCTCAGTGGTTTGTGACCACCTAGAGGGGTGGGATAGGAAGGGTGGGAGGGAAGGAGACACAAGAGGGGAGAGATATGGGAACATATGTATATGTATAACTGATTCACTTTGTTATAAAGCAGAAACTAACACACCATTGTAAAGCAATTATACTCCAATAAAGATGTTAAAAAAAAAATTTCCAAAACTGATATTTCCCTTCCCATTCCCGATGTTACCTCCTCTTTCTCAAGGTTTTGTTATCTTTTTCCTAATACTACTTTAGAGCCTGGACTCCTTGAAGCTAATCTCTATATTCCAGTTCATCATCTCTAACACGACTTTCTGTAAAAAGAATTATTTTCTGCAAACAAAATATGCATAGATCATGTTATAGTCCAGACAACTGCAGAGTGCCTACTGGATAAAAGATCTCTTTAGCTTTACCTCTAAATGTCTTCAGAATACACCCACCTCTCTAACTGTGCTTCCACTCCTCCCCCTTACAGACCTGAATTTTCAGTCAAACAACTTCAAGTATCTGCTCGAAGGAAATATTCCACACCCTTTTGAAACTCTGTTTCTTTATACATGCTCTTTGATCTTTTAATAAAGATTCCCACTTTTCTGACTGTCATACTTCAGCTGATAGTTCAAGACCACAGAAGAATACTATTTTCAATTAAAATTTTTCTCAAAATTTCCTAGAGACTTGATTTTTCCTCCTGTTTCTCACATCACTTTATTCATATTCTATATTTCAGTTATCTGCTGGAGTCATGTTAAAGTTTGTTGAGATTAATATATCATTGTACTAAGTCTTTCAGCAAACATTTTGGCAAATTCCTGGAGCATCAAGGCTACACAATCCCCTCTTGCTTAGTGAACAATCCCAATTGAATTGTTAAACTCATTGATATCTTTCCTCTCACAGCATTTTCTTCTATTTTATGGAAAAATCAACTTGGAATACATTCACTTTGACTTCCAACTCACCGAAACATCACTAAAATAAGCTATTTGAACATGTAATAAAGTGGATCAAACTTCTTTGTTGATTTAGCTCCTATGTGATTTTTGTTCTTCTGTCCTTGATATTACCAGTTTTTTTAATATGGAGAAGTTTAGCAAGTAATCTCATCATAAATTATTCCCTTGATGAAGGATAATATTTGTCTTTTGCTCTAAAATTCAATTCAGCTTATTGTGTTACGTATTTTAAATCAAAAACACTTACATTAAAAATATAAAGTGCCCAGAGACCAACTTACTTGGAAACTGTATTCTAATAAATCTTAGGTTTCTTTTTAGAAATTTTCCAAACATTTTCTCCACTTAAAAAACCCCTGTTATAAAAGTGGAACTTTCACAATGTTGAAATATTAAATATTTGGATATAGTAACTTCTTTTCTCTTCAAATTAATGCCAAGATTTTCTTGTACAATGATTAATAAATGGAACTTATCCAGAGAATCCATACACACACACACACAAAACCAACCAACCAAACAAATGAACACTTATGATGGAGAAAGATTATGATACTTTACTAGAGGTGGAGTTTTTAGATGTCAACTGTGGTTCTGAAGAATAAGGTTTTTCTACAGATATTCTTCTAGGAGAGGCTTTTATTTGTGGTCATGCAACTGATATTTAATTGGAGCACCTCAGGTATTTAGACCATACTGTATTATTTGAAAACCTAGGAAGAAGCAAAGTGTCTTGCATATATTAGGCATATATTAGGCATAAAAAAGATATAGTTATTGAGTCAACTAATGAATAGAAAGAACTAAATCAATTATATCATTTGAATTTGTATTTCCTTTCTAGATAATTATTTGGTAGTGTTCACTAAATATTCTTGAAAAAATATGAAAACCAATAATGGTTTTCTTTCTATCTAAACTGGGAAAAAGAAATGTTGGTGAACAGTAAACTTCAATTATTTCAAAATTAATTTTTTTTCTTGAGACCTATAACATGCAGAATTTTGTAAGGACCTCACTAAGAATAACAGTTTAGTATGAAGATGGATCTACATTCCTGGTGCCAAAATGGTGGTAGCTGAATATCAAAATTCTCATTCATTTTCTGTGTAATAAATGATTTATAATGATTTATTAAAGCTTGATGAAATAGGTATTTTATTAAATAGTCAAATTGTATCACACTCAATTACTTTAACAGTCAATATAGAACTTATACTTCTACTGATATAGTAAGTTTGATAATCTGAACTACTCCACTGATGGATATCTCATAAATTTAAACAAATATAATTTATAATGCTTTCCAAAGCTTGCTACCAAGTAAGACATGGTGAGATAACTAGCCTCCCTCCTCTACTCCCAATCAGATAACAATCAGTTAACCAAATTATATATTATTTTGAGAAAAGTTGCAAGATTATTCTCAAGGGAATATTATCAGTCTAATGGAAAATACCAAAGCATACTTAAATCAGCAATTCTACTACAAAAAGCACCAGTTTAGTGATGACAGCAGATGATAAAATTCATTCAAACAGAACTTCCAATCAGCTTTTTAGTTCTCACTCTTAAACATGAGCAAATGGACAAGGATCAGACATTTAAATAAAGCAATGAAAAGGAACTGAACAAAGCAAGTTAAGAAAAAATAATAATTCGATGGAAAAATGTAAAAAGAGGAGAATATTAAAAGTAATTATTATGATGATCAGACATAATCGAAGTTATGGCATCCATGAATCAAGGAACACTCCATAAAAAAGACTCAGTAAAAGGGTTGGGATATAAGACTAAGGAAATATCCAAGAAAATAGAGTAAAAAATGTAAAGGGATTTAAAATAGGAGAGAAAACATAAGAAATTAGGAGAAGTTGGAAATAGGAAATTAGAAATTAGGGAAAATAATTAAAGTGATATTTCAAAAACTTTCCCCAAATGGAAAGACATGAATTTTCTGATGCAAAGGACTCATCAAGTGCCTGTATAATGGAAGGAAAAAAAGATCTATAACAGGCATATGAAATTTCAAAAAGACAGAAAAATTCTACAACTTTTGAGGAAGGAAATCAAAATCAAAAAACAAAACAAAAAGTATTTCATAGAAAAGATCAGGGATAAAATTCCAGAGTACTTCTCAACAGGATTATTCAGAGACTATAAGATAATAGAAGAATGTCTTCAAATTCTGATTTCATAATTTCTAGCCCAATATTCTATACCCATTCAAATTCTCAAGAAGTGAGAAAACAAAATAAACATATTTTCAGATAAACAGGATTCTGAAAGTAATTATTTCCCATGCATCTTCTCTTAAAAAGCTTCAGGAGTATGTGTTCCATCTAAAAAGAAGATTAACACAGAAAAAGGAGGACATTGCACTCTGGAAAGAAGTGACCTTATACAAGAGCACAGTGACACGAAGTCTCAAAGTTGAAGGGTTATTGTAAGGGTATAGCTAAGCATCAGGTCTGAAAAGTAATGAGTCAAAACTAGACCAAATCAAAAGTCTCATAAAGAGATTTTTTTCCAAGAATTTAAAAAATACCTACAGTGTTTGAACTTACTGAGTGGAGATTAACATTACTGGAAGAGAGTCGGAAGTTAAACTAGTGAAACATACATAAAAAACTAAATAAATGTAAAAAAATCTACACAAATATTAATTGAGGAAAAACAAAATTTTTAATGAAAGAAATATTACTAAAATACACTACATGGCTTACGTCTGATATTTAAATAATCATAATATATAAACAATAAGCATTGATTTCACTTTCATTAGTTTTATATCATAAAAATATGATAGAATAAGGCAAAATACCCAATTTGGCCACTTTTAGCCTTCGAGGTGGGAGAATTATAGTCCCCTCCAGCTATTCTGTCCTACCTAAGTTTGGGGGAAGCTCTTGTGAATTTACAGTCCAGAAGCACAGGCTCAACAAAAGACTGATTCCTAACCAAAGGGCTATAAACAGTTTCTGCTCCCTCTACACTTTACCACTCCATTGCTAAAGGCCTATTTACAGTGGATCCTTTTATTGAGTACATCATACCTGGCTATCAAGAAAAAAATATAAAGGTCAGTGAAAAGGGTGAAGATGGTCAAAAGGTACAAACTTGCAGTTATAAGATAAGTAAGTCATGGGGATGCAATGTACAGCATGGTGACTATAGTTGTATTTGAAAGTTGCTAAGAGTAGATCTTAAAAATTCTACTATTGAATTTTTAAGAAAAAATTGTTTGACTATATGTGGTTATGGATGTTAACTAAACTTATTGTGGTGATCATTTTGCAACATAAAAATAAAATAAATTAAGAAAAATACAAGGCATAACGAAAGGTAAAACACAGTTTGAAGAGAGAGAGCAAGCATCAGACTCAGACCCAGACCCAGACCCAGATATGGCAGGGGTATGATTAATATACTAAGGGCTCCACTGGATAAAGTACACAGAATGCAAGAACAGATGGGTAATATAAGCAGAGAGATGAACATTCTAAAAAGGAACCAAAAAGAAATGCTAGAGATCAAAAACATTGTAAAAGAAATGAAGAATGTCTTTGGTGGGCTTATTAGTACATTGGACATGGCTGAGGAAAGAATCTCTGAGCTGGAGAATATTTCAATAGAAACCTCCGAAACCAAAAGCCAAAGAGAAAAAGAGACTCAGAAAAACAGAACAGAATATCAAAGAGGTGTGGGACAACTACAGAGTTTTAACGTATGCAGAATGAGAATACCAGAGAGGAACAAAGGGCAAGAAACAGAAGAAATATTTGAAATATAATGACTAAGAATTTTCCCAAATTAGTGCCAGACACCACTCAGGAAACTCAGGACAAATAAGGAGGATAAAGGGTAAATAAAAAGCAAACCAAAAAAACAAATCAACAACAACAAACATAAACAAAACTACATGTAGGTATATAATTTTCAAACTAAGGAAGATCAAAGAAAAATAAATAATTCTGAAATAAGCCAAAGAGAAAACATATACCTTACCTATAGAGGAGCAAAGATAAGAATTACATTG
Organism: Aethalodelphis obliquidens; assembly: GCF_003676395.1. NCBI lineage: Eukaryota > Metazoa > Chordata > Mammalia > Artiodactyla > Delphinidae > Aethalodelphis > Aethalodelphis obliquidens. Next base: position 101,975,364 of record NW_020837945.1, read on the forward strand.
AACTTCTCAGAAACCATGCAAGCAAGCCAAGAGTGGAGCGAAATATTTAAAGTGTTGAGAGAGAAAAAACTCACTAACCTAGAATTCTGTACCCCCAGAAATTATCCTACAAAAGTGAAGGAGAAAAAAAGATGTTCTCATGTAAACAGAAATTGAGGTTACTGGTTGATAGTAGACCTGCCTTTCAAAAAATGTTAAAACAAGTTCTTTTGAGAAAAGAAAATTATAAAAGCAGATACTTGAATTTACATAAAGAAATGAAGAGCACTGGAGAATGAATGGGAATAGAATAAAAACTGAGTTCCATAAGATCCACACTTATTCTTAACTGATATAGCAGATAACAGTTTTTCCAAAATAATAACAACAATATATTCAGTTTTGTATGCTTATGCATATGTTTATGTATGCTTATGTACAACGTAATCAATAACAAAATGACACAAGTGATGAAAGAGAGGAATTCAGATTACTTTGTTATTCCCAGATACTCTAACGATGCATGTAATGGTATAGTGTTCTTGGGAAGTGGATTAGGTGTAAATGCATATTGCAAATTCTAGGGCAAACATCAACAAAAAATTAAAATAATAAATATAACTGATGTGCTAAGAAAGGAGAGAAAATAAAATCATATAAAATGTGCAATCAAAACCACAAAAGGTAGGAAAAGAGCGAAAGACAAAAACAGGAACAAAGAACAAGGGCACCAAGTAGAAAACAGTAACAAATATGGTAAATATTGATCCAACTGCAATCACTTTGAACATCAATGGTTAATTGCACTAATTAAAGCACAGAGATTGTCAGAGTTGATCAAGAACAATTCCCACTTGTATGTTGTCTACAAGAAACCCACTTTAAATATAAAGACACAGAGGGGGAAGATCTAAAAGAACGGGGAAGAACTATTCTAACACTAATCAAAATAAAGCAGATGTTCTATATTAATTTCAGACAAAGCAGACTTCAAGGCAAGGATGGTTATCAGGGATAAAGAAAGACATTACATATTGATAAAGGAGTCAATTATTTAAAAGACATAATCCTTAAAGTGTATGCACCTAATGACAGAGCATCAAATAATGTGAGGCAAAAAGTCATGTAAATGTAAGACGTAGATGAATTTGATCTAATAGCTGGGGACTTAAAACCTCCTCTATTAGAAATAGACCCAAGAGGCAGAAAAATCAGTAAGGACATAGTTGAACTCAATTCCACCACCAATCAACTAGATATAATTGGCATCTGTGAATTACTTCATTCCATGACAGCAAATACATATTATATTTAGGCTCACATGGAATATTCACTAAGATAGAATACCTTCTGAGCCATAAAACACACATTAACAAATTTGAAAGGATAGACATCACACAATGTGTTCTCAGGCCACTTGGAAATACACTAGAAGTCAGTGACAGGAAGATAGAAAATACCAACATATTATATAGACATTAAATAACACACTTCTAAGAGATGGTCAAAGAAGAAATTAGAGAAACAAAACAATATTTTAAACTAAATGAAAACAACTTATCAAAATGTGTGGGATACAGTGAAAAGCAGCACTTAGAGGGAAATTTACATCGAATGAATGTTTTAGAACAAAAATATAAAATCAGTTATCTAAGCTTTAACCTTAAAAACTATAAAATGTAAATTAAATTCAAAGTAAGGAGAAGAAATAAAAATTAGACTGCAAATAAATAAAATTGAAAACAGGAAATCACTAGAGAAAGCCAACTAAAGCAAAAGCTGGTTGTTTGAAAAAGATAAATAAAACTGAAAAGCCTCTCACCAGGCTAAGTAAGAAAAAATAAAAATGAAGACACATATTACAAATAGCAGAAATGAAAAAGGGGGCATTACTACAGAGCTCATGGACACTAAAGGGATAATGAAGGAATATTATGAACAACAATATGCTCACAGATTTCATAGCCTAGATGAAACGGACCACTTCCTTGAAAGACACAAGCTTTCAAAACTCATACAAGAAGAAACAGATGATCTGAATAATATACATATTATATACATATTATATATATATACATATTTGAGAAATTGAATTAATAACCTTCCAAAACAGAAAGCATCAGGCCCAGATGGATTCACAAGCGAACTCTTTCAAATATTTAAAGAAGAAATCCCATTAAGTTTTTACACTCTCTCTCAGAAGACAGACGCAGAGCGAACACTTCCTAACTCATTTAATGAGGCAGTCATTACCCTTATACCAAAACCAAAGACATTACAAGATAAGTATTCTACTCAGGACCTTCACCTAGTGTCTGCCTATGGTAATAAAGGCTGTGGACAAAGCCACACTGATTGTCTTTGTTTCCAATGAGCCCCCAAACTGGTGCCCCTTCAATGTCAGTGCTTAGATTCAGGCAAGTCAAAAACTAGTCCTTAGGGAAGTCCCTGGCTAAAACTCAAAATTTTGGACTTGAATTCCAGTCTTTTCTTTCCAACCCCAGAAGTAAATTAGGAGCTGGGAGGTTTCTATCATGCCGCACTATGCTGGGGAGAAGGGCTCTTGTGAGTAGGTACCACAGATTTTCTTACTGGGCTTCCAGGCAGTTGTCTTTGCAATTGCCTGGGGTGCAGCAACAGTTTAACTGGTTTCTGGATGTCTTACAAAGGTAACTGGTCCATGTGTTTTTATTAAGTTGGTGCATCTGTGGGAGAAAGAGTGTCTGTGGCTTCCTATTCCACCACTTTGATGACATCACTCTTTGTGTGTTTTTAAACCAGTTTAACATGCATTAAACTGATACTACTTTGCTAGTATACTCTTATTTCTTAGAATTTCAACTTGCATATATTAGTCTAAATTTTAAATTGGTATTTTAAACGGGGTAAATTATGCAATTTTTGAAATGGTCATCATGTAAGCATTTATCTTTTTTACATGCATTATTTCCTGTGATGAGAATCTATAAAATTATGTTGTACCTGAGAAATTTGCAACTGACAACAATATTCAAGCTTAATGGTTCTTACTTTGGTCTCAGAATTCCTTTTCATTTTGAAATGCTAAAATAAATATTTAAAAAAAATTAAAAGTAGGGGCTTACCCTGGCGGTGCAGTGGTTGAGGGTCCGCCTGCAGATGCAGGGGACACGGGTTCGTGCCCCGGTCCGGGAAGATCCCACATGCCGCGGAGTGGCTGGGCCCGTGAGCCATAGCCGCTGAGCCTGCGCGTCCGGAGCCTGTGCTCCGCAACGGGAGAGGCCACAACAGTGAGAGGCCCGCATACCGCAAAAAAAAAAAAAAAATTAAAAGTATTTTTCAAAGAAAAAGATTGAAAGAGTGGCATTGTTTTATATTTTTATAAAACTATTAGCTGGCTTAATAAACATGTCTAATTTTTTAATCTGTTTATGTTTTCAAACTGTTGCAACTCGTTTTTCATTGAATTATATAAAGAATAGCCTGTCTTATATAGATATGTAGTTGGAAAAACAAAGGGTAATTTAGGGACTTTTCAGTTAACTGAAGATATTCTTTGACTATATCAAAACTGAAAAGTGATATTTCTTTCAAAATTAGTTTTAATGTGGAATCTGAAATTATATCAATAAACTTTTCTTTTTTTTTTTTTGCTGTACGTGGGCCTCTCATTGTTGTGGCCTCTCCCGTTGCGCAGCACAGGCTCCGGACGCGCAGGCTCAGCAGCCATGGCTCACGGGCCCAGCCGCTCTGCGGCATGTGGGATCTTCCCAGACCGGGGCACGAACCCGTGTCCCCTGCATCGGCAGGCGGACCCTCAACCACTGCACCACCAGGGAAGCCCCAATAAACTTTTTGAATATTGTCCAATTAAAACTCATGGGTCTGTCTTGCATTTTGAATGGACTTTTACCACTGAGGCTGGCCTTTCAGTGAATCTTAATGAACTCTCAAGGGTCTCTGGAACATATTTTGAGAACCACTGCCCTTGCTTTGCCTGAGAGATGTTCTCTCTCCCTCTCTATTTAAACTGGGATAGCAAAGACTATGTACAGTTGACCATTGAACAACGTGGGGGTTAGGGACACCAATGGCCCCTCCTCACACAGTTGAAAACCTTTGTGTAACTTTACAGCTGGCTCTCAGTATCCCCGGTTCTGCGTTTGTAGATTCAAGCAAGCACACATCTGTAGTAGTAGTAGTACCTACTTAATGGAAAAAAAAATCTGTGCAATTTAAACCCATGTTGTTCAAGGGTCAACTCTCTATATAGTTTGAAAGTATGTTTTATTCACTAAACATATCATAAACAGATTCTTTTATTTTGAGGTAATCCCTATATATTCTGGACATATAAAATATATAGAGGGATTATTTAACCATTTCCCTATTATTAGAAATACAGTTTCCACTGTTTAAATATCACATATAAAAGGCAAATTTTTTTTTTTTTTTTTTTTTTGCGGTATGCGGGCCTCTCACTGTTGTGGCCTCTCCCGTTGCGGAGCACAGGCTCCGGACGCGCAGGCTCAGCGGCCATGGCCCACGGGCCCAGCTGCCCCGCGGCATGCGGGATCCTCCCGGACCGGGGCACGAACCCCTGTCCCCTGCATTGGCAGGCGGACTCTCAACCACTGCGCCACCAGGGGAGCCCTAAAAGGCAAATTTTATCCACATTCCAGTTACTTCATGAATGAGGAAAATAAACATGATGGGAACTGGGAGCAAGTAAAGTAATAAGTTGGGCTTCCCTGGTGGCGCAGTGGTTGAGAGTCCGCCTGCCAATGCAGGGGAAGCGGGTTCGTGCCCCAGTCCGGGAAGATCCCACATGCCGCGGAGCGGCTGGGCCCGTGAGCCATGGCCGCTGAGCCTGCGCGTCCGGAGCCTGTGCTCCGCAATGGGAGAGGCCACAAGAGTGAGAGGCCCACGTGCCGGAAAAAAAAAAAAAAAAAAAGTAATAAGTTTTAAAACAAAATTAAAGTATCTACCTCAGTTCTGCATATTTCACTAGGTTAATATTTGCTAGGCACTACAAATTCAGATAGGGACTCTGTACAAACTACTTTTTAGTTGTGACCTGAAGGTGAGACGATGGTATCATAGGAGTGGACAATGAGGAGGGCTAGGAATGCTTCACACAGCTGATTTGTGCCTAAATGCAGAGGCTGGATATACTCCTTCCCATCAAAGGTTGAGGAAACAGACATAAACAAAAACACAGTAAGGATTATATGCACAAAAGAAGAAGACTTAGAAGACCTACTTTTCTCATTATTTATTCTACAAATTTACTTCTAATTTTTAAAAGACAAATATAGCTGTTATGCTATGTTCAACTGATTTAAAATATTTCAGCATAGATAATATGATGTTAAAATTAAATATTAAGCACACTACAAGGGTCTGAGCTATCAACCAGAGGCTTTGCTAAATAGAATGATGAATATCAGAAATGAGTTTTCATTAGTAAAATCAGTGGTAATCAAAGTCAGAATTGTATGTTCATTGTTGAAATTAAAGGCATTCAAGATTTGTTAGTTGGGTAAGAAAAATGTAGAAAAATGCTCCATGCCTGCACTAATGGGGTATAAGAACCCAGCCAACACTGTAACCTCTACTTTAGGAATCATCCAACTCCTCGCATAGGTCCCTGGCTGCATGATGCCAATAATTGCAAACCTAACCAAGTCCTACCTCTGGAGCATGTCCTGTCCTCCCCAAGTGAGCTGTGAAGCCCAAGCGACAGGGAGCATGGACTCACATCAAGCCTATACAGCAGGGTTTCCAAGCTGTGTCCTTGCCCTCTACTGGCTAACAAATACCTAATAAACACCTGTATGTGAGGACAAATTTCTCCTGGTGAGATTACCCATGCTCAAACTTTTTGGTGCTTGATTTTATCTACTGATAAGAGCCTAAGGGTTGTGCATGATTAAACTGGCTTAGGTCATTTCACAGCAATAGCTGTAGGGATTTTGAAACCTTGAGTAAAACTAGTAAAATTGAAAACAATTTACCTAACGATAAAAACACCTAAGGCTAAATTATAGAAAGCATAATTCATATAGCAAAATCTAAATTAAAAATCCAGAAACCACACACAAAAAGCAAAATGTATAAAATTTAGACAAAGTAAGGAAGATATAATGCTAAGTATAAACAATTGGGTATTTTGTATAAGTGTTATTTAATCTGTATTGTATACTTGAAATCTGCTAAAAAGATAGATTTTAAATTAAATTTTCTCAACACACACACACAATGGTAACTATGTGGAGGTGATGGATAAGTTATTTAGCTTTACCGTGGTGATCTTTTCACAATGTATGTATATATCAAAATATCAAGTTGTAAGTACACCTTATATATTTACTATTTTTATATGTCAAAGATATCAATAAAGTTGTTAAGATGATATTTATTCTGGAAATTTCAAGTACATTTTCCTATTAAGTCTTTATTAATCTGAAAGTATCATACAAAGTTATATAAATAAAATAAGCGTTACAAAACTTACTAGGGAAAATTAAAAGTTTACATAGAAGTTAAACCTATATATGAGTGAAAGAAAAGCTAAAGAAGCAATCAAAACATAGAATTTTAGTGAAAATGAAATAAAGTGTAACCTCCAAATACAGTTTTACATTAAAAGTTGCAGTCAATAGGTAAAATATAATGTTATGAACTTGTCAGGCCAATACTACATTAGAACAATGTCTCAGAAAATGTAGAATCAGGCAATTGGTGCCATTACCATTGTGTTAAGTTCATAAACTGGGCCACTTTTCTCTTTTAAACTTTATAGGTGGGCTAGAGAATATTTTTTGTTATCAACTTCTATTAGCCTCATTCCTACAGTTAATTCAGTTACCACCTTCAGAAACAGTGACAAATTAGTACATACAAAGAAAAAAAGTAAAGGAAGAAAGAAGAAAATCATATTCATCTAGTAATAATGATTTTACCTCCTACTAATATATTACATATATAACTTTTTTTCCTGTAAAGTGTTTAAATTAAATTGTGTAAATCGTAATCTAAGTTATACAAGAAGTCTAGTATGAGACATATCTTCAATCTTGTTGAATATCAAATTGGCTATTAAATATTAAAATATGAATGGGAAGCGTAATGAGAATATATTTTACAACATTTCTATTCACATATACTCATCCCTAAGTTTCAAAATGCCTAATATGTGTGAAGAACTGTATGGTCATTTGGGTACTAGAGAAAAGTAAAGGATTTCTTATAACTAGCCATATAAAAGAGAGAAATACATAAATATATATGATGTAGTATATTTATTCATTATACAGAGCATTTATTGAAAATAAAAAAGTCTCACAGAAGAGGTACGGAGAGTGATATGAGAGTTTGTATCTATCTGCATTTTTTAAAAGCTTTACTTCACAGGGGAAAATACTTAAGAATAGTCAAATAAACTTTAAATTATTTTACCATATTTAAATGTATTTCAGAAACCTAATTTCTTTGAATTATGATCTTATATAAGTTAATGTTTATATTCTTAACTTTATTTTCTTGAAAAGATCATTGAATAATCAGAGTAGAAATGATACAAAGTATAACGCAAACTGCAAAACAGAAAAGAGTAATACTGACTTGTTTGTTCTAAAGAACTACTTTATTCAAGAGATCACCCACTTTCTAAAGAGCTGGAAAGGGAATTGCAGTATTTGCAATAAAGCTTTCACTCGGAGAGAGGTAACATGAGAGTGTGTGATTAAGTAATCCACTTTTCCTATTGAAGCTTTTACAAATTTTATTTATATGGAGAGAAAAAATCATAAAATGATACATATTAACAATAATTTCATAATATTGTTTGGAATGAGGCATATCGTCTGGTTAAAATTTTAAAAGACTAATGTAGAGGCTATTACATAACAGCTGAGAGTCAAGATTATATCCTGAGTAAAAATGGAAAATCTAAAATTGTAGCTTGTTTTTATGTAATCTATCTCCTTTAAATATTTTCTTATTGCTAAAAGATATTTTAATATATCTACCACTGTAAACAAACTAAATTTTCTTCGATAGTTGTAATTCTGTTAAGAGTGTAAATACTGCAGATTACATCTAAAATCTTCTGTGTCAAGTTTTTGAATTTATTATCCATGTAATGTTTATGATGAGATTTAAGAAAACTCTTTAATCCATTAGGATGCTGGACAACAGAACTGAGAAGAAATGACATGGTTCTCAGGGACCTGGGTTTCATTCCATCCTCTTTCACATTCTGGCTCTGTTACCTTGGGCAATAATTTGGACCTCTGAGACTCATTTTGGAGTTAATAATAAAATACAGTAATCTAGGTCAAGTCAATTGTTTTGCACATATAGTGAAAAAGAAAACTTTGAGTAGGTACAATGACAGTTATCTGTAAGCTGGCTTTTTTAAAATTTTTATTGGAAATATATTTGGCTCCAAGACATAGTGAATTTTTTTTTTATAAAACTTTGTCAAACTAATGTGAAGCCAACAAAGGTTTTGCATTATTTTTAACAAAATACAGTAATCTCTGATCATCAGTTGAGCTTTTTTCCCCAGAAGCACAAGGACAAAATGATGCTTTATAGTGCAGATTGATCGATTTTGTTTTTTTAAAAAAGAGAAGAGCTCAAAACCACAGAAAATCACTCCTCTTACAAAAAACAATCAAGACTTATTATGCCAAGAAGTTTGCAAACCTGACAGCAAATTTAATGACAAATTTTGTGCTCGGAGAGAAAGAAGAATGAGTTATTGGCAAAATACCTATACCCGATGACATTTTTGGTGCTTTGTAAAATCACAGAGATAGAAAAGCAATTACTATTACTCTTCTTGGAGTGATATCACAGCCTGCAAAAGGGTGCATTGCACTCAGTGCCAACAGAGAAACAGTCACATGTGGAGCAATTAAGGCTGAGCTCTCCATAATATTTTAAAATATGTGAGGGGCCATCTCCTCAGTTGTAACCCACACACACCAAAATTGTGAACGTCATATAGTCATAGACTTATCTAGCGAAGGGCTTAATGTAATGTCTAGTCCATAATTTTTAGGTTGACTTTGATCTGAACATCTAGAATGATCTGATACAGATACCAACATTTTTTCATTCCTGATGGCATAAAATTGAATGTTGGGATTGTCTGGCCTATACTTCAAGTTATTGTTCAGTTAAATATGAATAACTTGGTGAAAGACAGCAAACAAGAGCAAAAAACTTTGATAATTATGTTTTATGTTTATTATGTTAGAGAACACAAATGCTAAATGTTTCATAATTGCTCATCTCCAATTAAGCTATGTGGAAAAACACTTAGAAAATATTTTGGTAACCTCTGCAGGGTGAAAGTAATTATTATCAAGCTATATACAGTGCTTTCCTGGAAGACAGGAAACCATGATAATACCCTCCAAGACTGATTTTAAAAATCACATAAACCCCAATATTTTCAGTACAACGGAAGAACTGATAACTAATTGTACTAAGTACTCAACTTCCTCTCTATAGTATGTTTAATAGTAGCCTCACCAAAGCTAGTGATTATGGTGTCATGGTCTAGGGCAGTGGCAGTGAATAAATGTTCATATTTGAAATATATCAATATTTAGGAACTGGATTATTGAATATGAGAAGATGAAAGAGAAGTGTCACAGAAGAAGCACCAGGTATCTGCTTAGATAACAGGGTGAATGACGGAGGAACAAACTCACAAAGAGAAGCAAGCTTAAGCTGCAGACTGAGGACCATAGTTTTTATTACATTATAAATGGCTAAAGGTTATTAAAGATGAAGAAGTCAAAGAATTAAGATTCTAAAGCTTTTGCTGGGTCTTAGACATTTCTCAGGAACTTCAAAACCTGCTGAGTAATGCAGCGCATGTCTTCAGTGAATTAGAAAAGGAACTGAGAAGTTGGTAGTATATCCAGGTGCCCCAAATAAATAGGTTTTAGACTCTGAATGATTTAATAGCGTGATTAGGGATGCCATCTGCCATGCCTGACATTTGTGGAATTTAGGACAATAAGCACCTCTCCTTAAGAAGGTTACATTTAATGCTAGGAATGGAAGGAAACGTTTTTTGAAGGGGTTGAGATTGTAGCTGTTTTTGTTTTGCTTTTTAGCACAGTTCCAGAGGAAAAAAATAGAGATTTCTAGGAAGGATAAAAGCAACAGGAGCTCGCAAAAGGCAAAATAACGCACAAAGCAATATATAGAGAATATGGAGAGGAAGGGTTCAGAGAAGCTTACATTTGAATCACAACAGAAGTAAACTTGGGATGTGTGGAAGAGTGAATTGAGTTGTACTCAAGACTTTTTTTTTTTTTTTTTTTTTTTAAAGGTATTAGTCCCCAAACTCCTTTTATCTTTTAGGTATCATGTACACTTCCTTCATCAAACTAACCACAAAGTGCAAGTGTGTGTGAAATGAATGTCAGTCTTAACTTTTAGCCTGTAAACTACATGCACGAATAGTCATGTTCATCAGTGTTTCTCTGAGCACAGGTTCTGGTACATAGTAAACGTACTATAAGCTATAAGATCTAGATTTGTTTTCTTCTCTGGACTTAAATGAAAATGGACTTTAATATGTGTAGTATTCATCCATGGGATGTCTATATTGGACTGTGTACAAAGACAGGAAAAAAGATGAATCAGACACTGAAAAGTTCATTCCACCTATTTTCTTCTTGATTTTATTTTTATTCAAGCATTTTTCTTCAATGAATATGTATAGATCGATAATTCAAATAAAGGTGAGGATATCTGTTTTGCTCACTAATAGATCCCCTGCATCTAGACGGGTACCTGGTAAAGAGTAGACACTTTCTATATTTGTCAAATTAATGATGAAACTTACCAACATTCCTGAAAAACAACAACAACAACGTCCTCATCATGTGTTCTTCATTGACTAACAATATTTTGGGGGGATAATGATAGTTGATAACATTCCCAACAGATCTACTACTTCAGCACATTAAAGGGAACCAAGATATGTGTCTGTTATAATAGCAACTCATCATATTTGCCATATAAAATATATTTTTCTAAGAGTAACATAAAGGTATACTGGAAGCCTCACACTCAAAGAGGTTAAAGTAATATTCCGAGAAACATAGTGAGGGATTTGTAATGAGGTCACAGCTGCTGAGTAATGTACACAATAATAGTATAAACTATTTGTGTACTCATTTCTAAATGCATTTCTAACATCAACCTCCACTACCTTCAGGGAATAATTTTATTTTCTATTTAATTTCAGGTGCTGTAACTGCCTTAAGTTTGTTATAAATTATGCATAGCCCTATACAGAAATGAAAGTTTCACTTTCTATTGTTTACCAAGTACAAATTTTGTTTTACATTAAACATGCTGTAGATTTACGGTTCAATTCACGATCTTGTTATGGTTACACAATACTAATCAAATGAGAGTTTCAATGGACAACTTTGACAAATGTCAGATTTTTCAGTAGATTATCAAGAATTCTATTAGTGCATTTAAGATTCACAGAACAAATATATAAAATATAATTAAAAGGCTACTTCTCGACCTGAAATTAGATTCCTTTTCTTAGAGCTAAGCCTTCAGTAGTAGTGAGTTTGTCTTTTAATTACCAACTGCAATTCTGAATTATTTTTTTCTCTCTCACATTGTAACAGAGCTTAAAAATCTCATGTCATTTCTATTTCTCCTTTATCCTGCATAGCTAGGGAACAAGGGAATAAGCTGTGATTTTTCCTTCCCTATGTTTTTTAATGAAATTATTTGACAGAGAAATTATACTGTTATAATAATTTGTTAATTTTTTCTCTTTTAATCTCTGAAATTTGGTTAACTTTATTAGCCTCAACGGGGTTATCATGTAACTGCATTACTGTATATAAGGGGAGCTTTTTAGACTAATTTCTGATCAAGCAATGATTCTTTTTCTCCAGATTTTCTAAGCAAGAAACTTTGTTATTGTATCTATTGAGATATTTTATAATTAAGCAAAAATTGAATGAATGAGAAATCTTCCCTTTCATGAAATGTAGTGAAATAGGCTTTTCAAAAAAAATAACATGGACAAATTGTATTTATTAAACACAGGCTTTCATCTTTAATCTTGAACATGTGCAGCATTTGACACAGTTAACCACTCCATCTATCAGAAAACATCCTTCTCTCTTGAATTTTCTGGCACAATACTTTGCTGCTTCTCTTTCTGCCTCTCTGGCCACTACTTTCCAGTACTAATCACATCATTCTCTCTATTCTGTGCACCCCTTGAGCTCAGTTCTGAGCTCTCAAACCAACTCACTTCTGACCACCTTGGAGTAACCTCAAAACTATAGCATCACTGGAAGTTTTCCTCTGCTCCCCTTCCTTAATTATCTAGCCTTTCCATGCTGTGTAAAGTGCTGAATATTGCACAGATCATTTCCCAAAATTTTGGAAAATTTTGGAAATCAAAATTTAAGGGATTTCTTTATTCTTCTCTTTTCCTAAGAATCTCTTCCCCACTTAGTAAATGTTTTTCCTATTCCTCCAACTTTTCCCCAAACATATTTGTCAAATCTGTTCTATCTCCACTACCATCACCACCATATCTCATCTAAGCAATTGAAATAGCTTCCTAACATGTTTCCCTGGCCCACTCATGAGCCAAAGAGTTAATTCTCCACACAGCAACCATGGTAGCATTTTAATAATATAAACCAACTACTTTCACTTCTTTGTTTAAAAATTTCAGTGGCTCCTTATTGCTCTACAATGAATCACAGGTGCCTTGACCAGGTCTACACCACCCAGCATGATGGTCTCTGACCTTCTTTCCAATTTCATTTGATAACATAGCTCTTATCTCCCCCTCCATCATGTTATACCTTCACTAAATTTCTCTTAACTCTTCATAAAAACGACAAGCCCTTGCTCACCTCAGGGACCCTTACCTTACTGCCTCAATACCTGCATAAGTTGCTTTAACCTCATATAGACCTCAGCTCAAATGTCATATTTCACAAGGGCATTTAATGATCATCTTCCACAAAATAATCTTTCTTATTAACTTCTTCACAGTAGTTAGTAATCAGGAATTATTTTATTTTATATGTACATGTGGTCACTTTTCCCTTTCTTGAATGCAAATTGAAAAGGTCATAGATAATATAGGTGAAATATAGAAATATATATATTTCTAGCCACTAGCATAGTACTGGACTATTGTAGGCACTATGTAAAAACTTGCTGAACAAATGAACAAATAAATGTGTGAATGAATAAAATAATATGCAAATCATATTTCCACATACCATTGGATGAAGTGATCTCTATTTCAGTTTTTATCCATATAGAGAAGTTATGTATTAGTGCAAGGGGGAAAATACCACAAACAGAACTACTCAATTCTCATGTACTGATCTTATTTAAAATCTCATAAATGACCTTCTTTCAAATCTGCTCACAATCTGTGGAAGACCTTTTTCTCCCAATATTCATAGTATTAGGTTGGTTAGAGCAATAATGACCTTACAGAAAGTCATAGCTATACCTTAACAACATGGACACAAACCATCTTCCTGAGCACTGATGGAGTAAATTTTTTGAGGTGACTTGTATCATCTGAGAAACACACCTTCCGAGCAAAGTCCTTTGCTTGGCCTATGCAAGCATATGTTACTATAACATCTGATCTCAGGAACCAAGAAGAATTCAAAATTGTTTGACATCCTCAAGTTCAATGATACAGAAAAGGCATGTGTTGCCAGTGAAGGAATAGGACAGCATTTGCCAACTCCTCCAGATGCTTCTCCTTTTAGCCTGATGAAGCCTCACAGCAAGTTTTATTTTGTCCAGATGCTACATTTTTAAGGTCTTGGGAAAACAACTGTAAACTAGGTCTATGATCCAGATAAAAGTAGCGTTTTCCCTCTCTGCCTTTAATGTCCATATCAGGTTATCAAAAATGAATTCTAAATTCAGAATTATTTATTTTGTTTACCCAATTCACCTAATATTATATGAATTAAGGTTCTTTTCTGATTGGCTATAACACAGCAGCCATTGTACAGATCAAATGTATATATCAAATTAAACAGTTTATACTGAATTGCTACACATGCACGTATTAGTTACTTATTGTCACTAAAAGATTTAGATTTAACATTTGGATTTGTTTCAGACATTTTTAAAGTTAAAATTTGCTCAATTATTTTAGCTGTCTTTTTACCTCATTATAAATCTTCAGTTTATGTCTGGAACCTCCCTATACTCATTTCATAAAATGTTCTCTTTTCTCTCAGGGTGGGAAAGCATAGCCACTCAAGTCAGGTAGATGTGTGTTCAAAGCTGGGTTTTGCAACTGACCTTATACACCTGAACTAAGTATGTAGATTCGACTCCTAGTCTTAATTGGGGTCTTACTGGAGCTAATAATCAACCCATTACAAGAATGTTAAATGATTACATGACATAATATATAAAAATGTTTTATAAAGTGCCTCATACAAATACTTAAAAATAATACATTTCATATATTATGACATTAACTACAGAACATCTCAAATATTTTTAAAGAAAAATATATTGGGCTAAATGAGGCAATGCTTCTATGCATGCATACCTCACATTTGAAATGACCGTTTAAAGAGTTTTTTCTGTATGAATATAAAATACCATATTCAAATGCAAAAGGAGGTAATAAAAACTGAATTTTGACTGAATAGGATTCCAAAGTTATTGAAACAAAATAACAAAGTATTGAACAAAAATCGGAGCCTGGGTCACATAAAAAAGTTCAGAACTGTTGAAGGAGGGACAAAGGTAGTATAAAACATGCACTTTAATCATTAAATAGTTGGATCTCCCACCCTTTTTTTTCCTGCTTGCTTGTATTTCTGCATCTCACAATTCATATGGAAAAAAATTAAAGGTATAATTCGTGCCCAGGTAGGGTGTCTAAAAATGTATATGTATTTGTGAAAATTTATACTGAGGTATTGATGCCAATAAAGAAAATGAGACTATACATAAAATATGCAGGTAGTTTTTCATAAACCCTTTTGAGATATATAGTCAAATTAAGTCATTTTACATTTATTCTCTTAATGTATTTATATTTATTCGTTCGGTATTATAATTTTTGACATCATTTTAAAATTCAAAAAAATACATAAACCTAATTTATGCTTAATAGACCTATGATATTTCCAATTTAGATTGTTTCATCTTTGCCCAGTGCCTTCCACACAACAAATACAACCCCTGTTTGCTTCATAGCCAGGAAAAAATGGATCTGCTCCAGCTTATCAGAGAGCCAAGATGCTTCTGGGGCAGAGAGACAATATTTTTAAGATAAAATCATCTTCATTATGCTAAGCAATTCAGGGCAGGTTTGTAGCAGGACTGCAAACTCTGGATTTGTTAGCAAAAGAAGGCTGAGGGGCAAATTTATGTAACATTTGGCTAAATCAATTCTCATCGTTTTCAATTTTTCTGGGCTCAATTAGTTTATTTGCCATGAATGCAACCTTGGAACGTATGTTTTTAAATCACAGGACAAACTGCTCAAAATGCTCCAACTAACCAGAACAGTTACTTTAACTTCAACAACTAAATTCAAGCTCTGGGGAAAAAAAAAAGATAAATGCAAACTTATAAGACAGAGCACTGATTTCACCTGAATATGAAAAAGGTGGTATAATAACACTAAACTGTTCTACAAAACTTCAAGACTTCCCAAAGAGTGCTAAAGTCAGGCTAAAAACAGTGGGTTCTGAGGTAAGAGTTATTGTTCTACCTGTAAAACTTACTGTGGTTTATATTCTCCGAAAGAAAGTTGTGGTCTCTGTAAAATATTTAGTGAAAAGCAAAAAAAATTGGTTCTGCAAAATATTCATGGACACTACTGTATTTTAAGTTGAACTGTATGAAATTGTCATTATATAGGTCAAAAAAGTCAAACAGTAGTTTGTTTCAAATGTGATAGTTTCATCTTCATCAATTTACATAATCTGTATCACTTTTCTGTTTAGCTTGCATCATTTTGCCAGTGATTTCCAAACTCTGCTGCACACTGGAATCACCTGGGAAGCTTTATCACCTACTAATGCCTGCTTTTCACCCCTAAACATTCAATTTAATTAATATGCAGTATGACCTGGGCATCAAAATTTTAAAAATATTCCCCTGTAATATTCAGCAATAGCAATGTTTGGGAATCAGTTTGCTACCCTGTTGGTTTTCAATCTTTATTTGATTAAAATTAATGTAGGAAGCTAGTTAAAACTCAAGATTCACGAGCTTCATTCTATGGAATTCTGATTCAGAAATTCTAGGATTGTCTTCTTGGACTGAACTCTAGAAAAGCAGATAGTCCAACTACCATTTTTGTAGAAATATCTAGGTCAGTGGTTTGCACAGTGGATGTACTCTAGAGCTCATCCAATTAAAGCAATGAATTGATAGAATTAATGCAGAACTCCTGAGAGTGAGACCGGCGCCCCAATTTAAAATTTCCACACATAGTTCTAACACGCTGCCAGAGATGACAAACCATTGGTCTGCAATTTCAGTTAAATATAGTGATAAAAGCCACAAATAGAAACAGAAACCATAGTCTGAGCTCTGCAATTCACTTAGTAATCATATAACTTGGGATAAATTACTGAAATTTACTTAACTATTATATGGATTGAAAAACAGCAGAAACCTCATGGTTGTAACTTTTATGACAATTGAATGAGGAAAAAATTAAAATTATTAAGCATGGTATGAAAGTGTTTACCATTCTTTAAAAAAAGCAGAAACAACCAAAATGTAGTCAAGCCATTTTTTTTTTTTCCTGTAGCCAAATTCCCAGCTACCCTGGTTTTACTCTGATATACCCTGATAGGGCTCTAGAGTCAGACTCAATCAATATTCACAAACAACAGTGAAACTATTAATCTTGTACAAACACTTTTTACCTTTGTCTGTGGGACATCAGCGTCTTGGTTTTCCTCTTACCTTACTGGATGTATTTTCTTGTTGTGAAGTGCTCCAGAGCTCGGTTTTCAGAACACTCCTCGTTATCTTCATTCACTCTCCATGGAAGTGCTCTCATCCATTTCTACAACTTTAAATATTATTTGTGTGTCAGCATTTCTGAACGTCATTTCTAACAGCAGACACACAGTCAGTACTCAATCATATGTAATCTAGAGCTGGTCCTCACTTACCTAATCCTCCTTTAGAACTATCCAGCACACACCCAACTCCCTTTACTGAGTCCCTCAAGGTTCTCTGGAGGCGTGCCCTCCCTTTCTGCAGCAAAATAAATAAAGTCTTGATTTAATTCAGCTGTGTTCCTAGAGCTAGCTTGCTATAGGTAGACATTGATGGTTTAACTAATTAAAAACAGGTGGACTATTTGAACACAAAGAGCAGTAAGAGCTCTGCCATTCACAGGTTTGGCTGTTAAAGATAATAAGATCACTTACAACAGCAGGTGTTTAAGATGTCTATGTGAGTGGAAAGAGATGTGTTGGGCATAGAACGCTATTTTTAACCTGTTCAGGATTTTTTCTCAATTAAGGAAATTAGGTTCTTTTTAAATGTGATCTAAAGGTGGTATCTCTTCTGAAATTCAACTGATTAAAAAATTCTAATTCTTTAACATATAGACTCATAGATGGACATGGTGACATTCTGATAATATATAAACTCTTTACTTTTATAGTTCTGTGCTTAATCTGGGTTTTCAAAATACAACACAATAAGCAGATATCTTTCTTATACTTTGGCTTAAAATTGGAATATACTCGGTAAGGTGGGCGTAAAGCCTGAGCTGGCTTTTTAAGGCCATTTTACTGAGTCAAGGAAATGGCTTGAGAGTATATGTAATTGTGTAAAATTAGTTGTTTATATTTTTAATATTACTTACTAGTAATTTTTATTTTTAATTAAAAGATACAGACTGGCACTATGTACACTATTTTCACTTATCATGTGTGGTTCTTAGCAGTTGATAAAATAGTTCCCTTGTGAAAGTTACAGTATCATGTCAGATTGTGAAAGTTAAATGAATTGCTTTCTGTGTTTGAGTGACCTTGCTTAAGCCTTTTATGTGTGGCAAGATTCTTTTTACCATTACTTTTGTTAAGTAAAGAAATATCCACAACTTGGAAATAAAGCAGGGGTATGACTACATGTCCTTTCAATGTCATTGTTTAACAGGCTCACTCTAGAATTATATAATTATCTAGAAGAATGCACCTGTTTTATTTTGTTATTTATTATTTTATTAGATCCCCGAAACTGTGAAATTAAGTGTTAACTTACAGATTTCTGTCAGGTAGAAAAGATAAGTCTAAAAGATTCAAGGTTTCACTTTTAGGGTTTATAGGACATTTAAATTTTATTTCTATTATCAAATTCTATTCAAGAATCCTTTGATGACATAAATCTCTGTTCCTTGAATTATCCTTTGAACCAGTTTTACCATTTTATTAGTTCCCTTTTTGATGAATGAGATTATTAAAATTGTTGAAACATGTTTATTCTATATTCATATTGTAGTCTTGCTTTTAACTTCAGAAAATTACACTTTTAACAGTTTTGCAAGTTCTGCAGAGGAGACCCACCTGCCAGAGATGATTACACTGAGTCACCTGAGAACAGTACCTAACCTCACATCTTGTCTTGACTCCCAGAGTAATTCTCAAGAGGTATTAGAGCTCTAAGTTGTTGATTCTCTTATTTTTCCTAATTTTGTGGGGATTTTTTTTGTTCTTGTTTTTTTGTTTTTTTGCTTGCGGTACGCGAGCCTCTCACTGTTGTGGCCTCTCCTGTTGCGGAGCACAGGCTCCGGACGCGCAGGCCCAGCAGCCATGGTTCACGGGCCCAACCGCTCCCCGGCATGTGGGATCCTCCCAGACCGGGGCACGAACCCGTGTCCCCTGCAACGGCAGGCAGACTCTCAACCACTGTGCCACCAGGCAAGCCCTAATTTTGTGTTTTTTGACTTTGTTTCCAGTTCTAGTCCAAGTTTGGCGTGGTTGTCATTTGTTTAGGACTGAGAAATTATTCCCAGCTGGTGGCAGCACAAATTAGGAATCTGGTTTTAAGATCTGATTACTTAGTGGTCTGTGTTGAGTAAATGATGGAGATATGTTCTCTGTTGGGTGAGAGCTGATAGGAAATCCTGCTTGATGGTCTTTTTAAATTTGCTTTTCTATTTGGGAGAACAAACCAACTGGGAAAATATCTCATGCCTTCTGGAAGGGAAAACAGGTCTTTGAAATCTGGACCAGAGGGTTATGTTTCTGTATTTATTTTGATCTGTTATGGAAGTTATAGAACTTAAATTCTAAGTTGTGTATCTCTATGTCTGAATTGACAAGAGTCTTTATCTTTCATTTTGTGAGTTGAAATATTTTCCTAGTCTAAGAAGGTATTAATAAATTAGATTAAAAAGACTCAAAGTCAAGGAGTATTAATTGCTCTATAAAGAATAGAGGTGATTATATAAGTCTAATATTTAAAAATATAATAGAAAATAAACTGACCTGGTAATATTTTAATATACTACCATTTAAGAGATACAGAAATTATTTATATTTTTTACTGAACTTTTAAGTTCAACTAGGCCCCATTTGTTTATTTTTGTTTTTATTTCCTTTGCTTTAGGAGACAAATTTAAAAAAATATTTCTGCGATTTCTGTCAAAGTATGTTCTGCCTATGTTTTCCTCTACGATTGTTTATGGTTTCTGGTCTTACATTTAGGTCTTTAATCCGTTTTGAGTTTATTTTTGTATGTAGTGTTAGAGAATGTTCTAGTTTCATTCTTTCACATGTAACTGTCCAGTTTTCTGAGCACCACTTATTGAAATACAAATAATCTTTTCATAATATCTAAGTAAGCTAAAATACTAATGCTTTGGTTACTAAGCATAATTTTAATACATATATTTATATTTATAGAATATAGTTATATATTTATATTATATATTATATAGTTACATATATTTGTACAATATACATATATATTATATAATATATGATACATGTTAATTTATAAGTAAAATATATATTTTTATAAAATAACATATACATATATAATATATTAAATAGTGTTTAAGTTATTAACTCTTATTTTTATATGCTATAGAATAGCGAAATTCTGGGACCATGTTCAGGACTGTGTTCATTCATTCCACTTTAACAAGGTACAAAAGTGACATACTTGGCTGTAAAACATTGTGCCATATGCTAATCTGTAAAATAATTATGTAGGATATATATTTCTTGCTTATCTATACATTTTCTTTGTAAAATGCAAGGAAGCTACTTTGGTTAAAAGTTATCATTAATATGGGTAATTGGAACTATAGTACGATCAATATTAATAGAGAAATGCAACTGTGTATGTAAGGTTAAGGAATGAGTTTTTGATTTCCAAGGAAACAGAAAATAGTTTTGTCCTAAAGTTCCCGTTTGTTCCAGAACACGGAAGAGCATAGTGAAAGACACAACTTGAGAGCGTTTGACAAGTTGTGGAGGATTAAGGGAAATGAATTTTACTTGTCTTCCTTTCTAATACTTTAGTATGAAAATAGAATATAAAATGTGTCCAAATTTTGGAAATGTTTATCAACAATGCCAGTTCTGAGTTTCTTCATAAGAAAACAATTTTTTTAGAAAGTAATACACCTTTACTTTCAAATATTAATGCAAAACTAGAGTTTGGCTTTTCTTTATTAGAATGACAATTGATCTTGACAAATTTAGTCTTCTCTTATCCAGGAGTATTACAAGGTTATTCTTTTAATATCCTGCCCAGTGAAATCTGCCCAGGTAACAGAGATTCTATATTTAACCAGAATACTTCTCTGTTCTTGTGTTGACTCTTCATGTTTTTGATTATTTTTTGAAACAAACACAGGTTCCTCAATTCTGAACAAGGTAAGTTTTCATAAAATTATATAAACTTCTATTTATGCTACAATATTTTAGTTTATTACAATTTGATAGGCAGCCAAGTATTGTTTCTTAGGTACACATGATCCTATCTTAATCAAGTGACCAAATCTCCTTTGACACCTGTTGTTTGTTTAGAATTTTGTTGGCATTATTTTAAATACCAATACCTGTCTATTTTCTAATTGGTACATAAAAAATTCCTTTCTCTTTTTTCTTATGCTACCTAACCTCCAGTGATCTTAGAGACACTTTTAGGGAGTCTGCTAAGCCAACGCCATTTTCATAATAATACTAAGATGTTATTTATATTTTTCACTTTTATTCTCTCGAGTATACAGAGGAGTTTTCCAAAAGCTCTATAACCTATGATATTGCAACAGATCCAATGCAGTAGATAGGATAATCCAGCTGTTTTCTATTAAGGTATACCTTAAAGAAATTTGCAAAAAAATCTGTATGTGCCACTCTTCTTACTAATTATTTTTGTTTGGGGTAAATTGTTCTTTTCATAAACATTTATTTATGTTTTCATGTACTGGGCTTATTATTGTTACTTTAATATTTATATAGCAAGTGTTGATAGATATAGCCTATATAAACAAAAGCTCTTTGGAATTTAAAAATAATATTTAAGATTGTAAAGTTGTATTAACACGAAAAAGGTGGAGAACACCGTGGTATACTATACTATGTAAAATGATGGGAATATTTTTTGAATGGTGCCTGATTTTTATCGAAGCAAAGAATATTTAAATCATATAAACAAATATTTTACTGAGCTTCTTTACATGAATATACAGTTGTATGTATAGGTTCATTAAGCGTCTGTCCTGTTTTTGTCTTTTATAATTAAACAAATCAATTTTGCAGCCAAAGCCATATCTAGATTGTCATTTAAGGCATAAGCCTCATTTAATCAGATATGATATCATCAAAGAACAAGGATTACATTTGTAACAAGTTCTAGAAGAAATACTAAAAGGAGCAAGGGGTAAGGCAGGACACAGTTTTGTTTCAAATGAACAAAAATAAGACCCAACATTACAAAAGAAAGTTTAGAAACAAAAGTTCTCTAAAATACTGCAAAAAAAAAAAAAAAAAAAAAAAAAATCAGCACCAGCCTAAAATCCTAAGTCCATAAATAAAGGAAAATGTAAGAAAGGAAAATATAAAAATTTAGAAAAATGAAATTGGGAAATGGTACTTGGAGAACTTCAATAAACAAAATAGTAAGAAGAATTTTGTAGGGAGTTCTTTAGTCATAAGGAAAATGGTAGCAGATGGAAAAGCATACATTCAGAAGTAAAGAAAGTAAAGAAAGAGCACTGGGAAGATATTTATATATATATATATATATATATATATATATATATATATATAAAAACAATATTCTCATGGGATTTAAAGTATATGTTGTATTAAAATATACAATAAATGTACAATAAAATTGTACAAAAGGAGGGGACTAATAAAGATACAGTATTCTAGGTTCTTGCATTTTCTGGGACATGGTGAAAGTGATTATTGACATTAGATGTAATAATTTAAGAATGTATGTATTTTTTAATTTTTAAACTGTTTACTAACATAATGATAAAAAACAAATGATATGACTTACAAGGGCTTAAATTCCAAAATATACAAACAGCTCTTACAACTCAATAACAAAAAAACAACCTAATCAAAAAATGGGCAGAAGACCTAAATAGACATATCTCCAAAGAAGACATACAGATGGCCAATAGACACATGAAAAGATGCTCATCATCACTAATTATTAGAGAAATGGAAATCAAAACTACAATGAGTTACCACTTCACACAAGTCAGAATGGCCACCATTAAAATGTCTACAAATAACAAGTGCTACAGAGAGTGTGGAGAAAAGGGAGCTGTCCTACATGTTGGTAAGAATGTAAATTGGTGCAACGACTATGGAAAACAGTATGGAGTTGCCTCAAAAAACTAAAAGTAGAGTTACCATATGATCCAGCAATCCTACTCATGGGCATATATCCAGAGAAAACTATAATCTGAAAAGATACATGCACCTCTATATTCATAGTAGCACTATTTATTGATACAATAGCCAAGACATGGAAGCAACCTAAATGTCCATCAACAGATGAATAAAGAAAATGTGGTATTTATATACAATGGAATATTACTCAGCCATAAAAAAGAATGAAATAATGCCATTTGCAGCAACATGGATGGACCTAGAGATTATCATACTAAGTGAAGTAAATCAAAAAGAGAAAGACAAATACCATATGATATCACTTATATGTGGAATCTAAAATATGACACAAATGAACTTATCTAAGAAACAGAAACAGACTCACAGACATAGAGAACAGACGTGTGGCTGCCAAGGGGGTGGAAAGATGGGGGAAGGATGGATTAAGAGTTTGGGATTAGCAAACGCAAACTATTATGTATAGAATGGATAAACAATAAGGTCCTACTGTATAGTACAGGGAACTATATTCAATATCCTGTAATAAACCATAATGGAAAATAATATGAAAAAGAATATATATATATGTAATAACTGAGTCACTTTGCTGTACAGCAGAAACTAACACAACATTGTAAATCAACTATACTTCAATAAAATACATTTAAAAAATAACGGTAAAAGAATGTATGAAAATACAAACAAAATAATTAGAAAAAAAATTTTAAAGAAGCAAAAATTGAACATAGGACAGATGGGACAAATATAAATCCAAGACTAAACTTTTATATTTGAATTAAATTATAGACAATAATAAGACAAACATTATAAGACTAGATTTTTTAAAATGTTGCTTACTCTTTAGTAAGCATCTTAACTGTAAGGATACAGAAAGGTTGAAAATCAAGTGATGGGAAAATATATACCATGTTAACAGTAACAAAATAAAGTCATTGCAGTTAAATTTATATCAGAATATGTAGACTTTTGAGATACAGAGAATTATTTCATAATAATAAAATATAAAATTCAATATGTTATAAATCCTAATTTTTATGTATTTAATATCATGGAGTATAATATTAAAAAACCTGGCAGATGTAAAGGAGAAATAAACAAATCTACCTTCATATAAGAAATCTGAATAAAGCTTTCCTGAAAACTGATTAAAGAAATCTAAAATTCAGCAAGAATATAGTTTTGACAAAGCAAATGAAAAATTGGACTTGACACTCCACTGTCAAGTAGATATTCTTTGGAAAGTACATAGAATATTTATGTTCTCAGAAAGTTAATTTCAGGCCCAGATAATTTTACTGGCAAATATTTTAAAATATTTGCTTTTGCAGAGATTAGTAAAAGGAGAAAATACTTTTCAAATTTTTTTAATGAGGCTATTACATTTTATACCACAATCTGTCAAGGCTATTATGAGGCAAGAACATTGTAGGCTAATACCTTCAAATATGTAAGAATTCATAAAAGATAATACCTACTGGCCTTTCTTGGAAAAAAAAAAAACAGTTAATATTGAGTATCCAGGCAATTAAGAGGAGAATGAATATAAAGGTCTCAGGAACAGAGAAATCATGTGAGCCTTGAGTTTACTTAAATATAGAATCAGTGCTAAACAAAGCTAGGGATTAAAGTTAGCAAACCTAATTGAATATAATACATTTGCATAGTATAAAAACTATAACCTGGTTAACAAAGATCAGTGATGAAGAGCATACTTGGAAAGAAGGCTAAAAGTGCTCATGTTCTCATCTTTCAAAGGAGGACGTCAATAGTCTTTATAATAAAGCAGGGGACTGCAAATATCATTATCACTCAGACATCCTAATACTTTTCGTAAGCATTTTTAAACCTTAGAGTTATTTTTCAAAAAATAATATCCTTTCTGTTAAGAAATAATTTTTGAAACTCATTAACCAGTTTTACTTAGTATCTTTTTTCTACATACAAGACAAAAATAAGAAAAAAACACAAAAGGATATGAAAATGTAAATGTAATATTTTAATTATAGTACAATCAATGGTATATTATCATTTTTATAAAAGTGTTATTATTTTACATTATAGTCAACTTATCCATTCATATTTATCTCTGATTATATTCATAGAAAAATTCCTGCAATGGCCCCCCTAATATAAATGAAGAAAATCAGTCGATAGTTAAATTTTAGGTTATTTTTATTAATTTCATATTTGTTTAATTTTCTGCACTTAAAAAATTCCTTTCAATGCATATAACATTAAAAAATAACAGAATGACTGTCTTTTGTAAAAATAAAACTAGGAAAAACAAAAATATACAAGTAGGCAAAACCATTGAAAATGGTTAATTCCAAATGGTGACAACATAGATGTTTGATATTTTCTTTTTGACCATGTTCAGTTGTTTGAAATTTTCCAATAATTTAAAAAGTTAAAATAATTTGAGGGAATTTGACATTTTGAATACCAAATAATTCTATTTAGGAAGTGTGTATATCCTATAGTACATAGGTTTGAAGGTTTTCATTAAAAAATTGATAGATGTTTGCAGTGTTCTCATTCAGATCCCACACTGTTTTGCAAAACTTGTTCCTAAATATTTTATACCATATATTGCTTTCATATTTCAACAAAAATAGAAAACATTCTCATCTATCCTATTGTGTAAAGTTATATTGAGTTGAATTTTATGGCAGTTAACCTAGAAACATTCTGTCTACCTGAAACCAAGAATTTATTGGAAAGATATGGGACAGTTCAATTCCGAAAGGAAATTTTGAATTGCATGGTTAAGGATTGATGAGATGCAGTAGGTACAAGGAACCAAAGAATAGTCTCCTCAGGTGCCTCCACTGCTGTTTATCAGCTTAAATTACAATGGATATTTTGGATATTTTAATATTTAAAATTCCTAATTAAAGCATCTGAGTGATATCACATGGTTACATGTCCATGTCCACTCCTGGCAAGTGGAGGCAGGACAACTTGATTGGATTTACTAAAAATAAAGATTTATTGGTAGTTTCTCCAACTGGGAGATGTTGCCCCAAAAAAGAATAGGAAGGAAATTAGGCAAAAACACAGCTGTTTTCTGTTTTGTTTTGTTTTTTTTCTTCTCTAAATAGATTTTGGAAATGAAAGTTTAGGGTATTGATTTGAGGTACTTATTATTTTCTAATGTAGGGATTTATAACTATATATTTCACTTTCAGAAGTGATTTGTGTGCCTCTCATATGTTCCATTCCCTCCAAAATGTGAAACCAAGTTACCTGTCCTTATTTTTCAGTCTTTCATAGTTTGACCACACACTCTTACTTCTTGAAAACACCTTCTTCTTTTAGCTCCTGTAACATTGTGCTACTCGATAGCTTTACTTCTTTGATTTACTCTTGCACATATGCCTTTCTCCTATGCCTAAAGCCTGTTCTTTCCACATGCTCTTCCTTTTATCTACCCATATGACATTTATTAAATTTCACATTGATCACAAGTCAATTTATTTTCCCGAGCTCTAATCTAGCATTTCAAATATTCTGCTGTACACTTTTACCTGGAAAACTCAAAGTAATTCTAAAATAAAGTATTTCACTTCCTGCTAACAAATACGGAGTCTCTTCTCTATTTGTCCTTTCCTCCCTCCGTCTCTCCCTTCCTTCCTTCCTCTCTTCTTTCCTTCCTCTTTCTTTCTTTTCTTTCTTTCTTTCTTTCTTTCACACTAAATAACCTAAGAAACATATTTTACAGATATTTAAATAATTATCTTTCCATTTAAATTTAGTTTCAACCTGAATTATACCATTTCTATTTAAATCATACTTTTTTAATACTTATGAATGTTATCTGAATTTTTAATACAATAAGAATAATAAATGTCATTTGAAATCACTATTATTTTCACTGTAATGATGCAGAAAGTATTGATAACTAGAAAAATGCAAAGATATTTGCTGGCTGATTTCCTACACTGGTTCACTTATAAAGGTTGGTAATTGTACTTAAAAGTTAAAATTAGCACTAAGAAATGTTTCATAATTGTTCCTTAATTAGAGACTAGATTGCAGATGATTAACTCTGTATAATTTATACATAAAATGTCTCATAATTTCAGTGAATGTTCATCTCTCAAAAGTGAACTTAATATTTATTTTAGTAATAGTGCAATTAGAAAAAATAAATCTCAAAATCACAGTTAACAAAATACTAAGAATTTTGTATGGAATAATTATAATACTCTTAAGAAATATGTTTTCTATTTTAGGGGCACAATAAAATTTTTCTATGTATATTTTGCCAATGTGATATATGATTATAAATATCTAGGAGTTGTTCTACTCAAAAAATACATTCCAAGATATTACATTTCAATCTGATTTAATATTCTACAACTATATTTTTTCTGATCCTCTAAGAAAAAAATATTTGAACAAATATATCTTTATAGGGCATTAATTAAAATATAGTGGGTAGTAGCCTTAAGTAATAATATTTGCATTCATTTTGCACTTATCCAAATGCTGATTTTATTTTAAAATGACTAATATGATTGCATCAAAACATGCATATAAGATTAATTTTATTTATTAAGCCAAAATAGGCAACACAAAAACTTAAATTTTTATTTTCCTAAAACATTTTATATTATTAAATAATAGTATCAGTTTTTGAGTATAAAATAATTTTTCACTGTTCCCCGTTTTACTCTGTATAAGTATAAATTTAAAATTCTATAACAAAGTTCATACTGCAGTCATTTAAGTTATATTACTTTCAGGTCCCTGAGAACATAAAACATCTGAAAAGTCTTTTTTTTTGCCTTGTATCTATTAGGAAAATTAGTGATAACGTTTTCTGTAGCTAATATTAAAATATCAAAGATAGATGACAGTATCCCTCAAACAGAAATACTTAATGGAATACATCTTCATTTGACTCATGGGAAACTTGGAAATGGAAGTCAATGAGGAAAGCTGGTTTTGTTTTGAAAAGATGTGATTTCTTTCTCTTTCTTAGAAGCTAAGTTTTATTGCCACTTTATTTATAATAAAAAGTAGAAATGCATCTTATTATAACACAGGGGTTACGTCTACCACTGCCTGTCTTAAGGGATAACTCCTAACTGAGAAGTTCTACCTCAGTCAGAAAGTAAGGTTTTCTGTTATGCCGTCATTCTCTCTAAAGTTAAAAATCATCCAAATCTTGTCCTGAGAAGACTGAGTATGTCCAGGCAGACAGTATTTAGGAGAGTTTGATGCTGTATCCTTCTACTCTGTTCCCTGTCTTCAAGATGCAAGGTCCCTTTCCTTCTCTTTCTTCACTCCTTCCTTTACAATCCAGGTCACCCCTCTGCCTCTTCCTCTCCTTTCTTCCAGCCCTAATTTCATCTATTTCAGGCAAGCACACTTTCAAATCTTTCTATTGTCTACTCAGGCCAGAAAATATTAGTGTATACATTTCTGTTTTGGTGTGAACAGGCAGAGGACAAAAGTTGCCCTTGGGTTCTCAAGGAGAGAATGATGAGGGAGGGAAATATTTAATAAACTCACAGATTAATTCCTGAAAAGATAATGTTGCCATCTCATCTTGAGTACTTTCAGACTTAGAACGCTAGTCTACAGAATCTGATGATCCCAGAATTTAAAGTAGAAGAGTAACACAAATGCAGGATAGAAATCTGTAAAGATCTGGAAACTGTCATGGTAGAGCTGGAGAAAGGACTTAAATGAGCAATGGTAAGTGGAGCACCAATGAGTAGCTGAGTTTAAGAGGAGATAAAGAACTGGGCAAAAGAAAGACCTCGATACTGAATATGCAGTTCACAGAAGTAAGTCAAAATTATTACAAATAAATCCAGACAACCAATAAGAAAAGCAAGCTAAGAACATGAAAAACTGTGTAGGCAGACACCTAACAGGAGCCTATCTGTGCAATCCAGGCTGCATGGAATAGACACACATAGGACTAAAGAAGATGAAAAAGGTCCATAATTCCAGGCAAGGGGTTTGGGGAACAGGAAGAGTGACCAGCTAAATATAAACTGTTACACAAAAGCTAATTTCTCCCCCATAAAAACAAATTTTTATATGCTTTTTCTTTAGGATAGAAACTAATCAAAGACACAGGTAGCATAACATTCAATTCCAATTAGATATACTGGCACATTTAGTTTTAAGAAAAAACAAACCTTAGTTAATAAAAGATATAATTTAGAATAATATATGTTAACCTCTTAATTATAGATATCTATCAGTTAGATGGATATCTAAATGGAAAGAGAGAAAAAATATGCTTCAGATTATGATGCAGTTAACTAGTCACCCAATAAGATGTCAATTGCTCACAACTCTATTGGCATCAAACATTGGCCAAGAATCATCCTTAAGAACTTTAATTTCCTTAAATTTTTGCCAATTAATCATTAAGATGTGTTAATGTTAACACCTGCTCCATTAGGACAAATAACATTTGTTTGACAAGCCCTCTATGATGTCCATAGGTAAGTGTCAGATGGATTGAAAAACTTGCATTCAATCCCTCACATATTTTGTATCATGGAATCTCTCCATTAATTGGAAAATTCTGGGAATTGCCAGAAAAAACATAACTATCAAGATATTTGGATATATACCAATAGTGACTGATACTATAAAGTATTAGTTACTAACCATAGTCATGTCTAGTTTTATTCTGGTCTATTAGCACAACTACTAGTATAAACATCAATGGTTTTCAAAATTTTTATATTGAATCTTTAAGGGATTGTTTATATTAAGTAGTTATTTTTTCTGAAACAAATTTGATTAATATTTTGTATTTTTCATGCTGTCTGATACAAAAAAAGTAAAGTCTCAGCAGTTTTTGCTGAGGCAGAAAATGTTGTCTAGGTCACATGTATCTCATGACCAACCCCTGGGATAAGAATAAAGTCACTCTATGATTTTTACAGCCAACTACTAACCTTACTAAGTAACCATTAGGACAAAGGGAAAGATATCAAGGCAAATATATCTTTTTTCAATTATCAATGTGGAATATCCACCATTCTTAGAATTTTTGAGAAATCTCAATCTTCAGTTGATAAGCTATTCAGTTATTCAGATTTATCCAAAAGTTCAACAGAAATAACCAAAAAGCCCCATGAAGCATACTTTTTATCAGGTAAAATATAAGAAGGTTCCCATTTTCACACAATGATTCCTACCATCATGCTGGATAAGTTTTTCACTGTAAGTAAATTTTTAAAGAAGAAGATAATTCCTGGAACGCAGAAGAAAGTCATGATTATTTTCAATTAGAACAAGTTTGTTAATAGTGCTACTCAGGTCAACTATATCCTTAATAATTTTCCATATGCTTGATCATCAATTACTGAGAGAAGCATGGTAAAGTCCCCAAACATGATAGTGTACTTTCTCTTTTTTTTAACAGTTCTATCAGTTTTTGCATCATGTATGTTAACAGCATGCTTTTCAGTGTATAGACATTAGGAACTGTTATGTCTTCTTGAGACATTAACCCATTTATCATTACGTGATGCTCCTCTCTATCCCTGAGAATTTTCCTTGTTCTGAAGTTGGCTTTGCCTCAATTTTATAGCTTGTCTAGCTTTCGATTTGTGTTAGCATGGTGAATCATCCCTTATTTTTAACCTGAGTCTTTAAAGTGTGTTTCTTGTAGACAGCATATAATTAGGTCTTTTATGTACTCTGATGGTCCCTGTCTTTTAATTGGTTCAACTGGACTTTTCACATTTAGAGTAATATTAGTAATATAGTTGGGTTAATAATATCTACCATGTTTGTATCCACTTCTAATTTGTTGTAGTTTTTGTTTCTTTTCCCCCCTCTTTTCCTGGTTTCCCTGGTTTTAATTAATATTATTTGAGTCTACTTCACCTTCTCTTAGCATACTAATTATACCTCTTTTAAAAAAATTGTTAGTGAGCAAGTCAGAGTTTGAAATATGCATTTTTAAACTAATCTAAGCTCACCTCAAAAAACACTATATTATTTTGTGTGTAGTGCAGCTACCCTTTAACAGAGTATTCTCATGTTCTATCTCCTATCTCTCATGACTTTGCTGTCATTGATCTCACTTATCCATGTGCTATTATCGCCCAATACATTGATGTCACTATTATCACAAACAGTTATCTTTTAGATTACATAAGAAAAAAAATTTTTTTAATTTACCTGCATTTGTTTCTTCTCCAACACTCTTCCTTTTTTTGTTTAAACGTAGATCCAAGTTTCTGACCTCTATCATTTCCTTCTCCCTGAAGGAGTTTGAGCATTTCTTGTAAGGTAGTTCTGCTGTTGATAAATTCCCGCATTTTTTGTTTGCCTAAGAAAGTCATTATTTCTCCCTCATTTTAGAAGGATAATTTTTCTAGAAATAGAATGCTATGTGGGTGTTTTTTCTTCTTTTTTCGATACTTTACATGTTTTGCTCCACTGTCCTCTTGCTTGCATGGTTTAAGACTATAAGTCTTATGTAATTTGTATCCTTATTTTTCTATAGATGGAGTGTTTTGATTCTCTAGTTCCTTTCTCTTTGTCTTTAGTTTTCTTTAGTTTGAATATGATATGCCTAGGTATAGATAGTTTTGATATTATTTTGCTTGATGTTCTCTGATTTTCTTGCAATTGTTATTTGGTATCTATCATTAATTTTGAAACGATCTCAGCCATTATTACTTCAAACATTACTTCTGTTCTTTCTTCTTTTTCTGGTATACCAATTACACATATGTTACCCTTTGTAATTAACCCATAGTTCTGGATGTTCTGTCTTTTCTTTTTGCATTTCCATTTTGCAAAATTCTATTAAAATATCTTCAAGTTTCCTGATTTTTCCCTTGTCTATGTCCAGTCAGGTACACTTTATTTCTGTTTTGACTTACAAAATTTTATTCTGATTCTTTCTTAGAGCTTTCATCTCTCTGGTTATATTACCCATCTGTTCTTTCATATTGTCTATTATTTCCATTAGAGCCCTAAACATATTATTTATACTTATTTGAAATTCCATCTCTAATATTTCCAACATCTGTGTCATATTGGCGAAAGGTTCTGATTATTTGTTTGCTTCTCTTGCCTATTTAGCATGCCTGTAATTTTTGTTGAAAACCAATCAAATTCTATCAGAGGGAATTGAGATAAAGAGGCCATTAGTGTGAGGTTTTATGTTAATCTGCCTAGAACTTGGGCTCTATTTAATGTTTGCCGTATCAGCGGGTGCCAGAAGCTTCAAAATCCTCTAGTGTCCCTTCCTCAGCCTTTTAGCTATAATCCATTGAGATTGTACTGAAACCCTATTGGTGTGGTGGTAGGTGTGGCAGAAGGGAAACATTCTCTAATTTTATGGTGAAATCTCAGGTTTTTCCTGGGTCTGTGTGCCCCTGCTGTACTTTTCACAAGTGTTTCTTAGCACTCTCCTCCTATGTAACACAGGAAGGCTAGAGAGTGCTGGAGTCAGGGAATTGCCTTTCCCTTGGTGAGATATGTCTCTGATAAAGCTCTTCTTCCTGGAAAACAGGGCTTTGTATTGGACAATATTCTAGGTGTGTTTTTCAATGGTTGCTCTTCTCTTCCCCCTGCCAAAATCAAGGAAGGATCTTTCTTGGCTCTTCACCATGAGAATCATAAATTTCCTGGAGGTCAGATGCCAGAAAGAGTGCCCCTCTCCCCCCAGACTAGCCTGCAGCTGTTTCTCACACTAACACTAGTTCACTTAGCCTCCAGCAATTTGTCAAAATTACCACTTAAGTGTCCCTACCAATTTATGGCTTCAGTTGCTTTTGTTCTTGGTAAGCAGATCTCAGCTGTGTCTCTAGATGTACCTATACTCCCAGATTGCAGAGTAGCATATTGCCCAGAAAACTTAGCTCTCTTGGATTCAAGAATAGTTTTCAGTTTTTTCACCCTTTTTTTTAATTGAAGGAATGAATTAATGGTTTTCAGGCTCCTTACATGTTGGAGCCTGATTATTTTCATGATTATTTTCACATGATATGATTAAAATGCAAAGAAAATCAAATATGTTTTAACTGAAAAGAACATTCATGTGATAATCAGGTTACAAAACAACTATAAATATAATAGTTTATTAGTTAAAATGATTTTAGCCTCAATAATAGAAAAATCTTTGTCTCAAACTAGTATAAAGATATGATATTATTTCATATGAGAAGAAATTCATAGGTAGAATAGGCTTCAGATTTTAGTGCATTCCATGTTCTGGTACTTTTCTATGATTCTCTTGGTCTTCCCTCTCTAGATTAAATGTTTCATCCTTGGGCTAAGATAGTGGCAGAAGTTCCCAGGAAGTATACCATGTAAAGCAACAATCTTAAAAAGAAGCAGAAAGTTGTCTGTTCTGGATACATAGTCTTATGACTGATGATATGATCCTCTGAAGTCCAACAAAAGGTATTGCCTCCAGTATCATTGGCCAGAATTGGCTATATTCCCATTCCCACTTCAGTCATTAAAAAGAGCAATAAGAGTATCATGACTAACTTTGTATAATCAGAAAAAAACTGTTGGAGCTGGAGTTGGAGTTACAAAGTAACGTGGGAGGAGATTTGAATACCTGACCCTAGAGACTTCAGTCAGCAGGAAAGAATGGGGAATGGAAGAATGGTAATGTGAATGAAAAATGTTGCCTGCCATATCAGTAAACAAAGAATGTTGCAGCCATCAAGCCAACACATTACAGCCAGCCTACGGTGTACTCTGAGGAAACTCAGGATAAGCAGCACAGGATACTGGCCCCAGATAGCTGAGGTACATACCAAAGGAATGATTTCAATGAGGCCAGACTTTGCATCTTCCCATACATAGAAAAGCACTACATTCCTTAACTTGTGATGTCTGATTTTCCTTAATTGACAGTAATCTTTTGATGCTCTATCTGGTCTTTGTTGCAAAAACCCCTGTATATCCTGGCTCCTCCCTTGTCTCTTTTGTTTACAGATATAGTAATTTAGTAAGCAGTATGCAATAATTTAATATATATTTTATATTTCTTACTGCATTCATCCATTTAAAAAAAATAATCTGCTTTCATACCACTTTGCTTTCCTTCTTATTTTTTGTTGCTTGAAATTTTGATCCTGATCATACTTTATATGTTCAAATCCAACTCTTCAACAAGTATGTACCTGTTAAAGAATTATATACAAGCCCAATCTTTCAGATGCAACATAGCTTAATAAATAGCATATACTGTCAATTAAGGAAGTAAGCTAAAAAAGCATTCAATTCATACCAAGAGCATTACAAGAAAAATTTTAAGACAAATGTCTTTAAACTTTTTGAGAATATATTTTCTGTTAAATGCAAAGGAATTAATGTCCAAAGAGTGTGATAAAAGAAATAAATCTATTTTTATGCATAACATCAGTCACTAGGTTTTTTTAAGATTAATAATTTTTACTTCTGATATACTGCAAATCAAACTCAGTAGGGACAACTACCCTGGCATAATAACACTGATCCATTGATTCAAATGCTTATGAATAAGCTTGGAAGGGTGTGGATAAAACTCATGAGTTACTCATAGATCTGAAAGCTCCATCCCATTCCACCCATTATAAATTAGTTACCATCATGCTATACCATAGGTCCACTTTGATCAATTTTAAATTAATTCACAATTCATGTCACTAGCTTATCCTTGAAGCACAGTATACTCCTAAGTTCTGGGGCTAAGATATAAAAACATGAATGTCTGAGAAATGAGGAACTAAGCTCCATCTTAAAGAGAATCTTCTTATGTTTAAAGAAGCCACTGTCAGACTTAAAGAAAACTGTGATTTGAGCAGATTAAATATAGCCTTTGATGACATTATTTATGAGCAGTGCTTAAATAAAAAAAGAAAAGTACAGGTAAGTTTATCTGTTGGTGCTCTTTACTATCACTTTGTGTATGTCAGTATAAAAATATTAAAGTAAAAAGTTTACTTCAGATGAATTCTTAATCTCAATAATTCCTGATACCTCATGCTGGGAGTGTCTACCCTCTAGTCTGTTCTCTGGTATGTAAATGGATGACAGACTTATGTGTCCTTTCTAACCCTGAGAAACCTCCTGGTGATAGCCTGTGAGTTTGACCAAATATATAGGTTAAACTATTAGAGAGTCATTCATTATCGCCATTAACCATTATGAGAAGTAGGCTAGAAATAGCAATTTCTTAAGAGGCTTAAGATCATTGAAGTAGATTTTGGCTCTCATTCCTATTTTCATTCATAAAAAATACATATTTATAATGAATGTTTAAAATGTGCTGAACACTCATCATTTATTAACCTGCAATAATATTTTTAGATTGTGACTCCAAATTTCTGGATCATAAATCTTTCTTTTATTTATTTATTTATTTATTTATTTTTGGCTGCGTTGGGTCTTCATTGCTGTGCAGGCTTTCTCTAGTTGCGGCAAACGAGGGCTACTCCTCGTGGTGCGCGGGCTTCTCATTGCTTTGGCTTTTCTTTGTTGCAGAGCAGGGGTTCTAGGCACATGCGTTTCAATAGTGGCATGCGGGCATGCAGACTCTAGAGCACAGGCTCAATTGTGGTGCATGGACTTAGTTGCTCCGCGGCGTGTGGGATCTTCCCGGACCAGGGCTTGAACCTGTGTTGCCTGCATTGTCAGGTGGATGCTTAACCAATGCACCACCAGGGAAGTCCCTTAAATCTTTTCAAAACTAAAAACAATATGCTGACCCCAAAGGAATGTCATACAAAAAAAGTAAACTAGTACTAAAGTTTTAATGAAGAGAGGTTATTAGTTAATTATCCACCATATATATGGCTACTACCTACTGACATATATAATTTAAACCATTTAATCTTTGCTTCAATTCTACATAGTAAATATTAGAGTAATTATTATCCTTTGTCTTTTTTAGCTAAAAATTTGAGTATAACAATTAAGTTGCTACACAACTTAAAATATGGATTCAAACCAAATGCTATTTGATTCCAAAGTTAGTGTTCATTCCAAATACTCTGTGAATTGAACTAGATTAGATTTCTATTGAACGGTGTTTGCGTAGTTCGAGGTTTTGCATACTGAGAAAAACATATAAATCTGACAGAATTCCAGAGAGAGTACTGAAGTAAGAAATAGGAAAATATGTAAAATCAAAATTAGGCTTCCATATTTTTGCCAGTCCTTTAAAAACATTTTTGCAGACCAGTGAGAATTTTCCTACTGTTTCTAACCACAGAAAATGTTCTGGTATGTTATGTTAGAGAAACTTGTTACCTACTCATGGAAGGTTACTAGAAAGCTGTAATCTTGAAATTTTTAGATAAATGATTATTTCTCCAGAAATACTACACAAACCATCAATCAATAAAGGAAAACTTGTGGAAAGTAAAATCTAGAAAAATTTATGTTTTCAATGTTTAGCCAAAAATTCTGTTCCATTGCTCATAATAAAAGTTGAGAGAAAAAAAACAGAAATATTGGGAAACATTTTTTTTTACAGAAGAGTAAAATATCATTCACGAATATTGGGATCTTCATGAAGCCAGCATGAAAACTTGGGTTCCTGTCTCAGAAACATGGTGGCCAAGTCATGGTGCCTCTCTGACCCTAATTTTCATCAACTATAAAGTGCAGGTAGACTTTCCCTCTCTCCCAGTATTTCCTGGAAGCAAATATCATAGTTTCTTATAAGCCCTTTATAAACTCCACCATGTTTGTTTTCAGTACAAAATTGTAGTGTTCTTAGGAAGGTTGTCAAGTGCTACAAACACTGTGCAGTGTTACCTTTCAGAACACTTGAAATTATCATATTCTTTGTTAAAACATGTTTGAAAGAAGATTCCTGATATGGTAGATATTATGGGCTGAATATTTGTGTTCCCTCCAAATTCATATGTTGAAACTCTATCCTCCAATGTGATGGTATTTGGAGATAGGACAGTTGGGAGACAATTAAGGTTAGATAAAGTCTTGAGGGTCATGGGACCCTTGTGACTGGATTAGTGCCCTTATAAGAAGAGACACCAGAGAGCTTGCTTGTCCATATAGGACACAGAGAAAAGGTGGCCATCTGTGAGCCAGGAAGATAGCCATCATCAGAAACTGACTCTGCTGGCACCCTGATCTCAGATATTCAGACTTCAGAACTGTGAGAAAATAAATTTTTTAAGTCACCAATCTATGGTATTTTCTTATGGCAGCCCTAGCAGACTAAGACAGTAGAATATGTTATAATGACGATTTATTTCAATTTTGTAGTTTAAAAACAAAAATAATACTAGGACTGGATTGGGTTATTTATTTATTTATTTTGCGGTACATGGGCCTCTCACTGTTGTGGCCTCTCCCGTTGCGGAGCACAGGCTCCGGACGCGCAGGCTCAGCGGCTGTGGCTCACGGGCCCAGCCACTCCGCGGCATGTGGGATTTTCCTGGACCGGGGCACGAACCTGTGTCCCCTGCATCGGCAGGCAGACTCTCAACCACTGCGCCACCAGGGGAGCCCTGGATTGGGTTATTATGTCTAGATACTACAGACTTTTAGCATTCTTACAAATGAAAAATTTATATTGTTAATTTTAAACCCAGAACTGTAAGTCAGAACTAACTAATAGTTAAAAGGAAAATAAATGACTCCATGGATTATTTATTTACTGTTGAAAGTGCAACAGTAAAGTTCTGAAGAGTGGAAAAATGTTCCATCTTCAGCCAAATTCATTCAAGCAGAGCTCGATCAAAGATAATATGCAGAATTCTGCCTTCAGTGACACCACAGGACCTGAAGGCTTCCGATGGACACAAGCCAGGTCTGAGCACTGCAGCTGATGGGAATTATCTCAGCAGTTCAATTGCTGTTCTTTCCAACTCTTCTTCCATATTAATGTCTACATAAGTTCCCAAAGTTGCCCAAATATCATTAATGTGGAGAAATGCTGTTCCTTTTTGAAGCAGAATAGACTAAAAATCCCACAAAGAAACTATGAGAAACTGTAAGTGACTCAAGGTGAATTTTCTATTTTAACCAGGATAATCAGAGTGGACTGAAAAAGAGAAAATATGAATTCCAGGCAATGTTTTCCTGATGATGTATACTGGGGAGCAGAAATGAGTAGACAGATCACAGCTAATAGTTTGAAAGGAGATTATATAGATGACCTAATCTACTTCAATAGCTCTTTCTTCCATGATATACTTAAGTTAGTCTTACAGTACATCATGGAAGCCCTGCTACTTTCAGGTGTGGGCTGAAAAATCATTAATTCACATGGTTTACAATCTTTATTTTATATGAATAGACCATACTGACTTCAAATAAAACTTTATAAAAAAGCAAAATTACATTATCTATGTTTGCATATTAATAAGATTTTAGTTTGTCAAATTTTATTTAGAAAATAAATGAGTATCTTGAGTCTATGTAACTTTATATCATTCTTTTATAAATTTCTATTTTATTCTTTAATAATTTTAAAGTATATCTCTGCTATGTTTCATAAATTGTTTATCAGACCATTTTAAGAGATATTTCATTGTTTCTATTAATTTATAAACTGAATAACAAATATTTTATTAGTGCTAAAGCATATGAAAATAACATTTTGAAAAATACATTATTGCCCTGGATTTCTGATGAGGATATTGAGACATTTTAAGTTTACCATCTAGAATTAAGATGTTTAGTGAACTCAAAAGAAAACACTTATTTAATTATTACATAATCAGAATGGACTTTCTATTCAAAAGAGGAAACCTGAACAAGTGATTCATAATCGCGTTTTAAATTTTCCCTAGAAAATGTTTCACATGTGGTTTCAGAAATAAAAGTCTCATTTCTTTCTACCATGCTTCTCACATAAAATTCTATATGATTTTAACCATAAATTCCAGGTAAATGAATAAAAACAAGTTTTCATTTCTACAGAAGAAGAATGGATTTTTTAAATTAATTTTTATTAGAATATAGTTGCTTTACAATGTGGTGTTAGTTTCTGCTGTACAGCAAAGTGAATCAGCTATATGTACACATACATCCCCTCCTTTTTTGGATTTCCTTCCCATTTAGGTCACCACAGAGCACTGAGTAGAGTTCCCTGTGCTATACAGTAGGTTCTCATTGCTATCTCTTTTGTACATAGTACTGTATATATGTCATTTCCAATCTCCCAATTTATTTCACTCTCCCTTCCCCACCCCTCCCTGTATTCATATGTTCATTCTCTACATCTGTGTTTCTATTTCTGCTTTGCAAATAAGTTCATTTGTATCATTTTTCTAGATTCCACACATAAACGATATTATACAATATTTGTTTTTCTCTTTCTGACTTACTTCACTTTGTATGACAGTCTCTAGGTCCATCCACGTCTCTGTAAATTGCAGAATTTCATTCCTTTTTACTCCTGAGTAATATTCCATTGTATATATGTACCACATCTTTATAAGAAGAATGGATTTTTAAATTCCTATTGATCCTTTACTTCCTATGTTAAATTCTATGATCAAATTTAGTTCCTGTAATAATTTGTACATTTTAACTCATATTTAGTACCATCTTGCTTTCAAAACCACAGCATAATTTCCCTCTAAATGCTCTTTTTACTTAAAAAAAATTTAGTACAACATTATCCCATTTTAGAACACATTTATTTTGAAGTAATCACAGATTCACTGTAAGTTGCAAAGAAATATGCATGGAAATTCTGTACACTCTTCACATAGCCTGTCCCAATGACAACAGCTTGCATGACTAAAGTACAACATCAAAACCAGGAAGATCTACTCTTCTTGCTGAGCTAAATGAATTAGTAAATTTTCTCTAAACCTTTTAACTTTTACATAAATACATCTTTACCTATGTAGGTGTATAAGTGTGTGTGTGTCTGCATGTGTGAATGTGTGTATAAATAACTGTATGTTAAATATGTGAAAATTAGCTGTCTCTTCCCTTTTTCTTTCACATATTTTAAATATATACTTATTAGTGTTTAAAAGACCATTCTTATCTACATATCTTTATCATACTATATTTATAATCATTCTTTGCTTCCTTGTCTTATTTCTTCTAAAGGTACGTTTCTCAATAATAATTAAGTGGATAATATGCATTCTTCACCCAGAGTTAATATAATGTAATGAATTTAATACTGTCTCAGGTGTCTAAAAATGCCCTCAGAAATACTGCACTGGGAGGACAAGTTAGAGATTTGTTTGCTCTTGAAGAATCTGAAGCAAGTGCCTCATATAAAGTTTTCAGGAAACCAATAGTATTTAATAAATATTATATAGCTTTCTCTTGGAATTTGACTTAGAGCTTAATGCTTCATTGTCATTTCCAGTATTAGTTACCAATATCCTTACATGACAGTATGTACAAGGTAATTTTTTACATCATTAATTTCACAATTCTCATATAACAGTATGGCTAAATTTAACAATCCAGCTTTTGTGAAATAAATTATCTATCATATTGATGGAAAATTAATGACAAAACAAAGATTCTGTTTGTTTTCCCCCTTCTATTTATCTGCTTAAGTAATCTTAGATTTGAAATCCAATTTGCTGTACTTTATATTTGCATCCCCTTATTTAGACATGAGTAGGGAGGCGCAGATTTCATTTTAGGCTTTGACTTCCTTCAAAACTGGCTGTTTATAGAGCATCATTAGTCTGACAGCAAGTGGGAAGAGTCTAGGCATCTTTAGTTTTGTGTCTGGAAGGAATCTTAGAGAAAAACAATCACGTTGGACTGTGGGCAATATTTTCTGTTTTCAAGATGTGAACCAAGACAAGAGGCAGCAAAATATGGGGCAAAACTTTGTATCCATTCAAGC
Source organism: Aethalodelphis obliquidens (assembly GCF_003676395.1). Classification (NCBI taxonomy): domain Eukaryota; kingdom Metazoa; phylum Chordata; class Mammalia; order Artiodactyla; family Delphinidae; genus Aethalodelphis; species Aethalodelphis obliquidens. Next base: position 102,016,071 of record NW_020837945.1, read on the forward strand.
TTTATATATCTCTAACTTGCTGAGGTCTTTAGGAATGATAGAAGACATTTACAGGCAATCTGAAACTGGATAAATATTGAAAATTATACCATTGGTCTGTCTCTTTGATAGGACCCAAGGCAATATTACCAGATTGGTGATGGTACATAAAAAAGGAAGAATAGCAGAATGATAGGTTAGGAGATTTTCATGCACATTTAATGTTTCCAATATCCCTTGGAAACATTATTACCCTTACTTTAAAAATCCAAAAATTAAAGTTCAGGAAAGTTAAGTAACTTACCTAAAGTTGCAAAGGAAGCAGTGAGCAAAGTCAGAATATGAATTCAGTTGTGACTTCTCCAAAAGCCTCTAAATTGCTCCTCTCCCTTGAACAACTGGAGTCTTCTTTAAGTGTTTGTTTTCAATAAATCCTGAAAAGATATATAAAAAGACATAATTATTATTTTTCAGTTAATGTCAAAACAATCATATGAAGAGAATAATGAGTCTGTTTTCTAGGAATATGACAATTAATAGAAAGGAAAATGTTCAAACAAGTTCAAGTAACTGAATTATATGTATGGTTGCAATTTCCAGAACTCTAGGTGTGCTAGGTATTCAGCATCAGCAGATATTTAACCAATCACATATACCTCCTTACATACCTGTCTAACCTCTCACATACCTGTCTCACATACCTGTGTGCATTGCCCAGCTAGAACTTTTCTTTCCAGATCATTACTGTCTATTCTATGAGTACTTCAAGAACCTCAACTGAAGTTTTGGAAAATTGAGATGACGCTGATATACGTTCTGGACTGTTGACATGGGTTAGATTTGATGGGTGCCGAGCAAAATTTCAGAGGACATGCGATTATTCTCCTGCTAGTTACTTACCAGGCCACATAGGCAGCACGTTCCCAGTGAGGGGACCAAAATCCTCACCAACAACTACAAAAATGGCCTCTGTATTACATAAGGAGGATGTCACATGTTCACTTGAACGACAAAGGATGGGCCACAGGTAGAACCCTGGGTCTGACCAAAATGTGCTCAGCAGTCTCATCATCCTTATATCTATCTGCTCCTTCTACCTCTCCTAAGTGGTCAGGTCTTACCACCATATGTCTCCCCTCACAGCCCTGGGAACCTTCATCCTGACAGTAGAGGCCAGAGTAAAGTTGCTTCCACCTCCCTCTGTTTGCTTCTCAATCTTGTTATGGCATAATCTGAAAATTCCTCTCCCTTCAGTATCTTCCCTTTTAGTCTGCAAAAGTCTTGCTTGCAAATTCAAAAACACAAATTAAACAAAAACAAACTGAACATAGTTTCCTCATTGTATTTGGCTGTAATGCTCCCAATTTGCCTCTAGACAATGTGAATTTTTCTGTCTACCAGAGGAAGATTTGGGATAGAAAGAAAAACAGGAAAGTACATATTCTAAGATCTTATGTAGCTACATGCATGTATATGTATCCAGGTCAGTGATACAAGTGTGCACACACACATACATAGGCATACATTAAAATAAAAATATGCACTAGAATATGAGCTCCAAAGAGAGCAGGGACTGTGCCTGCTTTCTCACCTTTCTGTTCTCAATGCCTATAAGGGTACATATCATGGGGAAAAAAAGTCTTAAACAATTGTATATCCTGGTTGTATATCCTAGACATTTGGTGTGTATGTCCTGGATATTTTCTGTGGGCACCATGAGATCCACTTGCCACTGTTCACCACTATTCTCTGTGCCATATGGAGCTAATTCCAGGGACTTCATCAAATGGCTCTCTTGCCCTCTGGCTTCCAATTTGGTTCAATCACTGGGTGTCATTTGCTAGAGAATGGAAGACGGAAAAAAATTTATTCCCACATCCTCCCTCCCTGAAGGTTCATCAGAGTTTGGCTATGTCTCTCTACCAAAGGCCACAACTTCTGTCAGGGGAGGCAATGCATCTCTCAGAGCTATAACTTTTCTTTATCAGTCTCAGTGACCGTTCCCTTCAGTTTTATCTGAAGCCTAAGGGTGGCCAAAGCTCTAGATAATTAAGGTCAACCCTTGATATTTCCCATTAATCCTAGCCACATCTTTTTTTTGTTTGTTTTTGTTTTTTCGGTATGCGGGCCTCTCACTGCTGTGGCCTCTCCCGTTGCGGAGCACAGGCTCCGGACGCGCAGGCTCAGGGGCCATGGCTCACAGGCCCAGCCGCCCCGCGGCATGTGGGATCTTCCCGGACCGGGGCACAAACCCGTGTCCCCTGCATCGGCAGGCGGACTCTCAACCACTGCGCCACCAGGGAATCCCTCTTTCATTTTTCCATAGCTTCTGAAGTCAGACTTCTATTTTATTCTCCACTCTCATCTGAATAAATCATGATAATATTATAAGAACCCTAGTTCGTCCAAAAGCAAGAATTCTTGCTGAGATTCTCCATTTGTCAACATTTTTACCCTTCCAGCTCTAAGGAGCCCCCTTTCAAAGCGAAGATTGTGTCAGATGAAGGGCCACAGAAGACTGTAGATAAAGGAAGAGATTGTAAAACATGACACACACAAATATCAATACTTTTTCAGAGAGGAATCATACCACCTTACAGAACCAAAGTAGGTGAACAGCAAGTAACACAAAATTTCCCTGAAAATACTGTGCTGGGGAGCCATATAAACGTGCATTCATTCCTTTTACTTTTGCAGTTTCCTTATCACTTGCTTTTTCTACTAGCAATAAAAAACAAATCAGTGAAATGAATCAGAAGTCTCATTTTAAAACTCTTTTCTTCCTAAATCCTAAAAGACAGACTTCTCTTTTCCTGATAAAGAATTTCTCCAAAGAGTTTTCAAAAATCACCTTCACTCTCAACAGATCTCTTTTTACTCCAATTGCTGTTATGTTGTCCTCCTCTGATTCTTCAAATTGGTGTGTTTTCAGATTCTTACAATGGCATATTATTCCACAATCTTCTTCCTCTACTCCTTTGAACTGGTAAGAGTCCCCACAGTACTCCACAGATTTCAACTATGTGCCTAATAGTCATGCTGTTCAACTTTGCAAACCTCACTGGAGGAGTGAAGTAATTGGAAGTGTGATGCAAGGCATTGTACACACAGTAAAATTATCTTCCCCAACCCTCAGAGGGGATGGAGCACAGCTCTGAAGTAAGTGACTGAAAGGAGGTTATTTCCTTCTTGGAAGGCAGAGATCTCACGAATTAAGTTATGGCTGAGGGATTACTTCATAAAGAAGTCAGAGGCATCTATTATTAGCCATTACCTCTATTCTAATACAGTCATAGCTCCAAAATTATTTCTAGTGTAAATTCCATGGAAAGAGTATAACCTCTTAGGAACAAAAGTATATTGAAAACATAAATAGAAGAATAAAAGGGAAAATATATCCAACTCAGTTTTGGTAATTCAGTTACTAATTAAGGTCAAGTGCAAACTTGCAATGTGCTTTATCCTAGTGCTCAACTACTTCTTTCATTTTTATAACTTTGGAGCAGTTTAGCTTTGTTTCATCAGAAGACATTAAGAAATTTGTTAATGGCCAAATCGAATTTTAAAATTAATAGAAATAGCTTTCAAAGTAAATTGTCTTTTAACTATTGTAGCAGAAAAATATGAGGATCAATTTTAAAAGAGATTAATAAATATATATTTATCATTATATATCAGGTATTGTTCTAAATGCTTAAATATTATTTTAATAAATTCTCAAAATTACTCTAGGATGTAAGTCATCATTATCTCCATTTTACAGATAGAGGGAATAAGTCTTAGAAGGTTAAATAATGCCTATATGGCAGATTGAGCATTCATAAAAGAGATCCATTCCTGCCCAAGACCATGTTTCTATCCAGTATGCTAAATTTTAAATATGAAGAAAACTATTTTTGTTACATAATTTGTAGGAGTTCTTTCCAAAGTCCCAAGAAAATCACTGCTCTATTTTTTTAAAAATTCAGTTATCTCAGCAAACAGTATCCTCTTCTCTATTACATTAGCACAAGTTCACCAATTGATGCACATGAGGACAAGAGTTTTAAGATAAAAATGTATTTTTTAGCGTAGGTAACTCAGTTATTCAATGACCAAGTGCACAGTGTTTTAAATCCTAAAAGAACCATTTAAACATCACTACAGCTCTTATTTACAAGTGCTATTTTTTAAATACAAGCTTTAATTACTTGGAGTGTTTGAACTCTTACACTTGAGGGTGTCCAATGTATTTACATTTCTAAGACCAATAAGCATAAATTAGAAGACAAAGTCAGAGTCACAGGTCTTGTCTCTTGGCCACTACAAATGAGAGCAGATGTATATAAACACCTGTTCAAATTCTCTTGAAATTCATTTTGGCCTCAGTCCCATTTTCTCTAAAAATTCTCGCCAGGGCCTGCATTTATTTGAGGCCAATAACTGGTCATATTATTTTCCTGTATTCTAGGATAGTCATTCTATTTGATTTTCTTCTACAATTTTAATTTTAATAAACATAAAGTTAATCCTGCTTAAGATTTCTTTCTGTAAGTATTGTAGTTACAAGGAAATAAAAACTATTGATGAATATTAGTAAATATTAAAACCTTTAACAATGATTCAGTAAACTAAATTAGAAGAAAAGTGGCAGATTGGGGGTATTTGCAATACTTACCCAAAATGATGGCAAAATACAAAATTTATGAAGCACATCTAGAAATCAATATAGAAATACTAGAGAGCTTAAGAAAAATATGCAAAAGATAAAAACTAACCAACTCATGGTAGAAGAAATATAAATGACCAATAAATGTATGAAAGCATTATTTCATTAAAAAATCAAGAATACAATATTAAAATGACAATGAAATATTTTTAACCTTAATGTTTCAAAAATGAATACACTGGGGCTTCCCTGGTGGCGCAGTGGTTGAGAGTCTGCCTGCTGATGCAGGGGATATGGGTTCGTGCCCCGGTCCGGGAAGATCCCACATGCAGCGGAGCAGCTGGGCCTGTGAGCCATTGCCGCTGAGCCTGCGCATCCAGAGCCTGTGCTCCGCAACAGGAGAGGCCACAACAGTGAGAGGCCCGCGTACCGCAAAAAAAAAAAAAAAAAAAAAAAAAAAGAATACATCGATAATATCTAATATATGTGAGGTTTGGGGGAAATATCCTTTCTGACTTTCAAACTGTTAAAATAAGGAGACTGATAATGTCCAATAACGGTCAATTTCGCAGAAATCATTTGTCTCATATCTTGTGATATTGTGATGGAAATGTGACATCTTTGGAGAGCATTTAGTAAGTATAAACTAAATGCAAAAAAATCAGTTTTTCTTAAAATTTAAAAATAGGCAAAAATTGTAATTGATATCTAATTCACATAGCATAGAGAAATCCGAGCACTTATGCACAATGAAACACATAAGAAAATTTATTATAACATCATTATTTTATAAGCAAATTGTATCAATAATCAAAATGTTAAACAAATACTAGGAAGTGGTTATAACAAATGAAATCAATCTAAATAGACAGATATAGAATGATCTCCAAGACATATTTTAAGCATTAAAGCAAATAATCAGAACTATATGTAAAATACAGGGACTTCCCTGGTGGTCCAGTGGTTAAGACTTCGCCTTCCAATGCAAGGAATGTGGGTTTGATCCCTGGTCAGGGAGCTAAGATCCCACATGCCTCGGGGCCAAAAAAACAAAATATAAGACAGAAGCAATACTGTAACAAATTCAATAAAGATTTTAAAAATGGTCCTCATCAAAAAAAAAAGAACTATATGTAAAATATAATACTATATATAGATATAAGTGTAACTGTATATATATCTATATTTATGTTTGTAAATATGTGAAATAAAATTCATATTTTATGGTAAGACAAGATAAATTTAAACAAAAATGTCTCCTCTGTCCTTTGGCCTCTGCTCTCCCCCCGCTGTGTGTGGTGTGTCTGCATTATGCATTGGCAGGAATACCTGCTCAACCACAAAGAGCAACATTCTTCTAGCATCAACAAGGCAATTCCTTAAAACTCCTTGATCTTGTAAGGGGTCACATGAACCACCATGATAATACTTAGATCCGGATTATGTAAACTGTCAATAATATGTCATTTGATGTACAGCCATCTGTCTCAAAATAATTATGTAACTGTGCTTTGACTTCTAACATGTGGAATCATCTGGGAAATTTCTTTATAATGCAGCTATCTGGAAATCCTGACTCAGAAAGCCTGTGGTGGTTTCAGCAATCAATCAATCAGTCAGCCAGCCAGCCTGCGTGTGTGCATGCATGTGTGTGTGTGTGTGTGTGTGTACACACACACACACACTTAAGAGGTCCCCAGGGTAATATTGATTGATGTGTCAGATTTTAAAATCATTCACGTTTTCTAGAAACATTGAATATAATGTGCAGACCCATCTTGTGCTATTTTTCTTTAGGGTTTAAATATATAACTGCTTGAGAGGACAGTGAATGTCTGTGTTTTTGAAATTACATATTGAGACTTGTATTTTAGTGGTTATTTTTGGTTGAATTGTATGCCCAAAAAACGATATGTTGAAATCCTGACACATTCCTTCCCCCTAGCTAGGTACTTATGAATATGACCTTATTTGGAAATAGGATCTTTGCAGATATAATCAAGTTACAATGAGTTAACTAGAGTGGGCCCAGAGAAACACAGACACACAGAGAGAAGACAACCATGTGAAGACAGAAGGTGAGATTAGAGTTAATGCTACTACAAACCAAGGAATGCCTGGGGCCATCAAAAGCTGGAAGACACAAGGAAGGATCCTCCCCTAGAGGCTTTGAAGGTATGGACCCAGAGCTACCAAATAGATCCTCATTTTCTACTGAGTTCAGTGGAAAAGATGCTATGGGTGTTAACTTCTATCTTTTCCACCTCTTTCTTCTTATCCTTAAACTCTTTAAATTCTTTATCATGTCTGAATTGAAGGGAGTTTACAATCAATTTTAAGTGAACTTGAGGTTTTTCCATTTTGTGAAATTTGGACCATTTAACAAGTATGAAATTTCTCTAACCTTCAATTTTCTTATAGATTCTCATATGTGTATTTCAGAGTGTTTTGGACAATTAGGAACAATGTATAAAAGTGCTTGGCATTGTATCTGGAAAATAGAAAGCCCATAATGTAAAGTAACTATTTCTAACACTCTCCAGTCTAGAACTTGTTCTTTTCTGATACTTTCTATTTTCTGTTATTTTCATATGCCCAAACAATTATTCCATTTGAATAACCCTCACATTAGTATCATTCAAGTATTTTGACCATGACTCACACTTAGAATATATTTTACAGTGTAACTGAGTTGAAAATCGGCTTCAACCTTCACATTTGGCCAAAAACTATTTCTTGGCTTTGGCTTCAGCTTTCAGAAGGCCAAATCAAGATGAATACTTCATTCAGTGTAATTTTTGGCAAATGTTAGTTTTAGCTTGTGTGTGATTATCATTATGCAAGTTCATGCACACACTATCTATGCATACACAAATGTATATGTAAATGTATAAATTATCATATAAATAATTACATATTATGTAATTATATTTATACTTACATAAATATATGTAATTACATGTAAAATAATTACATATGTAATATAAATGTATCAATGTAATTATGTAATTGAATAATTGCATACATATTATAACAATACAACAATTATAAAAGTAATACACAAAGACAGGTCATGTGGGCTCCCTTATCTTCACTCAGCTAACTCACAATCCACCTATATAAAGCTTTATCTAGTCTCTTTACATTTCCTTAGAGAAAACTGTGTTCTTTACTCTGTCTTGTGAGTTCATCTTTTCCCTATAGAAAAGATATAGAAAATTCTTTCTTCTTTATGTTATCATACTATCTCTCTCCTCTGTTAACAATTACATAATTATCTATGGTTGCATAACAAACCACCTCCAGCTTAGTGGCCTAAAATGACAATGCAGAATTTCTCATCTTTCTGTAGTTTAGCTGGGTGGTTCCTCTGCTTTAACCCAGCCCCAGCCATGTGATTCTACTCAGCAGGAGTCTTAGTTTGGCTAGAAGGTTCAAGACGGCCTCACTCACATGTCTGCCAGTTTGTACCGGCTGACTGCCAGGAAGTCTCAGTTCTCCTCCATGTGTCTTCTCATCCTCCAGTAAGCTAGCCTGGTTTCCTAACATCATGTCTTCACAGTGGCAACCAAGAGGGTAAAAAGGGAAACTGCAAAGCCTCATTAGGCATGAGCTCTAAAACTAATAGTGCCACTTCTGCCACCTTGTGTTGTTTAGAGCAAATCAACAAGACTATCCTAGATTCAAGGCGGGAGGAGAAATAATGCCATGATTTGATGATGCGAGGAGAGAACAAAATACAGCTGAACTAACACAAATCATTACCTTTAACTGCCAGGGTGTCTTTGCTATAGACCAAGAAAGGCTGCTTTTCAAGGCAAATTCTAGGAAGGTGTTAGAGTTCAACATCAAAAGGCTAAATGAAATTGAATTAATAATTCTCTAAATACCTACTGTGCCTACAAATACCAAGCAAAATGCTGAGAGTCTGGGAATACACAGATAATTAAGATATTTCCTAGTTGTAACTGCAATTACAGCAAATTCAATGTAAATAAATGTGCTAAATACAATGAAGTAATATATAAGAGGTTGAAATAAGGGAAAGTGTTTTAAATTTTTTGATGTAAGGAAGCATTTAATTTTAATAAATTTAGCACACTGAAACAAAATTTTTTTTTTAGGAACTTTTGTGTATTAAAATAATGCCCCTCTATAAGGCAAAATATATTGCATTATAAAGCAATAACATTCCCTCAAGTGTCAAGTATAAACCTTTAAAATGCATCATATGCACTTTGCTATTATGAAAAGAAAAAATTGTTAATGAATGATTTTTAAAAATATAATGTAAAAAACACCTATTTATCATATATGATAGTTTTGTCATATTAAACACTTTGATATCTCAAAATTTAAAGAGAAAAATCTATTTAATTATCACAAAATTACTCTATGATTTTTTTTACTAGAGTCTCTCTTCAAACTATAATCAATATCTGAATACCAGGAACCTAAATGAGCAAACATTTAGATTTCAATACAAGTAGTATAAGCCAATACATCGAGAGACGTTAATAAATATTCATGCAATTGTAAATCTTTTGCTGTTTATCTGCTAGCCTGAATCAAATATACATGTATTCATCAAGCTTTAGTTCAATAATATTTATTGAGTGACAATTAATTCATATTATTAAAGCAATCTAAAAATTCTGACATGCAAAACATAATTTCAAAAAATTATAAATTATATAATGTTTGCAAATCAGCTTATAAAAATTAAATCTTCTATATCCATAAATTTATTTATTTAATGGCTAGAAAAGCCACTTCTGTAGTGGGTTATTATTTTTTCCACATATCTTTAGACTCAGCTTTGGTTTTTAGATAGTTTCTAGCCTGACGTTTAGCTTACCATTTCATTTGAAAATAAAATCCACTATAAGTTGTTTCTCTACTTTTTCTGATAGCTAAAAAAAATTATATACTTAAATAAAAAACAAATTAAAAAAACCTACTAATTTTCTGACCATACTTAAGTGGAAATACTATTTTACTAGAATTTTTCTTGCATAATGAAATACTTTTCAAGTTATGCAAAGTAATATCTTATCTGCATAATGAGGAAAAATATAGAGCATAAGAAGTTATTACAAATTTTACACTGTTTTTGTTTCCAAATAATATTTTTAACACCTTCTTTCATACTTCAGTGAGGATTTCACATATCTAGTTAGTGTAGTGTCAATGAGAGTCAAATCAAATAAATTATTATTCAAAGGTGCAATTCAAGTGAGAAATTAGGAAATCTAGGAATTCAGAAAACCTGATGGAATATAATCCTTGGCATCTCCTAAGTATTATTCAAATTAGACATGTGCTGTGGGAAGTAGATGTTAAGCCAGAGTTTGAAGTTCAGAAGGTTTATTGGGAAGAAGCCTTATAGAAGGTAAGGGAGGAAGCAGTATTGGGCAAGAGGGGCCGTCCCACTGAGATGTTGCCCTGAGAACACTGCTGACTGCCCAGGAAGGTATTACAGAGCAAAGACTGCACATTAGAGGGACTCCCTGTAGGGCACAAAAGCCAAGGCCCTTGAACTACCTCCTTGCATATTACTAAATGGGGGCCACCCCATGAGTAAGGAACCTCAGGTCAAAAGTTGGGGCACACTGTGACAAAACACACTGGGGGCCGACCACTAACCTTGCTCATTGCAGCTAGGCAGCCAGTCAGTGTCTGATACGTAGACGTGTCTTCTTTTCTAGTCCCTCTTTCCCTTGACACTCATTAATCAAGACTCCTCCATTTAAGCTTTCCTTTCTGGTGGCTCCTCTGCAGCCCAACTGTAAATTTGGTGTCTCTCTACTTTAGTTCTGGTCCTCATTCACTCTAGGTCTAGGTGAAATATTTTATTCATTTGTTCAGGTATTATTATTTTATTTTTTTTTGCGGTACACGGGCCTCTCACTGTTGTGGCCTCTCCCATTGCGGAGCACAGGCTCATCGGCCATGGCTCTCGGGCCCAGCCGCTCCGTGGCATGTGGGATCTTCCCGGACCCGGGCACAAACCCGTGTCCCTTGCATCGGCAGGCGGACTCTCAATCACTGCGCTACCAGGGAAGCCCCAGGTATTATTTATATGCTAAGGATTTCTCTCCTAGCACCACTGCTTGAATTTGAGACTCCTCTATGTAGCTCACAATGTGACCAATGGTTCAGGCTTAAAAACGACTAAGGGAACTCCCGGACCCACTCTCCAAGTCTGTTCTTCCCCTGGTCTTGTAAACCACTGTTCCAGTCAGAAACATGAGGCTTAAGAACTGCCTCTTCCTCACCAAACCCCCGCAAACATTTAGTTCATTAAAAGGCCTTTGGTTCTGTCTAAAATCATCCATTCATTTCTCTTCTCCTCCACTGACAGGACTTTGGTTTAAGAAAACATGATGTCTCCCCTAAATTGCAAATAGACTATACTGTTTGGTTTCCTGGTATCAAGCTTATCTTCTCATCTATTGTCCACAAAGTGTACAGAATGATCTTTCTTAAACTGCAAGTTAAATCATTCCATTCTCTTGTTTAATACCCTTTAACTGTTTTCACTTGTACTTAGAGAAAACAAATCAGTTAGCATTACCTGAGAGTCCCCGCTTGATTTGGAACAGCCTGTCTCTAATCTCATCTCTTGCTTTTCTCCTACCTCAGTGTGGACCAGTTACATTGGCCTTCTTTCAGTTTTCTGGATCAGTCACCTCAGGATTTCTACCCAGAATAGAGTATCAGCAGACCTTTGTACACCCACCACTGACATGTTAGCTATGTGAAAGTGAGCAGATCTCCTACTCTTACTTTGAACCTTGCTTTTCTCATCTTTGTAAAACACTGTCTTCACGGAAGAGTTGTATGATCTTAGAGAAATACTATAGAAAAATATATTCCATAAATTTTAATCTCTTTAATAAGAATTCATATTAAATTTGACTGTGCTCTGCACCCTTGGAAGCTTCGGTGAAGAGATAATTTTTAGTATTTTAGTGGACTTGGAAACAAAAACAACTTTGGATAGAAATGGATAAATTTGTCAATTATGTTAATGATTGAAAATGAAGAATTCTAGTTCATAGAAGATTTAAAAGATACCAGGAGAAAAGCCTCTGTAAATGTTCAGACCTAGCAAGGAATAATTTACATAGAGGATTCAACACAGGGACAAGATGGAATATGTCAGGAAACATATAATATGGAGCAGGTAGTTATCCACTCACAAAATCTTCAAAGTAACCAGAAGAATAGCCTGTTAGCTTGTCTGTGAGACAGTGTGTGATCCCTCTGGTATAAAGGAAATGTCCCTTCAACCTGACGAAAGTCCTTTATCATTTCTTATAGAACAAACATGTTAGCATTGAATTCTCTTATTTTCCTTCATCCACGAGGTCTTTATCTTGCTGTCATTACTCAAGGATATTTTTGGTGTATATGGAATTCTGGACTGGTGCTTCTTTTCTTTCAGAACTTGAAAGAGGTTGTTTCACCATAGGTATTTTTAAAGAGAATTTGCAGTCATTCAAACTGTTGTTTCCATATATATATATATTTTTACTATTTGCAAGATTTTTTCCCCTTATCTTTGATTTACAGTATGTATATGATATGTCTGAGAGTGGGTTTTCTTTGATTTTATCCTGTTTGATATTTACTAATTTTCTTGAATCTGTACATTTGCCTTTTTGGTGGAGCTGTTAGCTGTTATCTAAAAAAAATTTTTTTTCTGCATCAATATCCTTCTTCCCTGCTTCTGAAACTTCAATGACAAAAGTATTATATATTTGTATATTATCTCAGTGGACACTGAGGCTCTGTTTACTTTTTGCCTGTTTTTTTCTTTATTCCTCAGCTTGGATGATTTCTAGTGACATATCATGAAGTTTGCTGACTCTTTTCTCTATTATTGCCATTCTGCTATTGAGCCCTCTTAATACATATTTTACTTCAGATATCGTGCTTTCCAGTTCTAAAACTGCCATTCATTTGGTTCTCTTTTACAGTTTCTATTTTTCTCCTGAAATATATCTTTCTGTTCCTTTCAAGAGTTTTTACTCATATTACAGGGCATGGTTAAAGCTGCTTTAAAGCTTATGTCTGATGATTCCAATATTTGGTTCATCTTGAGTTGGCATTTGTTCATTTGGGAGAGGCCCAAAATGGGCATTTTTAATAAGCACCTCAGTTACTCTGATGCAAGCTATTTTTAACATCTGAAGAAAATAGATAATAATACAGAATACAGTAGGTGACCCTATTTAACTTTTAATGACATTCTTCAGTCTTAGTGAAAAAGAGCTTGATAAAGACATATCCTGTCTCAAAAAAAGAACATGATTATCCTACCTCATAATGTTCATCACCACTTGGAAAAACACTTGCTATGACCCTTTTGATGTAATTATATATTTGAGATTCTGATGTCTTACTTCACTGGATACGCTCTCCCTATTCACTCCAGTAATTTGAGATATACGATGTTTTTTTATATTAAAGAATATCCCTGATTAAAATAATCAAACTGAAGAGAATGCCAAACAAAAGAATGGGAGAATTCTACATAATTAGAAGCATGAAGTCCACTTAAGAGGACATATTTAGATTGCTGAGTGCATAAAGGCCCAATTGTAATCTGATTGATAATTTCTGTGGAAAGAACATTAATAGAATTAATAATGAAGAAAGAAATGCTCACAGAGCCACTAAAATTTTTTTTTAAAGATATACATTTTGTTCCTTGGATACAAAAATTCCAGTTAGAGCTGCTCATATCAGTAATTATAATGCTCTCATCAAAAGCCTTAGAATAACAGGAAAAATGCACAGAAAAATTACACTGTAGTTTTCCCCCTACAATATTATAGAATATAGAAACAAAGTGTCTCATCAATTATCTTTATGTGGAAAAGTTCAAGTGAATTCTCTATTGTTCATCTAGAAACAGCAACTTTTAATCACCTTTGCTTTTTTCAGCTTCAGTTTCTTGAGGTGTAGATATGCATCAGTTTAACAGGAATCTCTGATACATCTCCTCTGCCTGAATAGCTTTTCTCACCAGAAACTTAGTCAGACAACAAATATTTATTTAGTATCTACTTTATGTGAACACTGTGTTAAACTCTGAGATGGCAGTCATGAAGAAACAAGTCAGAAACTTGGCCTTTTTAAAAAAATACCTTAATTCCTTCCACACTCAGTGAGTACACACCACATAGGCACAAGGAACTGTACAATGTATGTGTGTGTATACATGTTTCACACATATATATATATACACACACACATATGCAGAATTTCAATTTATGTTTTATCTGAAAGAATAGACAGAGCTCAGCCTTTATTCATGCTTAATATACAGATATTATATATGTATATATTTTATAAATATACATACATGCATTTAGTTATACACTCAAAAATTTGAATAAATGATGTGCTGTTGGATCATAGCAGTAGCATATTGAACTTTAGTGAGTTTGTTCCTTTGAAGAAAAAATAAATAAATCAAGCATTTTTATTCACTAATGTGCCTAGCACAGTATTTAGCAGAGAGTTACAAAAGCTTGAATTAACTAATTAATTTTTAAAATGATAAATACACAAATATGGAATGTATGTGCCATCTAAGGTAGTAAATTCCACTTCGAGGAAGTTGCTCAAACAGAAATTTTGAGAAAATATCAAAATGGTAATAGAAAGTAACATATTGGGTCAGGTAAACTATGCAATATTTAAATTAATTTCTATAATAATCCTCTATGAATGTATGTGAATTTATGATTATTACTTTATTTAGCTTCTTATAAACACTGTATGAATAGAAATGAATAGTTATGCCCCCTATGTGAAAACATACGTTTTAACAATATATTATTGTGGTTAATCTATTATCTAGTCATTTGAATATACATATTTTTATTTTAAGCAATGTGGTTACTGAAATGTATATTAGTATTTGTGAACAAAAGTTGCCATTATACACCTTGTCATTTTATGTAAGACTGGAAAACACCTGCTGTGAGCTAGCCAATCCACAGAAGCAGATGATAAGTACCTATGTATTTTCAGATATGACCCACACGCTCCAAATACATGTAAGGGCTGCCAAACGAAGCTGAAAATGGGCAGAAGGAAATAAGGGAAGAAGCAAGAAACATGCAAGGGGCCTGACAGACCAGACTTTAAAAAGCAATTGTCTGTATGAATAACCTTGAAGAAGGGGAGGGTCTCTCTGTGAAGTACAAAGGCTAAATCTCTTGTTTAACAGAAGAACATGGAACTGGGAACATGGGCACAATGGCTTTTGGCACAAGTTGGCTTTTGGCACAAGTTCTAGTCCTGGTGTCAGAGATGAAGGGAGGTAAAGCCACACACAAAAATTATACACACTAGAAATTTTTATGGGAGAAGGAGAAGGAGCTTCCCAGTTAAACAACCTAGAAGGCTAATGTGGCCCCATCCTATCCTACACCAGAAGCTCTTGCAAATAGCCACACCAGAAAACCTAATTCTTTTGTTTAGTAGAAATAAAAACAAGCTAGGACGAAGTGAGGGAGTAGCACTGACATATATACACTACTAAATGTAAAATAGATAGCTAGTGGGAAGCTGCTGCATAGCACAGGGAGGTCAGCTCGGTGCTTTGTAACCACCTAGAGGGGTGGGATAGGGAGGGTGGGAGGGAGACGCAAGAGGGAGGGGATATGGAGATATATGTATATGTATAGCTGATACACTTTGTTATAAAGCAGAAACTAACACACCATTGTAAAGCAATTATACGCCAATAAAGATGTTAAAAAAAAAACTGACAGAGATTTTTTTAAATGCAATAAGAAAACATGTAGAAAAAAATGCAGTAAACTTACTCAAAGAGATATTTTCCATATTTTCATACAACAAAATTATGATCAACCTTTTGCTATGAAAAAAGAAAACAAAATTGTAAAGACAAAATCACCTTTATTAAAGAAGATCACAAAGCAGAAAATTAAGAATATAGAGTCAACAAAACAAAAGGATTTGAAAAATGAGCTGGAAAACATAACAAAAGGAATTAAGACTTAAAATTTGGGAATTAATGTGTGTCACAGTCTAAGTCCACAAAAAAGAACAGATACTGAAAAAACTGTGCAAATATATTACTTGAGAGTAAAATTTCAGGACGGCAAGAAGCTAAAGGAAAAGGGAATGAGGCAGAGAAGAAAAGAGAAGCAAAGTTACAGAGGGCTTCACTGAACTGGCTAAGGTATAGCGGTGAGCATCTCTTACAGCTTTTCTTGAAGTACACTTTCCTAGAGGCCTTATTGGATCTATGCATGCACTATCTGTCCTGAAGACAGGAAAGGAGAAGAATTTATCTGCAGGTTTCTGTATCCTATTTAGTGAAAGTTTACCTGATAGGGCTTCAACTCTCCCAAGATTCTGAATTGTACCAGTTTCCCCAAACCACTGCTGCAGAAGCCAGGGTCCAATAGAGCAAATGTCAGCCTCTGGGTCCTTGCACAGGTCAGTGAAGTCCTTACCTGTCCCGTGTCGCCTGCAGGTTTATGGGCCTGCACTGGGATCCCTGGGTAACAAGCATGTCCTGCCGTTTCTCATGCCTCAGCAGTATCAGGGAAGCCCCAGAGTTAAAGGTGGGAGGCATGTGAAGCAGGCATCAGATTACATACCACTGGGTTTTTTTTCTTTATGTGACTGGGAGGACCAGGAAGCAATCACCAAAGCAAAGCCCATGGTCTTTAGAGCCTGCAGCAACAACAACCACCTAACTCACGCCTAATAGAAGAGCAGACTCTTGCTCGGGGTACTGTGGCCAAAAAGCAACCAAGTTCACAGATGCAGTGTGGTGCATAAACTGAGTCCAGTGTGGTGTGACTGATGAGGATGCAGTTAGTAAGCAGTGAAAATGTAGCCATAATGCATCTAGAAATAAATTTGGATGCAAGTGAGAAAGAATGTGGTTATTGGGATAAGTTTGCTGATAGCTTCACTAATGGTCGAAGACAAGGAAAGTCTCTTCCAGCTATCCAATCAAGTCATGAGAATAGAAGCATATTTAATGGTATAAATTGAAACACTAAGAAAGATTATATCATTTCCTAATTTTTTTTTTTTTTTTGCGGTACGTGGGCCTCTCACTGTTGTGGCCTCTCCCGTTGCGGAGCACAGGCCCCGGACACGCAGGCCCAGCGGCCATGGCTCACGGGCCCAGCCGCTCCACGGCACGTGGGATCCTCCCGGACCGGGGCACGAACCCACGTCCCCTGCATCGGCAGGTGGACTCCCAACCACTGTGCCACCAGGGAAGCCCCATTTCCTAAATTTGAATGGTAGAGGAGAGAGATGGAAGAAAGGGAATAATTATTCATGTCAAAGAAAATGAATGAAATTATCTTGCCTAAAATAAATTTAGTGATATGGCCAAGGTCACAAAATTATTAAGTAGCAGGATCAGAAAGGGAATTCAGGTCTTCTGATCCTTGGAAGGTGCTGAAATGACGTCCAGGTAGCACTATTCCATAATGCTTAAGAAGCAGATGGTAGTCCTCAGAAAACTCTGAGCTGTAAACAACAGGATGCATGAACTTACGCACGCCCAACCACAGGGAGGAGTGTGTGAACACACACACACTCACACACATACACCTTAAGATAAGCCTACGCTCATTATGAGTACTGCACATCTAGTTTTGTTATTTTTAATAAATGTTAAATTCAGAGAGGGTAAAAATCTTGTCTCCCATTTTTGTTTTGGATTTTGACAAAACACTGTGTCATGCATTTTAAATTTTAAGGAGGGATTCCTCTATCACAGATATGGTCATATCGTACATAGATGAGAGTATATTGTATTACTTAAGATACCAGAGGAATTTACAAAGTTGCTATTGACCATGTACCTAATGTCCCTCTTCTTTGGACAAACTCAATCAAAAATAGTTATATCTAAATTTCAGAATGCATTTTGAAGCATATCTCTGGAATGTGAAATAGACCTGCTAAAAAAATGCAATTTGATTTTTTAATCTTGCTTTCAAACTTTGAGCAATTTCTTATTTTTAGTTCACATTAGAGTTAAAATTAAAAATTTTAGAGTAATTTTTTTTCTTTTTTCTGCTATTAAAGTATATCAAGTCATTTTGTTGTTTAACTTGAAATATTCTTCAAATTATTTCATACTGAAGTTTTGAAAAAGGAAACAGTGAACCTGACCAGAGTAATAGTCCTACAAATATACAGAAGAGTTAGAGGTTAAATGCCCAGAGAATCAAGTGACAGTATTTACTCAGGCCCCACAGAAAGAAGCCTGACAGACATTCTGCATCAGAAAAGCGTCAGCTCGTCCTCAAGCCAAATCGTGACTTGAAGTTCTGTGGCTATTTGCAATACAGGCCTGTTCCAAGGGTCACAGAAGCTCAGCTTAGCTTTCATTTGATGCCAAGCCATATCAATAAATATAAGAAAAGTGTACTTCACCCGGAAACCTTTGTCAGCGGTGGTGCAATAGAAACTAGTTGCCTAAACCAGAAGAATGGCTGCTTGGACAGATACCATTTGGTATGCGGCATGGCTAGACCTCAAGGGTGAGAAACAGCCAGTCTATTAGGGCTGATTTTGTTTTTTTCCTCCTAAAAGAAGCCTAGTACATGTTTGCCTTCTGGCTATGGCTCAGCGATTGTCAACCAGGAAAATAAGGTTTGACAGGCTGATGGGTATACTGAAAAAATAACAACGAAGTGTGATAAAGCAGAAACTAAAATAGTGGCCTGTGGTTCAGATAATGCCATTGCAACGATGGCCTGAAACCAGTATGTTTTTCCAAGACTCAGAGCAGTGAATCCACAGCTGACTGCCACTGCCACTTGGCTGATGTCTAGACCAACTTAGGGCAGGGAATGGCCAGAGAGGGTTTCGGATAGACACTGCCAATAAGAGTTGAGGGAAGGGCATCTCCTATTTGTTGTCATATAGCTGCCAGTTTCCAAAGATCTCAGGTATTAAAGGGCTTTGCAGTAGAGACTATTGATTCTGAATGTCTTGTTAGGAGATGGTATAGAGAAACAGAGGAGACACCTAATCGTGCACAGAGACAGCTCTCAAATGGCTGTGCTTCCATAATGTCTCAGGCAGGGCAGGACAGGTGGCCAGATTTGTTCATTTACTGTTTAATTCTGTAAGCAGCAGACTGACAAAGCAGAACCCATTCATCAATGCGTCCAGAACCAGGAGTTCAAACTTTCCATGGAGTCTTTGTGGCAATTTAACTTAATACAGTTTCTGCATTTTTGGTGGGTTAGATGACTATGCAGGCTGGGGTGTGTTTAAAGACAAACACTTATGGGCACAGAATACATTTACGCTGGTTGAAGATTATGCGGCAGGCCAGACTGGCTTTATAGGATGATTATTTTCTGCCTTTGAGAGGCAAGGTTACATAGAATTTCCATCAGTGACACAGCTCCCATCTTTGGTGACATGTGTTACTACAGCCCTGCACCAAGGGTGCTGATACTTGATGATGCTGTTTCATCTATACTGTCTGCATACCGTAAACACATGTGCCCAACACCAGATGAAACTCAGGAATAATCAGCTGACGTTATAAACAATGGTTGCAGTTTAAAGAATGAGAGCTCCACAGAATTACCATGAATCAGAGTTGACCCTCACAAAGCTGGAATGTGCCCAGATAGTAGGAATGAAGGTAAAATCTCACCATGTATTGCCTGCCACCCCAGTAGAGTGTAGTGGTTCAAATATAGACTTTGATATCCAACAAATCACTCTTAATAATCTCTCCACTACTTCCTATGTTACTTTAGGCAATGCTAATTCTTTACATATCAAGGAATCCGTGTATTAAAAAAAGGAAAAAAATGGTAATGAGACACCTAACTCACGGAACTTTTGTGAGGATTACAGAAGGTAATGTTAAAGTGCTTAGCATAGTGCCTAATATCACACAAGCCTAAGAAACATTAGTTATAATGATTACGATTATCACATTGCTATTTTGAGTGACATTTTTTTCTAGGAATTTCTTTCTAATTTGAAGCTCTGTGATGGGATGGCCACCCAATCACTATTTGTTACAATAGCTTTTTTTTTTTTTCTTTTTTTTTGTGGTACGCGGGCCTCTCACTGTTGTGGCCTCTCCCGTTGGGAAGCACAGGCTCCGACGCGCAGGCTCAGCGGCCATGGCTCACGGGCCCAGCCGCTCTGCGGCATGTGGGATCCTCCTGGACCGAGGCACGAACCCGTGTCCCCTGCATCGGCAGGCTCTCAACCACTGCGCCACCAGGGCAGCCCTACAATAGCTTTTTACACTGTTTTGTTACACTAAGAATGTAGAATGGGTTTGGGACAGAATAACAGATCTAATCACAAGGCAGTCTGAATAGAGCATACTACCAGCTCAGTGGAAGCAAGAGGGTCCAGGGCACGTGCATAGTATAACATGACTTATGAAGAAAGCACTGAAAAATGAAAGCGATGGATGAGGAGGACAAGAGAAATTCATCTGCTAGGTTTTTCATTGGTTGTTCATAGTTGAGCCCTCCCACCATGGGTTGAAGGCACTAAATAAATCCAATGCAAAGAAGACAACCACCTCATTGAGATAATCTAGAGCCTCCCGTCCTGTTATCTGTTCATTAGTACATTCTACAATAGCAAGAGTCTCTCAAAAAGTGAATCCCTCAGTTGTTATTGCCTCTACAACAAAGGGCATCTTGGATACCACTTTCAAATCCTCTCACCAATCCTGGGATTTCTCTCCCTCTCAGCCCACAGCCCTGTGACCCCCAGTTTCTCCCTTGTTTAAACTGAAAAGGCAATTCACAGTCTGTAGAGACTCAGATGGGATAAGATAGATGACAATGCTGTGTGAACTGTACAGCATTGCTGAAGGTTCAGTTCTAGGAAATCAAATGGCTATCAAATGTGAGTTCAAATCTAAGCTTTAGCACTTAATGATTATGTGACCTTGGACAAGTTAAGGTATCTTTAAATCATAGTTGAATAATATTTTTAAACGAGAGAGAGAGGGAGATTGATTTAGTGTTTAAATCATTCAACTAGAGGCTTTTTTCCCTAGTAAAACGTAGCTCTACAAGAGAAGCTAAATGTGTGTGTATGTGTACGTATGTGTGTGTGTATGAATTCTGGTGGCAGGGATGACAGGAATCTAAATAGTTACTAAGTGATCAGAAGAGTTAAGAGCTCAGAGAGATCAGCTTGGTGCTTTGTGACCACCTAGAGGGGTGGGATAGGGAGGGTCGGGGGGAGGGAGACGCAAGAGGGAAGAGACATGGGGACATATGTATATGTATAACTGATTCACATTGTTATAAAGCAGAAACTAACACACCATTGTAAAGCAATTATACTCCAATAAAGATGTTAAAAAAAAAAAAGGACAAGACAAAGGGAAACAACACTAGATTTTAGCAAAATACACTTGGCATCTTTGAATAATCTAATACTATAAGTTTTCATTAAATGTCCATCCTTATATGTTATTTCAAAATACAGTTGACCCTTGAACAATAGGTGTCAGTGCCCCTAACCCATGCATGCTGGAAATTAACTTTACAGTCAGCCCTCTGTAATTACAGTCTCGCATGCACAGATTCAACCAACAACCGATTCTACAGTACTGTTACATATTTATTGAAAAAATCCACATATAAGTGACCCCACACAGTTCAAACCTGTGTTGTTCACGGGTCAACTGTACACCATTTATTTTGCACACTGTTCATGTTATGCCCTTGTTTTCAGTAAGCTTTAGGCTGCCTAAATGCAAAGGCATGCTTTTGACCCATTATGAAATCCAACACAGATAGTAAAAAGATGTTAATAATTTAGTCCCTTTTATGATGAAACTTTACTAAAAACTTTTTCTAATTTAAGAAAAACTTCAGATTTGCATAGAAGTTCCAAATAAACAATAAACCACATATGTCCTCTCCACTGATACTGAACAGATGATAAAAATTTGCTGTCTTTCACTGAGGTATCCTTTTTCAGTAAAGGATACAGCTAAAGTTCAACTCATTATCCCTTTAAACTAGCCTAAATTACCAGGAGACGCTCTTCAGAAGTTGGTGTGTATCATTCTCATGCACCTCCATTGCCCCTTTAGGCCTTCCCATATTATAACTTTGGACAGTCCAAATACATCTAGACATCAATAGAGGTGGTATAGGTGATCTGTCCATGCTGCCCTCACCTTCTAATTCCCTCCATCTTAAGGATGTGTTTTTGTAGCCTTGGGCTTTTAGTATAACTGCTTATCATGTCCCTCTAACTCTTCCATTATCATTAAAGTAAGAATAAAAAAAAAAAAGAGTTAGGAGCATTTTTGAGCTTGTCTCAGCATGTAGCACACATTTGCAAAACTATGGATTGGATTGAAAAGATTTGACTGAAAACAGAGAAAACGTAGTTATGGTTACATGGAAAGGCATTTTAATAATTGGCACAAGAAGAAACAAATTTTCTAATTAAAAAAATCTAGGGAGATTCTCTAAGAAGAATAAGGAGAACCTCTCCTTTTTACTGAGAATAGACTTGATGGCTCCCCCAGAGGTGAGAGTCAGGAAAACCTGCAGGTGGTGATAACAAAGTATAGAAAATGTGAACTATAAACGCAGCCTGGGTGGGATCGCTATGGGTCAAGACATCTGGAGATAACTTCCCCACCTGTACACTCATATCACACACACACACACACACACACACACACAAATGTCCTTTAAGCCCTGAATCGGTTTTGACCTTGTGGCCACGCAGCTATCAATTCCAAATCACGTCAATATTCCTGGAATACTTTTGGCCTTTCTTGAAATGGCCAAAATAACAGGAAAACTACCAAGGAATAAAAACATAACACCAGAGAGATAATCAAGAACATTTTACAGTACATAATATTTTACCCAAATATGTTGAACAGTAAAACTGCAAAAGCAATAGTAAAAATGTTTTATGTAGTTAGGAGGAACAAGCCATGTGTTATAACAAACCAACTCTAAGTAAAATGCATACATACCTTAGAGTTAATGATGTGCATTAACATGATATTTAAGAATGTGGACAATACAGGTTTTGGATAGGAAAGACACAATGAGAAAAATAAATTATAACATGCATCGTAGCCCACACTATATTAAAATTTGGCCTTCGAGATTATATAGCATTAAACATACACTATGAGGACCAACATCATCCACCTAGTTATACAGGAACTGCTAATTACAACCTGATTTCACTTGGAGCAAAATACCAGAGCTGAGGCAAAGCCACCCCTGCTAACTAAAGAAGAAACGGAAAGGAAACAAGCAGTCCAGTCCCCCAGGATTACACTTCTTGGCTGTGTATTGCATCGATTTATATTTTTCATGAGCTTTATCATCACATTTACTAGATTAATTTCTAAGCTATACCAGCCAGACTGCCTTTTAGTATTATTCATTGAACATATTTCTATAGGCTACAAAATAAATAGCACATCCAAGAAATTCAACAGGCTATTCTTTTAGAACCTGAAAAGCACAAATGGTTTTCAAATTCTTGAGAATAAGCCTAAACAGTTAAATACACTTTGTTAAGAAAATAAATTAGCCTTTTTTTTTTCATGGATTTACAAGAATATTGATAGTCTCTGGTAGCTGTTCCTATCTCTAGCTCTTGTCTGGGGTAAAGAACAGGAAGGGATGACCATGATATTGTGAAATTATGCAGATAGGTAGAAATAAAAAGAGGGCTACAAGAGCTGTGGGCCCAGACCTCTGCCTGGTTGGGCAACATATCTGAAAAATAGAGATGGCAGTATTGTGGGCAGATACTTATCACTGTAAATCATTAGGTGTCTCAGGCTTAAAAATAAAAATGTATCAGCGGGCTTCCCTGGTGGCGCAGTGGTTGAGAGTCCGCCTGCCGTTGCAGGGGACACAGGTTCGTGCCCCGGTCCGGGAAGATCCCACATGCCGCGGAGCAGCTGGGCCCGTGAGCCATGGCCGCTGAGCCTGCGTGTCCGGAGTCTGTGCTCCGCAACAGGAGAGGCCACAACAATGAGAGGCCCACATACCGCAAAAAAAAAAAAAAAAAAAAAGTATCAGCTACATCTCATGGTTTCCCAAACTCAGTATTATTGGACAAAATAATTGCACTAGGGAGGCAACGGGCACAGAAAAAGTGCCTCTGGTTGTATTTTCAATTTATTATTCTCCAAACATTTCATTATAACTTGGCCCAGCTCTTAAGTTCAAAGGGTGCACATTCTGAACAAAATGAATATATGATGAGGGAACCGCCATATGGCCAGGACATTCATCTAAGCTTTAATTTTAAGGAAAAATAATAAATTAATGATTTTGACATTCTGTGTTCCAGTGGGAAGAGAAAATTAGTGCGAGAAACAGATGAAGAGTATTAATTCCATATGATGAAAACATTTTGAAGGAAACTGAAATGGGCAAACTTTGATTTGACATTTTCTTATAACTTGTCCTGTGCTTGCTTTGACTTTATCTATCACTTAGAATATGCTCTTAAAAAACCAAAGTTCAATAATTGAGTTAAAAATATAGGTGAATTAATTACAGTTGTGATAAATGGTAAATATTAAAATGAAAAAATATTCAAATATTTGTCTTCATATATTTATTTGCAATTACTATTAGACTAAGAATTACACATCCATTATTTTAAATGGGAAGGAAAACTAGATAATTCATGAGTCAAAGTTTAATTTGTGATTGTATCATGACATAATCATTTAATGATTTCAGTAAGTTCATATAAATAGGAAAACATTTTTTGTCAGAAGGAGATGTATTAATATCAGATTCTAAGAATTAAAAATATGCATACATTTTTCTATATCTCATTGGTAAATGTGGATTTGTTCAAATAAGAACATCTGACTTAAAGTAAATACTTTGTCTTGACAAAAGCGCTTAAGTTGCTAATTAATAGCTTCTCTGCTGTGTACTGAATAGGGCAATAGATTATAAGTAGAGAAACCTGGATATTAATTTGGGTTCTGCCATCAGCTATCTGAGGGATCTTAGCAATATGCTAGAGGTTTTAATTTCTTTAGGAAACAATGAGAATTATCTAGGCTGAGCAGATCCAGAGGAACCATAATCTGGAATTTCTTTCTCTTACCAAGTAAGAGTTGTGTCATGTTCAAATCAGAGATTGATTTCAGTTGATCTTAGTTTCACATTTGCTGTGGAAACACCACTTAGTACTAATGTTGATCAAACAAAAACATCAGAATCCATGTAATACTTATCACACGTTAGAAATTTGTTGATCAAGATTTGCATATTAGTGATCTATTAGACTGCTTATTTTTTGACAAGTTATTTGAAAAGTGGAATCACTTAGCCCTTCCATGATATAAGTTCCAGAGAGATTCAGAATGACCCAGACCTTCAAAATATCAAAATTTGCTTGAATTCTTAAAAGGAACTTGGTATCAAGAAATAAAAGAAATCTTGAGGAAGTACAGGTTTCTTTTCCTGTGCCAAAAATGGTGAATTCCCTCAATGTGCAGCACTGTTGTTTGCTTTTTGGAAAGGAATGAACAATTGGGAAATAAATCATCTTTTTGGCATTGCCCTTTTATCTTTATCCTGTTCAAATATTTATTCCAGGGAACACTTACAGAACGACAAGTGCCACTTGGCATTTTGCTATAAAATATCAGGTTTGTTTTCAGCTCTCAGTATAGAAAGCGAGCTTATAGTCTCAGGAAACGTAATTAATTATCACTATGTTTGCAGTAATTTAAAATAGCCATATCAAGGAAGAGCGCTTATGACATTCAACTGATCTCATTTATTATTGTGCAGACTTCTAGCATCTCTATAGTTAATGGCCCCTCAGTATCTTGTTAGCAACACCATTTTTAATAACTTTAACACAACTAGATTGAAAATAAATCTCTTTGGGGATTCAGGCTAAAACATAGTAAAACAGTTTTTAGGTTAACCACATTTTTCTGTTTTTCATCATTCATTTAAAATCAGTTGAAATTTTAAGACTTAAATACGCCCCCATAGTATAAGTACTGTCATGTATAATCTCAAAGACCAAATTTTAATATATTGTGGGCTATAAAGCAATTTAAAATGAATAGCTATCTTTAATAAGTAATAATGATCATGTGTCAGATGTTGCACTAATCTCTTTTCATATGTTTTTCATGGATTTAACATATAAATTTTGAGGTCCTACTATGTGGAATGCCTACATAAGGAAATAAGACAATGGTGAGAATAGACATAAGATCTCTACCTTAATGCACTCCCGGTTTATAGGGAAATATACTAATCATGAATAAATATAAAATTACAATTTTTATCAAAAAAATAAGTGCATGCTAGTCTCAGAAAATATAACTTCATGGTGGCCTTCCAATTATATAAGTAAGAAGTGTTATTACATCATTCTGGGAACTTTACTTAATCTCTATAAACCTAAATTCTCAAAAATAACTAAACCCAAGATTCAAACTGAAGGTATATATCTGCAGTTCTCAGGTGGGACTATACTTTGCTATATAAATAAGTTATCTTTAATTATCCTTTCTCAAACTTTTAAAAAATAAATTGAATGAGAATATTGAACCATTCTAGAATGTCATCAATAGTAAATACTAATTTTTTATTATTTTATTGAAAGTATGTGTACCAAATTGTCAGACTATGTTCAAACCTTCAGTATAATGTCATCACAATGACATCTACAGCTACCTAAAAATACTTTTTTTCTATTTTCTATTACCACATCACAAAAATAAGATTGTATGCTTTTTTTCCCCAGCCATTGTAGGGAATGCATGATTTAAGATTTAAGTAAGCCATGTGACATATATAAAATTCACTACTGGGGAAAGGTATGATTTTCAAATCAATTCAATGAACAGTCCCAAAAGGTAGCTGCTCAGAATTGCTAGGGCTGTTTTGCAGTCTAGCTGTTTCTCACACATGCAGCTCAATGTAGCATATTCCAGGGCAAGTAACAGCAGAAATTTAATTATTTAACAAAGGTCGACAATTCTCCCGAGCAACACCATCTAGGCCTGTTTGACTTGCATATATGAGCATATTGTTTGACTTACACGTATGAGCGTATTGACAGGGACACAGTGCAATAGTATAAAAGCATCCATGTTGTCTTGTCTCATACTAAACTATCATGAACTCCACTTTTCACCTATAAAGTGAAAAAAATACCTTCTCCCAAAGTGAAGTTATAAAAGAAAATACATGGAGAGCATTAGTACTGTATGTAACACACTTTCTTTTCTCTTTTTCCTCTTATTCAAACATTTTCTTCCTTTCAGCATCTATCTCATATGTTGAAAGTGTGCCCTACTGCTGCTATAAGTAGAGATTCTTTCCATGGAAAAGCCATGAATGATGGAACTCATGGGACTGAAGCTCACTTTACTAACTCCTAACCAAGTAAGTCAAATAATCTTTAATGTGCTTAAACATCTAATAATGGTCAAAAATTTGTGCAAAAGTGCCTAAGACCTAAAAACTTGTCACCGTAGAACCACTGAAACAAAAACTGAGATGGATTCACCGCAATAATAAAAATAATAATAGATTGGTATAACAGAAGAATATTCCACAAAGAAATGTCAGTGTAAAAGAGGCAATTAGTAACCAAATATCTTGGCATTTCAATGGATTAGGAAAATAATGGTATGTTGAGCAAATAGTGCCAGTCCCAGAGATCATGCATCAGATAGAAACAGTGGATGAACCCCTTCCTGATATCACATATAATTATTATAAGACTACATAAATTAAAATTTTAAACATAATACAAATGATATTTTAGGAAAGAATTTAGGACTACATCCAATCAAGAAATCCAGATACTATTAAAAAAGCAAGGTAAATTTAACTATGAATTTTAAAAAGCTAAAAGATTAACAGTGGCCTGGGGAAACATGTGCAATATACCTAGGAAATATAGAGTTAACATTAATATGCAGAAAGTTTATAGTAACTGATTTTAAAAATGGAAACAATTCAATATAAAAATCTGCAAAGAATCAATAAACATTTGAAAACAAGCTGAATTGTGCAGCAGCCAGGGAAATATAAAGTATTATACAGTGATATATCAATTTTTTACCCATGAGATTTAAAAGATTTAGAAATACCATACATTGATGATCCATTAATCATACATTTGTGAATGCCTACTGCTGTTTAGAATTTAACCTTGCAATATCTTTTAGAATTATAAATGTGCATGCCCTTTGATCTAACAATTTTGCTTTTAAGAAAATATCCTGGAGAAATAAAATATTTATAAAGATTCAGTGACTAAATAAAATACTTCAAAACCATTTAATTAAAAAATTAAATCAATTGAACTTGATGGATGGTCCGAAGGAAGTCCATGATGCATTAATGAATAAGAAAGCCAGCTTGCAAAAAAAAAAAAACAACAAACTGTGATGCATAATCTTTTTAATAAAAATAATTCATGAGAAAACATAGCATGAATATGTGTTTGTATGTATTTAAGACTTAAATACGCCATATTTTGTATGTATTTATACTTCATATTTATATGAAGTATATTTATACTTCATATTTTGTATGTGAGTGTGAAGAAAGATAGTAGAAGTTATCAATCACGGCATCGACATTGTTATATTATGAAGATAGAAAGTAGAAAATGGAGAGGAGAGAGAGAAGAGTATTATTATTAAAGAAATACATAGCTCTTAAAATAATTTCAGTGGTTGCACTGAGTCCCTGATAATTTTGTTCACACTTTTAAATTCTTTATCAAACACTCATTCTGGACCAGCCTATATACTACATATCTTTGTAGGTTTTCCATCATACACAAAGATTATAAAATATTATCTTTTCTTCCTAAAGAATTCATATTTAGAAAATTGCTTAAGTATCATGCCAGGGATTTCAGAGGAGAGAAAATTTATTTCAGCTAAAATCAGGAAATTTTCATGGATGAAAAACTTTTAAAAATCTAAAAAGAAAAATGTTTTTCAGGGAGCTGGAATATAACGGAAGCTTCATTTGAAATTCTAGGTAGAGATGGTAAAAAAACACACACACAGGCGTGCGCGCCCACACACACACACAGCTGAATCACAGATAATCCCTCCTTCAGTATTGAGGAAACATAAAGAAGATCATAAAAAGAGAGGAATATCCAGAGGAAACTGCAGAAGGAACCCCCATACCATAAAAATGGGAAAAACTAGTAAGAAAAAAAACAAAAGGAAAAAAAAGAAATAAAAGATTCAGCCATGATTCAGTGTCTACCGGCTCTTTTCTTCTCCCTCCATTCCAGATGGAAAAAGAGACTGCACCAATAAATTCCTAACATCTCTCACTTAGTATCATCTAATTTCCAGAAAAACAAACGGTGACAACCATTACATATGGTCAGAATTTCAGCAAAAGAGGAAAAATTGCAAGGAATTTCTATTTTTAAAGGTTCACTATTATGAGACCTCTATCTAAAACTGAGATATATTCTCCATAATGACAGAATAAAATCCAACTAGGTGAAGTGGATTTTGACTAACATATGTAAATAATACATATGATACCTTTTAGATGGCAACAGGGCCCATCAAAGTTGTACTGCACTACAATACTCTATTTTCAAACACAAAGTAAATACAACAGTACTCATTGCTAGTTGAGTACTAGTTAAGAGAAGAAGAAAAACAATTCTCAGATGAGGGGGGAATGGGTGTTAACAATAATTTACTCATGCTAACTATGAAGAAATTAAATGTTGCATAGTGCTACCAACTGAAGCATAATCAACTTGAAAAACAGATGCCAAGGGAAATTTTGCAGACTAGGAAAATAAGTAAAAGAGAAACATGGTAGGCAGAAAAGAGAAAAACACTCTAGTCTGGAATAAAATATAGATTTAGGAATAGGAATATATTTTCCCAAAATGCTTTGTGCCCTAGGATAATTTAATATGAAAATGAATTGAATACATGGAAAACTCAGACATCATATGAAAATACAGAGGGTGGAAAGGAGGGACGGGAGGTCTAAGAAAATCAGACTTACACTATTAAAGGAATAATTATTGATGTTCTTCATTCAAAGACCACCAGAGGCACAACTGTAGTTGAACAAAGTTGAACTTATTGATGCATTTCAATGATGGAGATCTCACACCTTGAGCAACCATGGGATATCTCAGGAAGAGGATGTTAGAAAGAATTTATTATAGGATTTGAGCTTGTGTTAGGTGTTTTGGGGAAAGGCTTCAAAAAAGTAAGACTTTACTCTGGATTGGATGCTGTCAGAAAGCAGGGTAATTCTATTGATTACCTTCACAATTCTTATCAGAGAGACAGAAAGAGTGAAGTGAGACTAAACATGTAATTGAAAGGAAACACCAGTCACTTAAGCAAGATAGGAAAACATTGAGCCATTTTTACAGTTTGGATAAAGTGGATGTTTTATCTGCATTCAGATATGATTACAGGGTAGTCTTGATTTTGTGTTGATCCACTAGGGTCACATAGTGACCTTGGCTGATGTCGGTGTTCTGTGAAATTATTTGGGTTCAATAGGAGAACACCAAGGCCAAGTGATAAAGTCCAGCTCCTAGAAATATCAAGGACTAAACAGCAATGCAAGGCCAGTTCTATGCTGTCAGAAACTGCTTTTCCTTTTTTCCTTTTCTTCTTATTTTTAGTTAATAAACTTTACTCTTCAGAGCAGTTTTAGACTCACAGCAAAATTGAGTGGAAAGTACAGTGCTCCCATATGTGCCCTGTCTCCACACACACACTCACCCACTATTGACGTCCCATGGGACAGTGGAAAATTTGTTAAAATTGATGAACCAACACTGACATGTCACATCACTCAAAGTCCACAGTCTACATTAAGGTTCACTCTTGGTGTTGTTTACTCTATGGGTTTTGACAAATGTATAGTGACGCAGATCTACAATTATAGCATCAAACAGAATAGTTTTCACTGACATAAAAATCCTCTGTGTCCTACTATTCATTCCTCCCTCCCTCCCAATCCTGGGCAAACACTGATCTTTTTATTGTCTCCATAGTTTTGCCATTTCTGGGGGTTTATCATATATTTGAAATCATACAGTATATAGCTTTTCATATTGGCTTTCACTTAGTAATATTTAAGTTTCCTCCATGTCTTTTCAGGGTTAGATAGCTCATTTCTTTTTTGTGCTGAAAAATATTTCATTGTAGATGTACCACGGTTTGTTTATTCACTCATCCACTGAAGGGCATCTTAATTGCCTTCAATTTGGCAATTGTGAATAAAGCTGGCATAATATCCATGTATAGTTTCTGATGTGGACATAAATTATTAATTCACTTGGGTAAATACCAAGGAGGATGATTGCTGGATCATATGGTTAGAGTAAGTTTAGTTTTATGAGAGACTGCCAAACTGTCCTCTAAAGTGGCATTCTTCATTCCTATCAGCAATGATTGAGAGTTCCTGTCCATCCTCATCAGCATTTGGTGCTATCAGTGTTTTAGATTTTGATAATTTTAATAGGTCTGTAGTATTATCTCATGGTTGTTTCAATTTTCAACTTCCTAATGACATATGACATTGAACATCTTTTAATATGCTTATTTTTTAGTTTTATAACTTTGTGGTGAGGTGTCTTTTCAGTTCTTTTGCCCACTGTTTAGTTAGGCTCTTTATTTCTTATTGTTGAGTTTTATGAATTCTTTGTGTACTTTGGCAAGCTGTTGCTTATCAGATATATCTCTTGAAAATATTCTGTCCCAGTCTGCAGCTTATCTTCTCATTCTCTTGACATTGCCTTTCATAGGGCATAAGTTTTAAATTTTAATGAAGTCTAAATTATCAATCTCTTATCTCATGGATCATGCCTTTGATGTTGTATTGAAAAAGTCATGCTTTACCCAAGATCATCTAGATTTTCTCCTTTGTTATCCTAGGAATTTTATGGTTTTGTATTTTACATTTAGGTATATGATCAGTTTAGAGTTAACACTTGTGAAGGATATAAGTTCTGTGTCTAGAGGCTTTTTTTTTTTTTTTTTTGGCATGTGGGTGCACAGTTGTTTTAGTACCATTTGTTAAAAAGCTTATCTTTGCCCCATTGTATTGCCTTTGTTCCTTTGTCAAAGATCAGTGGACTATATCTATGTGGGTCTATTCCTGGGCTCTTAAATCTGTCCCATTGATCTGTTGTTCTTTCACCAATATCTTCTTTATTGTAGCTTTATAGAAAATTTTGTAGTCGAATATTGTCAATCCTCTGATTTTGTTCTTTTCCTTCAGTATTTAGTTGGGTCTTTTGTTTTCCCATTTAAACTTCAGAATTAGTTTGTTGACAATAAATGAAATTAAAAATACTCTAGATGGGATCAATAGTAGAATAACTGAGGCAGAAGAAATGATAGTGACCTGGAAGATAAAATAGTGGGAATAACTACTGCAGAGCAGAATAAAGAAAAAAGAACGAAAACAACTGAGGACAGTCTCAGAGACCTCTGGGACAACATTAAACGCACCAACATTTGAATTATAGGGGTCGAGAAGAAGAAGGGAAAAAGAAAGGGACTGAGAAAATATTTGAAGAGATTATAGTTGAAAACATCCCTAATATGGGAAAGGAAATAGTTAAGCAAGCCCAGGAAGCACAGAGAGTCCCATACAAGATAAATCCAAGGAGAAACACACCAAGACACATATTAATCAAACTGTCAAAAATTAAATACAAGAAAATATATTAAAAGCAGCAAGGGAAAAACAACAAATAACACACAAGGGAAATGCCATAAGGTTAACAGCTGATCATTCAGCAGAAACTCTGCAAGCCAGAAGGGAATGGCAGGACATATTTAAAGTGATGAAGGAGAGAAACCTACAATGAAGATTACTCTACCCAGCAAGGATCTCATTCAGATTTGATGAAGAGATTAAAACTTTTACAGACAAGCAAAACCTGAGAGAGTTCAGCACCACCAAACCAGCTTTACAACAAATGCTAAAGGAACTTCTCTAGGCAAGAAACACAAGAGAAGGGAAAGACTTACAATAACAAACCCAAAACAATTAAGAAAATGGGAACAGAAACATACATATTGATAATTACCTTAAAGGTAAATGGATTAAATGCTCCCACCAAAAGACACAGACTGGCTGAATGGATATAAAAACAAGACCCATATATATGCTGTCTACAAGAGACCCACTACAGACCTAGAGACACATACAGACTGACAGTAAGGGGATGGAAAAAGATATTCCATGCAACTGGAAACCAAAAGAAAGCTGGAGTAGCAATTCTCATATCAGACAAAATAGACTTTAAAATAAAGACTATTAGAATAGACAAAGAAGGACACTACATAATGATCAAGGGATTGATCCAAGAAGCAGATATAACAATTGTAAATATTTATGCACCCAACATAGGAGCACATCAATACATAAGGCAAATACTAACAGCCATAAAAGGGGAAATCGACAGTAACACATTCATAGTAGGGGACTTTAACACCCCACTTTCACCAATGGACAGATCATCCAAAATGAAAATAAATAAAGAAACACAAGCTTTAAATGATACATTAAAAAAGAGGGACTTAATTGATATTTATAGGACATTCCATCCAAAAACAACACAATACACATTTTTCTCAAGTGCTCATGGAACATTCTCCAGGATAGATCATATCCTGGGTCACAAATCAAGCCTTGGTTAATTTAAGAAAATTGAAATTGTATCAAGTATATTCTGACCACAACGCTATGAGACTCAATATCAATTACAGGAAAAGATCTGTAAAAAATACAAACACATGGAGGCTAAACAATACACTACTTAACAATGAAGTGATCACTGAAGAAATCAAAGAGGAAATCAAAAATTACCTAGAAACAAATGACAATGGATACATGATGACCCAAAACCTATGGGATGCAGCAAAAGCAGTTCTAAGAGGGAAGTTTATAGCAATAAAATCCTACCTCAAGAAGCAAGAAACATCTCGAATAAACAACCTAACCTTACACCTAAAGCAATTAGAGAAAGAAGAACAAAAAAGTCCCAAAGTTAGCAGAAGGAAAGAAATCATAAAGATCAGATCAGAAATAAATGAAAAAGAAATGAAGGAAATGATAGCAAAGATCAATAAAACTAAAAGGTGGTTCTTTGAGAAGATAAACAAAATTGATAAACCATTAGCCAGACTCATCAAGAAAAAAAGGGAGAAGACTCAAATCAATAGAATTAGAAATGAAAAAGGAGAAGTAACAACTGACAGTGCAGAGATACAAAAGATCATGAGAGATTACTACAAGCAACTCTATGCCAATAAAATGGACAACCTGGAAAATGGACAAATTCTTAGAAATGCACAACCTGCCAAGACTGAATCAGGAAGAAATAGAAAATATGAACAGACCAATCACAAGCACTGAAATTGAAACTGTGATTAAAAATATTCCAACAAATAAAAGCCCAGGACAAGACGGATTCACAGGCAAATTCTATCAAACATTTAGAGAAGAGCTAACACCTATCCTTCTCAAACTCTTCCAAAATATACCAGGGGGAGGAACACTCCCAAACTCATTCTACGTAGCCACCATCACCCTGATACCAAAACCAGACAAAGAGATGTCACAAAGAAAGAAAACCACAGGCCAATACCACTGGTGAACATAGATGCCAAAATCCTCAAGAAAATACTAGCAAACAGAATCCAACAGCACATTAAAAGGATCATACACCATGATCAAATGGGGTTTATTCCAGGAATGCAAGGATTCTTCAATATACACAAATTAATCAACGTGATACACCATATTAACAAATTGAAGGAGAAACACCACATGATCATCTCAATAGATGCAGAGAAAGCTTTCAACAAAATTCAACACCCATTTATGATAAAAAAATCCCTGCTGAAAGCAGGCATAGAGGGAACTTTTCTCAACATAATAAAGGCCATATATGACAAACCCACAGCCAACATCATCCTCAATGGTGAAAAACTGAAAGCATTTCCACTATGATCAGGAACAAGACAAGGTTGCCCACTCTCACCACTCTTATTCAACATAGTTTTAGAAGTTTTAGCCACAGTAATCAGAGAAGAAAAGGAAATAAAAGGAATCCAAACAGTTTGCAGATGACATGATACTATCCATAGAGAATCCTAAAGATGCTACCAGAAAACTACTAGAGCTAATCAATGAATTTGGTAAAGTAGCAGGATACAAAATTACTGCAAAGAAATCTCTGGCATTCCTATACACTAATGATGAAAAATCTGAAAGTGAAATCAAGAAAACACTCCCATTTACCATTGCAACAAAAAGAATAAAATATCTAGGAATAAACCTACCTAAGGAGACAAAAGACCTGTATGCAGAGAATTATAAGACACTGATGAAAGAAATTAAAGATGATACAAATAGATGGAGAGATATACCATGTTCTTGGATTGGAAGAATCAACATTGTGAAAATGACTCTACTACCCAAAGCAATCTACAGATTCAATGCAATCTCTATCAAACTACCACTGGCATTTTTCACAGAACTAGAACAAAAAATTTCACAATTTGTATGGAAACACAAAAGACCCTGAATAGGCAAAGCAATCTTGAGAACGAAAAATGGAGCTGGAGGAATCAGGCTTCCTGACTTCAGACTATACTACAAAGCTACAGTAATTAAGACAGTATGATACTGCCACTAAAACAGAAATATAGATCAATGGAACAGAATAGAAAGCCCAGAGATAAACCCATGCACATATGGTCACCTTATCTTTGATAAAGGAGGCAGGAATGTACAGTGGAGAAAGGACAGCCTCTTCAATAAGTGGTGCTGGGAAAACTGGACAGGTACAAGTAAAAGTATGAGATTAGAACACTCCCTAACACCACACAGAAAAATAAACTCAAAATGGATTAAAGACCTTAATGTAAGACCAGACACTATCAAACTCTTAGAGGAAAACATAGGCAGAACACTCTATGACATAAATCACAGCAAGATCCTTTTTGACCCACCTCTTAGAGAAATGGAAATAAAAACAAAAATAAACAAATGGGACCTAATGAAACTTCAAAGCTTTTGCACAGCAAAGGAAACCATAAACAAGACCAAAAGACAACCCTCAGAATGGGAGAAAATATTTGCAAATGAAGCAACTGACAAAAGATTAATCTTCAAAATTTGTAAGCAGCTCACGCAGCTCAATAACAAAAAAACAAACAAACAAATCCAAAAATGGGCAGAAGTCCTAAATTGACATTTTTCCAAAGAAGATATACAGATTGCCAACAAACACATGAAAGAATGCTCAACATCATAAATCATTAGAGAAATGCAAATCAAAACTACAATGAGATATCATCTGACACCAGTCAGAATGGCCATCATGAAAAAATCTAGAAACAGTAAATGCTGGAGAGGGTGTGGAGAAAACGGAACACTCTTGCACTGCTGGTGGGAATGTGAATTGGTCCAGCCACTATGGAGAACAGTATGGAGGTTCCTTAAAAAACTACAGATAGAACTCCCATATGACCCAGGAATCCCACTACTGGTCATATACCCTGAGAAAACCATAATTCAAAAAGAGTCATGTAGCAAAATGTTCATTGCAGCTCTATTTACAATAGCCAGGAGATGGAAACAACCTAAGTGTCCATCATCAGATGAATGGATAAAGAAGATGTGGCACATATATACAATGGAATATTACTCAGCCATAAAAAGAAACTAAATTGAGTTATTTGTAGTGAGGTGGATGGACCTAGAGTATGTCATACAGAGTGAAGTAAGTCAGAAAGAGAAAGACAAATACCGTATGCTAACACATATATATGGAATTTAAGGATAAAAAATGTCATGAAGAACCTAGGGGTAAGACGGGAATAAAGATACAGACCTACTAGAGAATGGACTTGAAGACATGCGGAGGGGGAAGGGTAATCTTTGACAAAGCGAGAGAGTGGCATGGACATATATACACTACTAAACGTAAAACAGATAGCTAGTGGGAAGCAGCTGTATAGCACAGGGACATCAGCTTGGTGCTTTGTGACCACCTGGAGGGGTGGGATAGGGAGGGTGGGAGGGAGGGAGACGCAAGAGGGAGGAGATATGGGAACATATGTATATGTATAACTGATTCACTTTGTTATACAGTAGAAACTAACACACCATTGTAAAGCAATTATACTCCAATAAAGATGTAAAAAACATTAAATTAAAATTTAAAAATTTAAAAAAAAATTATTTTGTTGATATCCGCAAAATAAATGTTATAGTTCCTGAAGTTAAAAGTCACAGAAATGTGAGGGTTCCCTTATGACTGCAATGTCTTAGAGTTTTTAATTCTCAGAGTTGTCCACATTGAGCCTCCAGCAATCTGTCAACTTACAGTCTCGGTTTCCCTACCCTGGCACTGTTCCCATGGAAGTTTCTGTTCATAGGTTTCTGCTCCAGTAAATTGTAATGCTCTCTATCCATTCTCCAATTCTGTGTGTCTCAAATTTTAGGAACAGCAGTTAGCTCTGTGACCTCTTTTCTCTGACAGATCTAATAAAAAGAATTGCTGATTTTTTAGTTTGTTTAGCCTTTTATTTTTTGTTAGGACAGAGTGCAACTTCCAAGTTCCTGACATGCCAGACCAGAAACTAAAAGTCTGTGTTTCACAATAAAATAAATTGGAAACTACAAGTAGGAGAATAGCTATGGCTGAAAAGTCAACTATTAGAAAAAAATCTTGAAATAATAACAATAAAACACAGAGTGAAAAAATTAGAAAAGATGATAATTGGTAAAACTAATTGGCATCCATTAAGTAGAGAACAGAAAATAGAACTAAACATTTTCAAAGACAAATAGCAGGAAAAAATCCCTGAATTGAAAGAAAATCTGAATATTCAGATTGATAGAGAATATCAGGTTATTTAAAGAACTAAATAGGCGACTACAAGTAGTGGTTGGGGAGATTGGGGGAGGAATGCAGGAGACTTTGGGGCCTTATCCATCATTAGAAAAGTAAAAGTCTGTAGATATTTGTAGAATTTCCTAAAAGTTCTGAAGTAATGAAAAGTTGGCCTCAGAATATGATACCCATCCACACTGCTATTAACCAGTAAAAGCAAAAGATAAATATTCTCACCATTAAAGAACTCAGTAATATAAATCTGCTGAGCTCTTCTGGCATAACACAGAACAAAATAAAACAAAAGAAGCAACAACATGGACCAAAAAAACAACTTGATGAAATCCAGCCAAGCTGTAAGTAAATAAAGCTCTTAAATTTCAGTAAAACTAAATGTATTATTCTTGTGCAAATAGTTTTTCTAGCTTTCGAACCATTGAGAAACTATAATTTCACAGATTTCTCCAAGCCATTGTTTACCTTCTCTTATTTTGAGAAGTATGGCTGTATTACATGTAAGTATGTGACCATGTATTAGAATTTAACAGAAAAAAAGTTTTTCAGGAATTTATGAACTTCAGATTAATGTTTCCTTAGTAGAAGAAATAATAGTTCTTAACATTTCCGGTTAAGGCAAATAAAACAATTATTACATTTTACAATTGATTTCATGGTAGGTGTTCTTTTAATTCAGGTGCCAGGAAGACTCTTTCTTGAGATCTTTCATGTGTAAGAATGCTTATGTATCTTCATTAAGCCTGAATAACCGTGTAACTATATATAATTTTCATAGATCAAAGTTACTTAAAAAATGGTGTAGACATTGCTTCATTAACTATAGCATCCAGTAAAATGGAAAATTTCTGGAGAGCTGTGACTATATTTCCCACTTAACAGGTGACTTGCTTTTTCTGCTTGCCCATATGGCCAGCTAACACTCTCTAAATATGCTTAGAAAAATGTTTGAGGCAATGTTCGGCTAATGTTAACAATGTCATTTGATGGTATGATTTTGAATGTATTTGCAATTTACTCTTGTACTTTATAATCTGAATGTTTATTGATGTATATATTTTTAAATAAAATGAATTTTTTAAAGTGGGAAGCATGGAACATGGAAACAGATTCAGTGGAAAGCACAGAATGTATTTGAGGAGAATGCATGAAATGATGAAGGAATGGCTGTTACATAAACTGAAGAAAGGCTTCCATGCCAAGCTGAAGAGCTTAAACATGGTCAATTAAACAAAGAGGAATTATTGGAAGGTTTTGCATAGAGTAAGGTGTGTTCTTCAAGACAATTCACATGCCAGGCATAGTCAGATAAAGAGACATTTGAAACAGAAGAAAACCTGCAGTTTCTTTCTTTGGTTGATATGAAATAGATAATGAGACCTGAAGAAAAGGAATGATAAGGTTTTGGATTTGGGGCTTTATTTTCCTTTTTCCTTCTAGCAACTTCCTAACATGAATACTGTATGAAGAATACTGATGCATATGGAAGTGCTAAGGTCATACTCAAAATTAACTTAAAACATTTGAGAGCTGAGATTTGCCTCTGTCCTTAATTCCAAATCAAGTGGCCTAAAAATGCATTGCAATTATTCTAACAAATCATGAAACCTAGGAAAAAGAAATGAAAGAATATAGCCCTTCAGAAGTTGTCTTTTTAGATTCTATAGCCAGAAAAAAACCAGCGTCAGTGTCTTACGACACTGGTGGCTTAGCCCCTGGCTGGAAAAAAGAAATAAGCACTATTCTTTATTATATAAGTTCCATTTGGTGTTCGGAGGGTTTTTTTTTTTTTTTTTTCAGTATATCTGCGAAGTACTAAAATTTAAAAAGAAAATCACTCGATTTTTTGACCTAATACAACTGTAATGTCTGGAAGTTGCCCAGATGCCAAAAATATTACATAGCTCTTTCATTCTCAAGAACCTTAATCCTGCTCTAGCCTAGGGCTTTAGGATTGCTTCCTACATCAGAGCAACTTATAAACTAAAAATTTTTTTACAGAACTATAAAATGCATCTACTGAATGACTGCTTTATGAGGGAGGGGTTATAGGAGATAATGGGATCATATGCAATTTTCCATGGAAATATGAAAATCTTTCATCATTTTGTACTTTCCACTGAGTTTAATATTCTAATTCCAAACATTCTATTTTCTTTACCTTGTATAAAAATATATGATAAAACAGTGAAGTAGGCTAGAACTTTAAAGATTACATTTTTAGTCTCATTTTTTTTCTAGTGGGATTCAAATCTAAATTTATAAGACAAAATTCATGAACTACAATGCAGTTCTAAAACTATGGCATATGATTCTTTAATAGTATACCAAAATGCTATATAAGTATTCAGGGAAACAAATAATTATTGTTCATAATACCCTTGATTAAACCAATGATTTGACTACCTTAGAAAAGTATAACTGAAACCTTACATCTTACATTTTATAACCACATGAACTTCTAAAAGCAGACAGAATTGAGCTGAAACGTTACAAATTCTGGATATAGTCCAACAATACAATCCAACTTCTGAAAATGAAATCACATCTTAAAAATTATTCCCTTCACTTTACAATCCATATATTTAGAATCAGTTTGTGTTCAAACCTAGAATTACAGTAGTTTATACCACTAATTTAGGAGAAATATGTTTGCCTTTTCCTCTAAGTCTTTATTCCAATTTTAATGCTTACTTGATAATTATTTTATATATATATATTTGTAAACATCAACAATTTATTCATCTCAGGATGCACTGCTTGAATGTCTAGAAAGTAAATGTGTAGTAAAGGATAGAAAAAATATTAGGGTAACATCATTAAGACCTTATCAAGGAAATATAAACAAACAAACAAAAAATGCTTTAACATCTCCAATTGTAATCTCAAAGGCAATCTTCCAGACAAAAAATAACAGACTAAAAGTTGTTGGCTTCGTTTATAAGTGGTTTAAGATTTGTACTGACAAATCACTAATGAAGGGGTTAAGAGCGATAACGACCAGGAGGAGAAAAAACAGGTTCAGTTGAATTTTTAAGTTTTTAAAACTGGCAGTCATACAATTTCAGTAAAAACATTTTTCATAGCTACATTTCTCTGTTTTTTCCTCCTCCCCTGTTCAGTCTGTCACAGTTATACATATTCTCTAAAGACCAGCTCAAATGCCAACACCAACACGGAAACTTCCCAATCACACCTTACTTCAAATGAGAGCTAATCTCTATTTAAGTAGCTAAGTGGCCAATTATTGAGTAGTTCCTATCTGCTAATGAACACTTGCTGTTTTATTTTTAATTTTCACGACAACTTTTCACAATGGACGTTAGAACCCTTAAGTAGTTTGCCAAAGGCGATACAAGTTCAGCTAGGATTTGAACTTAGGAATACCAGTCGCCAAATCTCATGTTCTCTGTACAAATATATGTTTTTTTATTCTGGATAAAACAAAAGAAGATAGACTGTCTCAAAATAGTCCTTATACTCATTGTAGTTATAATTTACTACTGTTCTTAAAAATTATCTGATTGATATCAATAGGATACCTTCACGTTTCACTGGAATGTAGTAAAAACATTTATAGCCCCCTGCAGATTCAAAAGAATATAAATGTCAATATTGTCTGTGGGTAGGCTTGCTTGGCAGTAAAACTTAACTATATTTATGTGTAACTCAGAGATTCTACTAGGTGAAACAGAAATAGAATATATAAGCAGTGGAAGGCTTATCCTGAAACAGAATATATAAGCAGTGGAAGGCTTATCCTGAAACAATTGTGAGAAAGCAAATGTGAGAAAGAGCAAATTGTACCATCTTCTTCTTACCAAAAACACTTTCAATAGAAATTACTGTGTGCTTCTTATTGTTGTTTGTGGACCAAATGACTAAATTAAAATATTGGACTTTTCCTCTTAGTAACCTGACCTAGAGTTAGCATGAGCTGACAACAGGGGAAGGATGGTACATCAATGGCCTCAGTATGGGAAGGTCCAGGATCACCACTAACATGCTTAACTATACTATATTGAAGGAACCACTGGGATATTCTACTTGGTTTGCTTTTTCTTTAAAAATAACTTATTTTTAAGTGGCTCAGTCCCAACTCTAAATCATATTTTAAGGAACTGAAAGCTCCTTAGTACTTTATTCAATAATTCCTAATTCAATGCTATTCTCTCCTCTTACTTTTAGCTTTTAATTATTTCAATGAGTCAATAGTCAGATATTTCTCTTGCCTGATATTAATGAAACCCTGGGACTCCTGGATGAAAGTTTCTTATAACTTTCTTCACAATAACATATTTTAACTTTTCTTATAGGTACTCATAAATTAATTCACATATTTATTCATCTTATATTTAACAATTTCCCTACCTGTGCCAAATGCATAAAGAGATGAATACAACCTAGATCTTCCTCTAAGAAGTTAGTTGACTCTGTCTGCACTGTACAATATGGTAGCCATTAGGGCCTGTGGCTATTGTGCACTTGAAATACAGCTACTTAGAAATGAGGGTGCTGTAAGTGTAAGATACCCACCAGAATTTAAATACTTGAAAATTTTAAAAGTACATAAAATATCTCATTAATATTTTTATACTGACCACATGTTGAAATGATTATATGTTGAATATGCAGGGTTAAATATTATGTATTATTAGATTAATTTCATCTGTTTCTTTTTAATGTTTTAATAGTTGAACTAGAAAACTTTAAATAACATTTGTGGCTTGCACTATATTCCTATTAGACTGAACTGGTCTATAAAATCATAGAGGTAGTTTATAGACTTAAGGAAATATATGTTCTAAATATGCACTAGAATATTAGATATATAAAAACATGTCAATTGGGACTTTATTAGAGTTTCATCAAAGCTTCAAAGCTGAAGTGAATGAGGTACAAATGCACACAATTCCAAATAGCAAACGTAGAAACATAAATGTGGGACTAACTAAGAATGAGGCAGTCAGGTTTAGTAACTAATACTAGTCTCCAGTGTACATCAAGCATGGTAAGGATTTATTAACTGGGGTGTGGGGAGCTGTTATAAAGAAATTGCTAGGAGTATAGAATACTGAGTATAAAATACTCTTCATCCCCATGTTGGAGAGGATGGGGATGCCCCCTAGCCCATCCCACCTCAAGGCAAGTGAAGGCGGCACTGAGAGAACACTTCCAGAGGTTGTGGATGCTTGCTTGGAGGGAAACTCATAGTTTGCTACCTGAAAACATGCAGACTGAGATGCTTAAACTCTTCAGTCTGTGCAGGGTGGGTAACAAGACAAAAGTCAAAAGCATTCCTGGGAGAACCGTTATATAGAGGTTGGAGGTAGGGCACAGCTACCTGAAATGATTTTCATCTGAAATAGTCTGAAGACAAGAGGCTTCATTTAACAGCATGCAAAAAAAAAAAAAAAAAAAAAAGGACAATAATGTGAACAAGCTGCACTCCTGTGGTTGGTGGGTGAGTATACTTCAGTTCCCTAAGGCTAGGTAGATACCACAAAGGTAGCAGGAACTGACATGTTTTGAAAGGCTACTGCCCAAGAGAAACACCTACTAGGGTAAAAGGGGTTCCAGAAGAAAGAATCTGTATGGGGTTCCACTACAGTTTAATAGCTGTGAGTTGATTAATATAAAGTCAGCCAGAGAATGTATCACCACAACAGGGGACGGTGAAATTCAGAAGGCTTTTCACAGTTTTGAAAAGATGCACCAATAATTCCACACAAAAGAGCAAGCACTAGAACACCTATTTCTCACCAGCTAATATTGAACCACAGGTGTCAGCTAAGGAAGGAAATATTTGCCCATATTCTTCTCATTCTGCTTTACCAGTCCATCTCTACATGAGCCGGAAGCTGAGAGTGAGGGGCTAACAAGTGGAGTTAAACAGAACATGGAAGGTCCAGAAGAGACCACAGCATTCTTCCCTACTGCCCTGGAAAAGCAGATCAGGCTTGAGCTGAAGGTTCAAGGAGAAGATTGATTGTGACAGCAAAGCTTTCATGTAGACTTGTGCCAAATTTGAATCCCTGAAAACAAATATTTTGATTTATTTATGTTTGTTTGTATTCTTAATTATTTCTAATGTCTGGAAGTAAACAGACTGATATGGGATCTACCCAAGATCCCATAGGGTGGAAAATTAGCATGCGATAAAGCATGTTTGAAACAAGTGGCCAGAAAAAATAAAGCGATCCGCTTATCATAGCTATCTATTTCTGCCTATTAAGTACCCATTAAATGAGAAATGTGGTGAATTGTGAAAGATAACTTATCAGAGCAAGTCGCCAATGATTTTGAAACTTGCTTCTTATACAGATTAACTTTTTATACTGTCAAAGGAAAGGAACTCCTATTCTTATTTGATACTGCCTCAAAATGCTTTATATAAAACTTATTAAACTTTAAATGTTACAACGTCACACAAATTATAAATTTTTACTTCTTTTAAATAATAATACAGGAAGCAGTTATATTTGCCTAATAATTTTAATTCCTAACTTAACTAGACAATATTTCAGAAAAATACAGAGCGAGACAAGTGGGGCTCTTCTTATAGAGGTTTAAGATGTAAAATGTATCTGAATCTGTGTGGAGACAAGTGAGTAGGAACGTCCTAGAAGTGGCTTAGATAGGAGTAGAATAAACTCATCAGGGAATAAACTCATCATTATGTTTTTCTTCCCAAAGTCTCCTTCTGGGGGAACATTTGCATCTCAAATCATTCAATCTTTTTTTTTTTTTGCGGTACGCGGGCCTCTCACTCTTGTGGCCTCTTCCATTGCAGAGCACAGGCTCCAGACACGCAGGCTCAGCGGCCATGGCTCACGGGCCCAGCCGCTCCGCGGCATGT
Source organism: Aethalodelphis obliquidens (assembly GCF_003676395.1). NCBI lineage: Eukaryota > Metazoa > Chordata > Mammalia > Artiodactyla > Delphinidae > Aethalodelphis > Aethalodelphis obliquidens. The sequence continues at coordinate 102,060,542 of NW_020837945.1, forward strand.
GGGATCTTCCCGGACCGGGGCACGAATCCGTGTCCCCTGCATCGGCAGGCGGACTCTCAACCACTGCGCCACCAGGGAAGCCCTCAAATCATTCAATCTTGAGGGGGCATAGAAAACCGATGCCCGGTTCAGACCTCAGTGCCCATGTTTCCACAAAGGACCAGCAGAAATTGTCAAGACTGGAGGGGCTTTATGTCAGTGGTGGTAGCGAGGCACATCAGAGTGATGTGCAAGTTTTGTTAGAAGCAAGATCCAGCTCCAGATGAAAAAAGAAAATCGTATGGGAATGGGGAGAGCTCCAGGTAACATACATGACTTTCTGGAACAAAACACTGCTCAAGTGATAGAATGGAAGCAGAATTCCATGACAGACAACAAGTTGAGCAGGAAAATAAGAGGTGGGGTTAGGAGCAGAAAAGTCAGTCTGCTTATACGTACCTCACACTTGAAAGGTATTTACTTTTAACATTTTATTGAATTGTAACATAAAATGAAAGTGCAAACATCATAAGTGTCATCTTGATAACTCTTCACAAATTAAACACACCTATGTAATCAGGACTCAAAATAAGAAACAGAATATTATCAGGGTTTTGATGCCTCTTTAATGATTCCTTTCAGTCATTACCATCTCCCCAAAGTTCCCATTATCCCGAACATAAAAGCATAAATTAGTTTTGCCTAATTGTTTTCTTTTTTTACTTTTATAAGTTAAAACTATACAGTATGTATGCTTTGTGTCAGACTCAAGAGTATTTTGTAAGATTCATCCATATTTTTCTGTATAGTTGTAGGTCATTGATTCTCATTGCTGAACAGTAGTCCACTGTGTCACTATATTACAATTTATCTACTGCTCTCTAACTGGGCATCTGGATAATTTCTAGTTTGAGGCAATTACGAATAGTGCTGCTATAAACATTCTACCTCATGTCTTTCGTTAAGCCTGTATACATATTTCTTCTGGGTATATACCTAGGTATAGAATTGCTGCCTTGTGAAATATGCAATTCAGATTTAGTAAATGCTGGAAAACAATTTTCTCAAGTTATTGTAATAATTTTTGCACCCACAGGATTGTAGGAAAATTTTGTTGACTCTACATCTTCATTACACTTGACCTTTCTATTTCATTTTAACCATTCTCGTATTACATTGGATGTTTTGATTTGCATTTCTTAATGACTAATGAAGTTGGATGGCTTTTTATATCTTTATTAGCTATTTGGATATTTTCATTACTGTGTCTTCAATGTTTCTCCCCATTTTTCCTATTGGATTACTAATCTTTTTTTCATATTTATTAGGACTTCCTCATATATTCTGGATATTTTTCATATATACATATTTATAAATATTTTCTCCTTTCCTATGTGTTATTGTTACTCACTATTAATGGTACCTTTAATTACAGAAGTTGTTAATTTTGATATAGGCCAACTTAACTTTTTTCATTTATGGTTAATTCTTTTTTTGTCCAGTTTAATAAATCTTGCCTACTTTAATGTCATGAAGATGTTCTCCTTTTAAGTTTTCCTTTAAGACTTTTATTGTTGTGCCCCAGCCATATTTAAATACCATATAAATTACCACAGGGCACTGAGGCAAAGTTTCTGTCTAAACCCATTGGCTGGTATGGAAGAAACTTCTAATATCTCATCAGACTAGGCAAGGCTCTTGGTTCAGTATCAAGATAGGGCTATGCCTCCTCAAAGCAGGAATTTTCAAACATTCATCTGAACTTGGGAGCTCTAAGATTTTAAAGAAAAGAAGCAAGCTTCTTTCAATACACTTACTGTCTAATTATGGTCCCAGAAGATGTCAGAGAGTAACATGGTGACAGTGAAATTTGCAAGAAATGTAAAAATAACTCTAGTTATAATAGCACTGATTTCCATTAAGATGACATCAAGCTGTTTCAAGCTCATCCACAGCCTGAGGCACAAGCTATTAGTGCAGAAGGGTATAATAGCCTCCTCTCCTGTTTTGTCACATGAGAGCTATTTCAATCCTCCACGTAGAGGAATTCAGGGAGGTACAGACAAATATGAAAATACTTCTTGTATATATCAGTGAGTTAGATACTACAACAGTCAATGGCTGCTTGTTACAAATTGATATACTGATAGCATTAAGTGTAATCTGTGTTTGGACAGCTATCTCAATCAACTCTGATTATTTTGTTTTCTTACAAAATCTTCAAGGTCTAGTTTTAATCCTTCTCTCGCCATTTGTCCTCCCAAACATATTTCCAGGAAATATGACCGCAGGGGATATTCTGACATTTACAGGTGTTGATTAGGGGCAGCTCATTCTAGCTAACATACTTCCATCATGTGAAAGTTCACAAAATATATAACCAAATGACGCTGGAAGGCATTGATGCACCTTAGGGAAGCCAGGTTGTTACACAACCCAGACTGCAATGCTCTATGTATTTAGGAGTTTTTATTAAAAAAAAGAATTTGAAATATTTATCTGTGCTCACCTAAGATCAGTGCATCTCCCCAGGGATTAGATACAAGGAAAAAAGTAAAAGAAAATTCTCAGCCATTGGTTCAAATTCATTAGTTCCTCATTAGGCTCAAGAAATCTGCATTTTCCAAAGTCTAAAAGAATAATACATGGAAGACAATGTGTTTTATACATAACTAAGATACGTAGTCTATCATTGTCAGTTGTTACCTTTGTAATTCATCTTTATTTAAAATGGCATGTAACATCTCAGTAGTATTTATAATAGAGAACATCTGTATTATTTCATAAAATGCACATTGCATACAGCTGTTCATGGTACTGCCTGCAGCTATGGGATAGTTTGCTTAATAATGCCTGGGCTTCCTATTTTATCTGTGAAAAGAAAAGCATGAAACCCAGATGGTCCGTATCAATTATGCTGTAGAAAGTGTTGCCTGGTCTTCTCCTTCTCAGCAGGACTCCTATTGATCTGAGTTCTGTCAGGATCTGATACAATTGTGGACAAGTCACTTTTTTTCCAAAGTCTCATTTTCCTTATTAGTAAAATGAATATGTCTGGTTTTTTTAACTGAAGTATAATTGACTTACAATATTGTGTTAGTTTCAGATGTACAGCATAGTGATTCAGTATTTTTACAGATTATACACCATGTCTGTTTTAATTCTGTATTTTGCAAAGACCTGAGTTTTCATGAGCATGAGGACAAGCAAACAGAGCTCCAGAAAATTCTGCCCTCTTTCATATATTGTAGCTCTAGAAACATATTTATTTAAATAAAATACTTAAACCTTTAAGCTTGATTAACAATAATGCCCCTTTACTTTCTAATGATCTTTGAATCCCTACAAAGGAAAGGTAGTTATTGTAAGGTGTTTAAAAACTCTTAATTTAATTTCAGAATTGAAATTTCATCATAGCTTGGCTATTCAACCAGTGTTAAGGAAGAAAACAAAATCTCCCTCTTTGATCCCTTCATCTATAAAAAGGGGGATTATAGTAATTAATGCCTCATGAGGTTGCTGTGATTAGCAAATTAAGTAATGCAAGTAGAGTACTTAGTATAGATCTTAGCAAATAGTAGGCACACAAAAAATATCATCAGTGCTCTTTCACCTTTTGTCGTATATAACATGCACTCTCTTGATCAAGTACAATAATTATATAAAATTTAAATTGATTTTGCTATTAATTATAGCATTTTTATAATAAGTCAAAAGCTACCCTCAAAAACACAAGGACTCTGTATTAGTTTCCTAGGGCTGCTGTAACAAACTACCACAAACGGGGTGGCTTTAAACAATAGACGTTTATTCTTTCACAGTTCTGGAAGCTAGAACTCTGAAATCCAAGTGTTAGCAGGGTCATGCTCCCTCTGAAGGCTCTAGGAAAGAATCCCGTCTTGCCTCTTCCTAGCCTCTGGCAGATGCCAACAATCCTTGGCACTTCCTGGCTTGTTGTTTTTTGCCTCCTTCTTCAAAGGGTCATCTTCCCTCTGTATGTGTCTATTTCTATCTCCCTCTCTTTTCTCTATTATAAAGACACCTGTCATTGGATCACTGGATTTAGGGTTCATCCATATCCAGTATGACCTTAACATGATTACATCTTCAAAGACTCGGTTTCCAAATAAGGTCACATTCACAGGTACTGAGCGTTATGACTTCAATATACCCTTATTTGGGAGACATAATTTAACCCACAATAGGCTCCGTAAAGATATAGACAGATATTGAGCTTAAAATGCTAAATAATTTAATGGAAGTATGCATATTCTAAAAATAATTAGGCATTAATAAAAAGAAGTTGAAGAAGTCTTGACATAATACAAACAAACCTAACTATATTGAAAGTATGCCTTTTTAAGGTATAGATAACTCAATTGTTTCTAATATCCTACAAATTTCTCCCCATATTAATTTTTTTTTTTTTTCGGTACGCAGGCCTCTCACTCTTGTGGCCTCTCCCGTTGCAGAGCACAGGCTCCGGACGCGCAGGCTCAGCGGCCATGGCTCACGGGCCTAGCCGCTCCGCGGCATGTGGGATCTTCCCGGACCGGGGCACGAACCCGTGTCCCCTGCATCGGCAGGCGGACTCTTAGCCACTGCGCCACCAGGGAAGCCCTCCCCATATTAATTATTAATTCAATGTAATTCCAATCAAAGTAAGAAAAGATTTCTGACTATGGACGTGGACTTCAAACAAACTAAATCTAAGATTTATAGAACTCAACCAAGTGTTAATAACAGCCAAGTCTAATTAGAGGGAAAGGAATATGTTTATAGATCTTGAACTACTATATAATGAGAAATTATTAAGCTATCATAATTATCACATTGCAACACTGGCACACACACAAACAAATAGATGAATGGACCTAATTAACTAATGCAGAAACAGACCTAAATATACATGAAACCTTGGATTATGAAAGATATGCTATTATAGATCAGTGATGAACATTTAAATGCTGCTTTAACAATTGCTTATTCATAAAGGAGAAAAAAATTGAATCCCTCTGTTATGTAAACAACTCCAGACAGATTAGAAAACTAAATATGAAAAGTAAACTTTAAAGCATCTAAAATACATGTAGGAAATTATTTGTATGATCTCTGGGTAGGCAGAATGTCTAGAGAAATTATAAATTCTAAAATGACATATTAAAGAAGACTGATAAAATTGATCACATTAACAGTCAAGTCTTCTGAGTGATAAATGAAAACATAAAAAGGTGAAAAGATAAGTCAAAGCTTTTGGAAAAACAAATGTTAGATAGTATCTATGCACATAAACAAGAAAATAGAAAAATACTTTGTAGTATATAGAAAAAATGTAATTCTATATATCAATAAAAATAAGCTATCAACATCAGAGTAAGTTAAAAAATCAATTTGCAGAAAAATTTAAATAACATCATCCCATTTATATAAAATTAAAAGGATAAAACAATGCTTGGGAATAAGAAAAAAGCCAAGATAGTGGTTATTTCTAGAGAGGGTCCAAATAAGAATAATATGATTGTGTCAGGATATACATTTCTTCAGATGAGAAGTGTTCATAAATATTAACTCATTATTCTTTATACCTTTCAATGTATGACTCTTCACATATTTTGAAAATTACATACAATAGTAAAATTCAGCCTCTTATTCCTTTGTTATCTTAAATCACAAAAAATGCACTTTAGATATCTGAATACGCGTTATATGTTAAATCTGGTGAGGAGGGGATAAGAAGATAGCAGCAGCATTTTTTTTCAATCACCTGTAGCTCTCCATTTAAAAACAGATAGAGGATCAAGGATAGCAAAACAAAAATCCATACACAGCATCAAACAGAAAGCTAGATGACCAGGTTCCCCTTAGCTTAAAAATACAGTCTGATGATGGCAACCACTGACAACAGCAGCAATTGTGTTGTGCTCACAATTGTGCAAAAGGATGCAATGGAACATCTGACTGAACAGAGTTCCAGAAGAGCCAAGAGGTGCTCATTGTAAAGCCTAGATCACCAATGTGAGAATGGCAGCTGACATGGGAAGGAGATTCACACATTCCAATAGAATTGGACAGTAAGGTTTGAAGGACCCAGAGAAGTCTGATATCCTAATTCTACAATGTCACCAGTAAATGTCATAACAAAACCCCACAGTGAAAATCACCTGCTGGGAATTGAATCAAAACTGCGCAGGAACAATACAATAGATATTCAGAACTAAGAAAGTATGGAGAAAAGGGGTTAGGGGAGGAAATGGGTAGGAGAACTCAAAAAGTAAACTACATTTTTAAAAACTGCATAGAAGCAACATAAGAAAGAGTGCTGTAAAGTTAGAAAAACTATTCAGTATCATGCCTCCTCTAAAAGTCCAGGTAATTAATTTCTTGTAAAACTGGACAGCTAAAATGATTAGGTCTAATCTATTATAAGTTCTTGTTAGAGAGAATAAGGAGCAAAATATACCCCTAAAGATAATAAGAGCTAGCCACAAACATGCCAAAAATTTGTAAAATATATAAACTATCTATTTAAAAGTAAGCTAAAAGGCATTAAGAAAATAAGATATTAAAGAAAAGAAAAAACAGAATTAGAAAACTCAAAAGTGTGATGACAGGACTCAAGAAATAATTAGAAATAAAAGAAAAAATATTTCAGAAATAGAAGTTAAATTAAAGATAAACATAGAAAGATAAACACAATACATGTTTCCTTAAGCAATAAAGAAGATATCAGGAGAAAAAAATTAAAATAAAAAATAAATGAACAAAATAAAATGATTTATGAGGGAATGACAAATTTAGAAGATAAGTAACGAGGATCAAACATTCATAAACTGGAGTGTCTGAAGACTAAATACTGAAAGATATATTTAAGAAATAGTTGCTTAAAAAAATATTTGAATCTCCATAAAATTCAATGGTAATTTTTGAATTATGATATTTAGATTCTTATGGAAACAAACTGAAAAGAAAAAATAAACTTCCCAAAAAATAATAACAAAAAATTCATAGAAAATCAGAGGAAATGTGATGAATAGCTGGATATTTGATAATACTGAGGAATTACTGTCAATATTGTAAGTGTGCCATGATTATTGGGACTATGTTCAAAAAACAGTTTCTGTCTTTCAGAAATTCATATGAAATATTTATAGGTGAGATGAGGTTTGTGATTTGCCTCAAAATAATCCATTGATCAAGTGAGAAAAAGTGGTTGGTGGTCTAAACAAAGCCGAATGGCTCATGATGATAAGTGTTGAAGTTGGCGAATGCTACCAGCAGTGGGGAGTGGTTCATTATAACATTTGCTCTCATTCTACATATGTTTAAAACTTTTCACAAAGTATAAAAAAGTATAAAAATGTTATTAGAAGATAAACTTGATAATCTCTACTGTAGTATAGGGAAAAAGAATAAATGTATGAAAATTAAAAGAAGATGATTCACACTAAGGGTAGACAATGGCACTATCTTCCTCTCCAGAAATAAATTATCCTTATTTATAAAGAAACCTTGACAAAGACAAATCTTAAAGACTTAATTGAGGAAAACTTTCATGGATTAAAAACAAAAATAGGTCTTTGCCTCCTTAGGTAGGTTTATTCCTAAGTATTTTATTCTTTTTTGATGTGATGGTATGTGGGGTTGTTTCTTTAATTTCTCTTTCTTATCTTTCATTGTTAGTGTATAGGAATGCAAGAGATTTCTGTGTATTATTTTTGTATCCTTCAACTTTACCAAATTCATTGATGAGCTCTAACAGTTTTCTGGTAGCATCTTTAGGATTTTCTATGTTTACTGTCATGTCATCTGCAAATAATGACAGGATTCCTTTTATTTCCTTTTCTTCTCTAACTGCTGTGGCTAGGATTTCTAAAATTATGTTGAATAGAAGTGGCAAGAGTGGGCATCCTTGTCCTGTTCCTGATCTTAGAGGAAATGCTTTCAGTTATTCCCTACTGAGTATGATGCTAGCTGTAGGTTTGTCATATATGGCTTTATTATGTTGAGGTAGGTTCCCTCAATGCCCACTTTTGAAGATGACACAAACAGATGGGAAGATATACCATATTCTTGGAATCAATATTGTCACAATGACTATATTACCCAAGGTAATCTACAGATGCAACTCAATCCCTATCAAATTACCAATGGCATTTTTCACGTAACTAGAATAAAAAAATTTTAAATTTGTACAGAGATGCAAAAGACCCAAAATAGCCAAAGTAATCTTGAGAAAGAAAAGTGGAGCTGAAGGAATCAGCTTCCTGACTTCAGACTATACTACAAAACTACAGCCATCAAAACAGTATGGTACTGGCACAGGAACAGAACTATAGATCAATGGAGCAGGATAGAAAGCCCAGAAATAAACCCATGCACCTATGGTCAATTAATCTATAACAAAGGAGGCAAGAATATACAATAGAGAAAAAGCAGTCTCTTCAATAAGTGGTGCTGGGAAAACTGGACAGCTACATGTAAAAAAATGAAATTAGAACATTCTTTAATACCATACACAAAAATAAACTCAAAATGGATTAAAGTCCTAAATGTAAGACCAGATACTATAAAACTCTCAGAGGAAAACATAGACAGAACACTCTATGACATAAGTCACAGCAATATTTTTTTTAGTTCTGTCCCTTAGAGTAATGGAAATAAAAACAAAAATAAACAAATGGGACCTAATGAAACTCAAAAGCTTTTGCACAACAAAGTAAACCATAAACAAAATGAAAAGACAACACACAGAGTGGAAGAAAACATTTGCAAACAGTGTGACTGACAAGGGATTTATCTCCAGAATTTACAAAGAGCTCATGCAACTCAGTATCAAAGAAAGAAACAACCCAATCCAAAAATGAGCAGAAGACCTAAATAGACATTTCTCCAAAAAAAAGATATACAGATGGCCAAGAAGCACATGAAAAGATGCCCAACATCACTGATTATTAGAGATGCAAATCAAACCTACAATGAGATATTACCTCACACCAGTCAGAACAGTCATTATCAAAAGGTCTACAAACAATAAATGCTGGAGAGGGTGTGGAGAAAAGGAAACCCTCTTGCACCATTGGTGGGAATATAAATTGATACAACCACAATGGAGAACAGTATAGAGGTTCCTCAAAAAACTGAAAATAGAAATACCATATGACTCAGCAATTCCACTCCTGGGTTATCCAGAGAAAACCATGGTTCGAAAGGATGCATGCACCCCAGTGTTCATTGCAGTGCTGTATATAATAGGCAAGACATGGAAGCAACATAAATGTCCATCAACAGATGAATGGATAAAGAAGATGTTGTACATATATAAAATGGAATATTACTCAGCCATTAAAAAGAGTGAAATAACGCCATTTGCAGCAACATGGATAGACCTGGAGATTATCATACTAAGTGAAGTAAGTCAGAGAAAGACAAATATCATATGATATTGCTTATAAGTGGAATCTTAAAAAAAAAAGATACAAATGAATTTATTTACAAAACAGAAACAGACTCACGGACTGAGTGAACAAACTTATGGTTCTCAGGGGGGAAGGTTGGGGGGAAGGGATAGATTGGGAGTTTGGCACTGGCATATACACACTGCTTTATTTAAAATAGATAACCAACAAGGACCTACTGTATAGCACAGGGAACTCTGCTCAATATTTTGTATAACCTAAATGGGAAAAGAACTTGAAAAAGAGTAGATACATGTGTATGTATAACTGAATCACTTTGCTGTACACCTGAAACTAATACAACATTGTGAATCAATTATGCTCCGATATAAAATAAAATTTTTAAAAAATCCATCAATACACAGTTTTATTCAATTAATACTTTCAGCAAATGTATTGAGTACAGCCTGCATGATAGATACTCTTCTAGATACAGCAGTAAATATATGAGAAAAAATTGAAGAGACTTAAAAAATATTAGAAAAATATTAGAATTAATATTCTAATAACATTTTAAAAGCAAGGATAATTAAAATAATCCAAAATGCAACCAGGTAGTAAAAAGCATTTTCACCATAAAAACAAAAGTCAGTTTGGCCCAATATGTTTTCTGTGGCATGGAATATGAGGAAAATATTAGCAAAAATAAAATTTTCATCAGAGCCTTTTAACATGTAGAAAATGGAATTAGGGTGAGAAAGAGGGAACGGGCAATGTGGGAAGAAGAAATAGAAATAGTGAATGAAGACCAGTATAGAAACTGAGAATTGTTTGGTAAATGCTGACTCGAGTTATTTCGTTAAAAGATATAATGTACTTTATTTTGAATGTTACATCCACTCAAATTTTGCTAGGATAACTAGGATAAACCAGACTTTCTTTCTTTTTTTGGTTTGTTTCCTTTTAAAAAAAACAGTTAGTTAATAAACAAATTATATTGGGCCACTCAAAAACTTTCTAAATTGAAAATGTAAGACCACAGTTGTCATTCCCCACAACTCATGGGGAAATATTCCGTGATCACCAAAGAAAGGGAGGAGGACCTTGAATGGAATGATCCCTTTTCATAAATGTGCCCATGTTAAAATATCACTTTGCTTGTTATTTAAGTATGTCTATGTAAGATGTCACTGTGGTTGTTAGTATTGTTTAAGAAGCTACAGAGCTAGTGTCCTGTTAGAAAACAAAATCCCATTTACTTGTATACTGTGCATATGAACTAAGAGAAAAGAAGAAATAATATATTCTATAGGAAATGGATCCACTGGAAAAGGCATTCTAGCTAAAATCAGAAAATTATTTAAAAAAAGCAGGTTGCTAAGTTTCTATAAGGCCATTCTTCTAAAGTAATAGATTTTTAAATGTCAGTTAAAAAGCCTCCATTTTATTCATAAGTCAATTTATGATTGTACTTCAATGGTATTTTTCAATAATCTTAATTGACAAAACTATTGATATTATGGACTGCTAGCCATTTCTTCTATAAATATATTATTAACAACAGAGGAATATGCTGAGCTATGAAGATATTTCAATAAATCCTTAGTAATTTAAAATTGACTCAATCAAGAATACAAATTTGAACATGGGAAGTACGCTCTTTCGTCTTTCCATCAATTTATTGTCAACAAATACAAAAGATAAACTTCGTAAAGCTTGTCGAGGCAGATGGCTGGAACACTTTTCACTGGCTTTTCCAGTTTATTTCATGGACTTACTACATAAATACTAACATAAACCATGAATATTCTACACTGTGTTCGAACATAGTAAACATTTAAAATCACTCTTTGTTAACCATTTTCACATTTTTCACATTGGTTATTTTGTGTCTATTCTTTCCTTTATCAAATAATAATGATGATAATAATAACATTTGATGTGTATTGAGTACCTATCTCATGCCAGGTCATATTCTAAGTGTTTTATACACACTACCTTCCCACTAAAATTCTATGAGTAAGGTGCTTTGGTTACCGCCATTTTAGAGATGACAAAACAGTGATCCAGAAAATTAAGGAATTTGCACAAAGGCACACAGTGGGGAGGAAATAAAGATAGAATTCACACTGAGCTAGACCAATCCTAAAGCCTGCCATTTAACCACTGCAAAGTACCAGCTCCATAGAACGAGGCTTACAGACACTGAAACAGAAGATGTTTTTAAGTTCTAAACTTCACATGTTGGAATACCAAATAATTACATGAAGGCATAGCATATAAAGGCTTTCATTTAAAATTACACATTACAACTTAGAAAATTTCCTTCTAAGTAAAACACTTTTATATTTTTAAGTTATTTCAGTCTTCATTCTTATTTTTTGTTTTTAGTGAGTTTGTATCTTTTTTTCTGAGAAAGATGTTTGTTTTCCAATTTAAACTTTTTTCCTTTTCCAAACTTAAAGTATACTAAAAACACATTCTTAAATAGGATTTTTAGAGGTGATCTTGAAAGCCTCGGCAACTTTCCACAGAGAGCTAGCAGATTAGAAAGATCATCTCCCTCTCACTTTCACTTTCTTTGATTATAAATCTGAAAAGCTTATAATCTTTCCAAAATTCCGTTGTCTGTCTTGTGGGTCAGACTAAAACTTAGAGAGGAGTAGGGTTGCCAGGTTTAGAAAATTAAAGTACAGTACACCCAGTTAAAATTTAATTTCAGACAAACAACAAATAATATTGCATTTTATCTGGCAACACTGAAAAGAGGCGTAGAAAAGATGAAATAACAGAGGCACTTCAATTAACATTATGGATTATCTTAGAATAGTTATCAGCTAAAACAGGTCACCAGCAGTCAATACAGCCCCAGCAGATAAGCCTTATGACTCACTGCCCACCTTCAGGCATCTCCTACTAAAGATAAAACAGGAGGCCAGCTTGGAAGCTTCTGGCGCTCAGCTCTATAAAGGGGATAAAATATCATTGGACAGTAAGTATAGGAGTAGAAATGCAATAATATGGAGACAAATCTCTGTGTCAGAGTTCCGCTCAGAGAGGAAACCATATGATTAGAAGGAAAAATTTGAGATGCTGCTTTAGGTCCCATGGATTTTGTTAAATTGTCTTCTAAAGAGGGTCAAAATGTCAAGCAGCATTGCGCTCTCTCTCTGTCTCTCTGTCTCTCTCTCTCTTTAGTAGAATAAAAATGTCTGGTAAAGAACCAAATTGCTTAGTATACAGAAAAGCTCAAGCTTGTCAAGAGCTCATATTTCTCTATGTCTCTCACTCTACCACTCAATAGCTCCACTGAATTAATTTTGAAAAAATAAGAATACTGGTTTGAATGAATGCCAAAATATTATCTGCCCAGGCTATCAATCTTTGGCCCATTTGGTATACCTAGTTGTGCATTAGTAAATTCATTGTGGGAAAGGATAGGAGGGTTGATTTCCAGCATGTACCAACTTCCATGGTGTAAATGCTACCACTATGGTAGATTTCAAGCCCCCAAAACGGGCTTGCTAAATTTCTAAATATGTGATAATTAGCTCTTGCAAGAGTAAAAGAGCAGCTTCTGATCAAGATGTCCACAGGCACATTCTACCTCAGGATTAAAATGACAGGAACGTGCTCAAGAGCCCTTTCTAGAAGTATGTGACATCCGGGGTTTTAGATTGGTGTGACAGAATGCATAGAGTGAATAACCAATTCCTTAAAACCAGGGAGGGAGGAGGGGAGGAAGAAAGAAATGTCACAAATGCAGGATAATTTAAATACTTCAGAAAGGTATAAGCACCACACTTGTAAGTGTTCAGAGAGATTTCTTCAGGTGTCTCTTTAATTTACTATCTTTCAGGAGACCTTCCATGATCATTTCTTAGTATCTCTGTACCAAGAATACATGGTATTTTTCAACTCTAAGTAAACAGTCAAAAATTTGTTATAACTGTTAATATCTGTTTAAATATTTATCATGTCTGACTATGAGCTCTCTGAAGGTAGGGATAAGTCTTATTTGTATCCCAGAATCTTTCAGGGTCTATGGTGAATAGTAGATGATTAACAAAATAAAGCTTGGTGGAACTGAGTATCAAAAATCCTTAAGCTGTTTAGAAAAAAGTTGGTGTTTATAGGATACTTATCCCATTGCTTCAATTTTAATTCCTCCAAAGAAAAAAGAGCATTATTTTATCATCCTTATCAGAATGCCAAATAACCTGAGTTGCATGCTATTGTTTATTGCCCTCCATCCCAAATGTTGATAGAATTTCCTTTTTTGAAGATGAGCAAAGCTTTGTTCAATTATCTCTATGGTGAACTCACAGAATCAGAGCTCCTGCTGTAATTGTAGTATATAGTTTCTGTGACTGGCATAGACACCATTTCAACAGGAGTCATATCTTGTGATGAAAGTGTCAAGTTCACACACACTGATCTATTGCATACACGCACAGCATGCAATTGAAAGTGTCCTGTCAGTGAAAGACTGATGAGAATGTATTTCATTTCAGGCCTTATGCCTAGCTAATGATGAGAAATAAAAACAAAGGGCATAAATGATGAATTTGCTGAATTTGTTTTAATATTATTCTATAAAGTAATTTCCATTAAAATCAAACCTATTGTTTTCATACTTAAAGTTCACAAAAAAAAATGTTATTTCCTTAAGGAGTAAACTCGGGTAGAATCATGAATGAAAGAACTTTGGATCATGCCATAGCCATTTTTGAAATATATTTTCATGCAACTTTTGTGATACAGTGATGTGTTAGTGGTCTCTGCATATGATATTGAACTGAATTTAAAATAAAGTTAACAATGATCCTCTGCTTAAATTTGGGTTATTGGAGAGTCTTAGAAAAGCAGATCATGAAACACAACCCTTCAAACTCCAGAAACCACAGGTTAAGAACAAACATGAGATAAAAAACAAAACCTAAAATATTTATCTACTATGTGTTATACATGTAATATGTAGAAAAGGTTTATATGGAATTTATTTTTCTAAACTGAAGCTTATGACATGAATAATAGATGAAAATTGGAAATATCTTCACATTATTTTAATTAACAATAAATATGCTTGTCAACAATAGCTTCAAGGCAAGTAAAATTAAACAAATTATATCACATTGTATTGATAAAAGAACTCAGAGCAACATTTGTCAAATCAGTTACCTGGTATAGATCTTTTATTATTAACTCTATTGGTTCCATCTTGACATTTAGAAATATTATACCCAAACTTCAATATTATTTTTATGAAAATCTAGATATCTAGGAATTCCAGATAATTAAGAGCTGGCCTATTAAATGTTAAATCACAGAGAGAAGGTGCATGATTCAGAAACCAAAATAGGTATCAATTCCTGAAGATGAGTTTAAAATAAAGCTGAAGATCTGATTAAAGAGATTAGTTGTAACTGAATAGTAAAGAGAAGTAAAATGCTAATACAAGCTTATTTTAGAAATTGGCATTTTCATTGAAAGGCGTTAATACTAAGTTGCTGGTTACATAGTCTTTATTAGAAGACTATGAAATTTTCCTATTTAATCTAAACTTACTTGAAGTAATTATCTGTAGTTTTTCTTAATATTCTCAGTAATCCTATTAAATATCTATATAGGTTATCATATAATATTAAATCTGATTTTTAAATCAGTTTAGCTGTTATTCAGGGTCTTGGAAAGTGTGAGAAAATCAGAACATGTCAGCGTTGAAGGAATTCTAGAAATCAAATTGACTAATTTCTACCTGCACAAAATTTGCCAGAATTATTATAATTTGAAGATTCATATCCATGATTAAAATTTAGAAATCATATTATATTAAAAATATGAAATATTACTACTGTTAATTTAGCATAAAGTATATGTCTCTTTATTCAATTGTCTATCAAATGTGTATTCAGTAAGTAGTTTTAAAGTTAGCTGATGTTGTAAGATTGATTTCCAAAAAGACTATAATATTCCACATTCACACTAGCAATATATGAGTGCCCTTTTCTCTACATATTTACTAAAAAAAATTGTTATAGTTTTTTCAGTTTTACTTCTGTGAAGTGATTACTTCTTGTTAGAATAACTTGCATTTTCTTATCCCTTTGAATTTAAACAAGCTTCTAATTCCATATAGAATTAGACCAAACCAATAGATTTGTACTTTTTGAACATTCACTTATTTATTCATTCAACAAAATACTTTGAGTTCCTCATATGTGATATTATCACAACCAAAATCAACATGTTACTGAGTTAAGAGACAAAATATAAATAAATAATACACACATAGAAATACAGATATAGATAGAAATAGATTTAGTAATAAGTATTAATGAAAAAATAAGGCAGATGATTGGGATATGCAATTTTAAATAGAATAATCAGAGAAGGTGTCATGGAGAATCTGACTTTTGAACAAAAACCTGAAATGATATAGGGAGGAATATTCCATATTGAAAGAAAAATTGATGCAAAAGTATTATTCAAGGACCATGTCTAGTTGGAGGAATTGTGAGGATGTTAACTGAGAGAAAAAAAAAATCACAAAGGTGAGTTTACAGAAATAAGGAGAGCAGATCATGGGAAGCCTGAAGGTCACAAGAGTCTGAACTTACTCTGTTTTACATGGGAAGCCACTGGAGAGTTTTGAGGCGAGGCATACAATGATTTGACCTATGTTTAAGAAGAGATCATTCTGCCTAAGGTATTGGGCACAAACGGTAAGGAGACAAGTTATAATATAAAGGAGGGATAACAGAGTTTCAGAACTTCATAGAGTTAGATGGTGAGAAGTGGTTGGATTTTGAGTATATTTAAAAGGGAATGCCAACAGATTTGCTGACGTGATTTGTGTGTTTAAGAGAAAAAGAATAGTCAAGGATGACTATAAGATTTCTGACCTGAAGATATGAAAGAACAGATTAGACATTTATTGAGATGGACAGAATGACCAGAGGAGGTTTGCAGGGGAAGACAAGGGGTTTGATATTAGGCATAGTAAGTTTACGATATATTTTAGATATACAAGTGGAAATATTGAACAGATTATTATTATATATATATATATCTGGGATTATGTAGAGGACAACATTAGATACATAAATTCTGGAGTCATCAGCATACAGATGACATATAAAGCCAAGTAAAACAGACAAACTCAACTAATAAGTGAATGCAGATAATGATAAATTACCACACCCTGATCATTAAAAGTTAAAGAGTTTGGGGAAATGCAGGGAATTCAGTGCAAGTGAATGAAAAGGAACAGTCAGTTCAGTAGAAGGAAAACCAGGAGAATGTGGTATCCTGGAAACCAAATGCAGAAATGAATGTGTCTGATAACCCATGTGAAATGTTTCCAGTGAGTAAGATGAAATGGAATAGATTCTCACATTTAGCAAATTAAGGGCCTTGGTGTCCTGGATAGTAGCAGCTTTGACAGAGTACAAGAGACAAATGCCTATCAACAATTGGTTCAAGACAGACTGGGAGAAGAATTGAAACTTCTTTGTGGAATTCTGATATAAAGACAGCATAGAAATCAGCATGGCTTGAGGAGATTATAAGATCAAGAGAATCATGTTTTCTCAACCTGACCCCAAGGAGACATGGGCAAGCTTAGCTGGTGCACCACTGTACATTAGAGTGAAATTTTATTAATAAGGGAAGTTATACAGAAATTGTGGTAAATTCACATGAGAATATATTATACAAAAGTTAAAAGGAATGGATTCAGAAGAATATATTTATGGAAATAGAATACATATAACATCTCTTTGAAAGAGAAAATTATGAAATAAAAAACATAAAATAGTGAGGAGAGAGGGTGGAAAAAGAGAAGAAAAGACAGGATTATCATTTTTTTCTTTAGAACTATTAACTTTAGATTTTAACCTCAAAGTCTCTTATTTCATCCTGTGGTTTTATTTCATATATATGTGTATATAATATATATGTATTTATGTATATATATGTAAGTATTTATATTTGTGTGTACATATATGTATATTTTTGCTTCAAACTTTTTAAGCAAAAAAAAAAATTACACAAAAATTTGAGATCTCATTCGCACTCATTCCCAGTTCCATTTCTTCATTAATATCCCTGAGAAAACTACCATAATCAGTTTAACATGTATCTTTCCAGTTTCTGACTTTATATTTTTGCCAGATATAAATATATTCAGAAACAATACATACACAGTTTTTGTGTGTATGTTTCTGTGTGTCTATTCTCATCAACCTACTTTTCTATCTAACATTATATTTTTTCTACCTCTGGTGTTAATATAAAATAATGTCTCCCATTTTATTTGCCAGATAGTAGCCCATAACATAAATACTTGACATTTCAGCTATATATTCCCTGAGAGACATTTAGGTTGTTCCTAATTGTGTGCTGGCCAGTTGTTAAATATAACCTTCTGTTGCTATGGACTGTGGAAGTCTTCTTGCCCCCAGAGCTTCCAGTTCGTGTATGGTGCCTGTTTAATGGTCAGGAGCACTCTGTGATGATGTTCCATATTAACCCCATTTTACTGATTAGGAAATAAGGCTCAGAGAAATTAAATAATTTTTCAAGATTATCAAGGTGATATGTGGGGAGCCAAAATTTGTATATAGGTCTAGGTCATTCAAGAAATGGTGTTCCAATCAAAGCATTGTGTATTATATACCTGAATCACAGAATTAAATCATCATACCATTTATTTTCCCACATTTTCACAAAGCAAATTATTTTCCTAAACATATAATTTATAACAATGATGAATACCATTCCCCAAATAAGCTAAAATCCAAATGATAAAAGATTTTATTTACAAAAGGAGATAATTTTTGAAAATATTTTTACTTAGTTTAAAGGTTACAAAGAAAGATATATTTTGACATAAAAATGATAAGACTGTTTCTAACTCAGTTTAAGACAATCAAATGATAAAGAAATAAACTCATGGGATTGCTACTGGGTGAAGGCAACTCAAGTTCATCACCTTCAGGTCACAGATTTGAATATTTCCAAGCCTGATGCTGACTGAAAATCACTGCATTCTGACAGCTATGTGCCCTTATTTTCTTTTCATCACAAAACAGTCAGAATCAGCACTTTCATATCTGCATAAAAAGTTTCAGTTACAAAATAAAAGATAAAATGAGGGTCAGATCTTTTCCTCTCAAAACCATAAAAGTTTCTCTCAAAACTAGAGAAAAAAATGTGTTAACAATTAAGAAGAGTTCCATTTTTGAATAATAGAAAAAAATGTTTAGGCTGTATACATGTGTTGGGGGTGGGACGTTTATGGGGGTGGAGAGAAATCCTGTACAACAATGAAAACAGGTAAAAGCTAAATTCACCCAAAAAGAGATTGTTACAGACCTGAAAATCTTCCATGTGAACATTTTCTAAAACCAGAGATTCCCTCACTCTTCCATCATATTCACTTTCATCAGAGAAGTTGTCAGGATGTAACCAAATTTTTCCTTTAAAGAGGCATTAAGGTGCAGGTGGATATCGACTACTTTTTTCATAGAGTAAATGTGCTACAAATTTCTTGTATATATATTTTCAGGAACAGTTTATTATTTAGATATGTAAGATATATAAGGCATTGAGCATAGTCAAAGTAAAACTTTTAAAGTATTATCAAAATGAAACATTTTCATGTTAACAGTTTGAAGCTGGCCCTAAGATATCAATACAGACTTTTCTATAGATAAATTTCATTTCCTTTTTAAATCACCCTTATTTTCAAATGTATACAAATTTCTTTAAACTAATACACATTTAAGAATGCTTTTCATTCATATAGAATGGGTATTTCTTAAAAAGTGATGATCCCTTTAAATGCTGCTAATTAAGGCAAAAACAAGGAGAACCTATTTGCTACATATATGACAAACAATTTGGATAGCAAATAAATAACTCACGCAAATCTACAGGAAATAAAGTAGTAGAAAAGGTAAAGTAAAATAGCACAGATATTCCACAGAAGAGAAAATATGAATGGCCAATAAATACGATGATCAATATCATTTGAATTCAGGACAATGCCATTTAAAACAACAGTAAGAAACCATATCAAACCTATCAGCCTGGCAAAGTTAATAGGTTAGGCAATGACAAGAAGAGTCCAGGATACAGCACCAGAAAATTTCATTCATTGCAGATGAAAGAGAACCTTAATAGAGTCACTTTGGAAAACAATTTCATATTACCTAGTAAAACTTATTAAGATCAGACCCTGAGCCAGCAAATTCACAAGTCTATAACCTAGAGAAACCCTTGTTTTTGTTAACCAAGACCTGTACAAGAGTGACCATAACAGCAGTGCTTGTAATAACAAGAAACTGGAAACAACTGAAATGCATTTTGAAAGGAGAATGGAAGAATGAATAGTGGTATATCCATAAACAGAATACTGTGCAGCAGTAGAAATGAATACACTATGTCCTATACATTATTATAATTGCCTCTCAAAAATATAATGTTGAGTGATAAAATAAGTCTCAGAGGAATACTAAATGTATGATACTACTTAAATAAAACCTCAAACTTGCAAAATTAACAATATGTATTTTACTAATCAATACACATGTAGTAAACTATAAAGTAAAGCAAGGGAATGATAACAACATTCAAATTAGAGATTATCCTTAGATTAAAAAGTGTGGGATCTGATTGTCAACTTTACAGAAGGACTTTCAAAGACCTTGGTGATATCAGTATCCTATCTCTTAATCACTTTCAAAAATAAATATATAACAATAAATGAATATGTACAACCAAATAAATGAAAAGATGAAAAGTAAAGATGCTTCACAGGGGCCATAAGAGAGGTAAACTAGGAGATGCTTTGGTTTCCCTTTCTAAAGGCAAGAGGGAGCCATTTCTTTGTTGCATGAAGAAACTAAAAGAAAAGCACAAAGGGACAAAAGAAAGTTCATTAATAGTTTCATGAGTCAAGTTTTTTTTTTTTTTTTTTTTCGGTACGCGGCCCTCTCACTGTTGTGGCCTTTCCCGTTGCGGAGCACAGGCTCCCGACGCGCAGGCTCAGCGGCCATGGCTCACGGGCCCAGCCGCTCCGCGGCATGTGGGATCTTCTCGGACCCAGGGCACGAACCTGCGTCCCCTGCATCGGCAGGCGGACTCTCAACCACTGCGCCACGAGGGAAGACCCATGAGTCAAGTTTGATGGCCATACCTGTCCCCAGCAGGAAGAGAATTCATGGTATCAATGATGGCTGTTGAGAATCAAAATGGTGGGGAGCAGGGAGGAGACTGAAGGGAAGGATACTGATAGCATGTATGCAAAAGTAAACTAATTTGCCTACATACCAGTAGCTGATTTTTATACCAATAATTTCTCTATAATTATTATAAAATGCTTTAAATGCTTAGTTTCAAAGACATATAAATGTCTTACACACAGACCAGCAGTTGAAAGAATTGTAAATCGTTGGATAATGATCTCAATCTAGCTCCCTCCCTTCACCCGAATAGAACGCTTCAACCACCAGCAATTATTTCTTGGACTTGAGCTTTTCAGGAAACAAACAGCAAATCATTATCAATAGCGGGGGAAAAAAAAAGATGTAAATGTAATGCTGTCACTGATAAATTCTGTAAAAGGTGAATTTATTCCACCTTTCTACCTATAATTACTTGTCAGTTAAATGAGATTATATGAGATCATATCAAAAAATCTCCTCTATTATCTTTGATTAATTCTAATGTCTTTGATTCCATAATAATTTACATGACATACTCTACTTTGGTAAATGTGGGGAATGTATCTACAAATGTCTTAGAAATTCAGTCATTTTAATCATAAAACTTAACTTTCATTTCTTTCTATCTGCTAAGCCTTACCTAACCTTTTCTTTGAAAAAACAAGTCCCTAATGAGACACACTGAATTCATTCCACTTCTATAAACAAAGATTAAGGAATGTTAAAATTATTGATTTATGTATGAATTAATATAATACCACATCTACAGATAGCAAATATTATAGTTATTGGTGTAAGAAATGAGCAATTTGCAAGTACCATTTCAAGATGAAATTTTAAGAATAATGAAATTCTCATATTCATGATCGACTTTCTACCATGAGGAGATAATAAACCTTGCTTTATTCTACTCCTATTTAAAGTTTATCTTGCCCTCTAGAAGTTATCCTGTACCTTGCTGAAAAGCTTTACTGCCAGTTTTAAGCCTGAAATGAAAGATGCATGATCAGAATTTTGTAGCTGCCTTAGGTTCAATTCAATATGAAGATCATAATATAGATTTGTTTAGAAGCCAATTACTGAAGTGGATTAGTTTCTTTACCTGGGAGGGTCAGTGAATATTTCAAATAGAAGCTGAATATAGTTTCCTTTTAACTTCCCGCTCCCCCTAAAATGTTGTGGCACTAAAGGTGAAAATATCCAGTTCGGATTCCATAAATGGCACCCAATTCTTGTGCACAGCAGAACAATATGTCACTAATCAGCAAAGCAGACATGTGAATAATGCTCGGACTTTGCCTTTTATAGGAAAGACAGTTTCATTTGATAAATAACGCAAGGAATAGAAAGGAAAGGCTGAAAGTAAAATATCTTTATGCTTATTGCAGAATGGAATAGCGCCAATAAGTAGGTCAATTCTGTTATCTTCAGCCTCCCTCCTCTGTACATCCATGGATTTTAATGGACGGCAGTGCTGAGGCCACCATCATTACTGCAATCAGGGAATAGTGGGCAAGGCATGGCCAACTGAAATAGAGAAATTGTTTTCTGGAGCTGTATATTTGGTATATTCGTAAGAGCATTGGCCTAAACAAATTCTCTATGGGGAGTTCATCTTTTTATTTCTCACTTAAATTGAAAGCAAATGCTTTATTTTAAAAATCAAAGCCCTTACAGGATATGTTGATCAAGATCTAAAGAAATATTATTTAATATCTAACAGAAATGATTAACTCATATATCACATAATAAACTCACTAAGTCATTTTTGACAACCAAAACCTGCCTCATCTTTAGTTTGATGTCTTTTTAAAAATATACCTTTGTAGAAGATATGAAGCACAGCATACTGTAAACTTATTCTACTCTTTCTCTTGAAGTTTTCCATATTTCTTGAAAGTAGATTATAAGAGGGAGGGCATATATGGATAATGGGAAAGAGCTGACAGGAGAGATTAATCAAATATAAAAATGCCTTGTAGATTTTTATATGGCAAGTACAATATGTCACGATTGAGATTTATAATTTTACTAAGTTGAAATAAAGCAAGTTCTAAAAATTTACCGACAACTGTATGGTATATTTTATTTTCTATTCTTTGGCAAGAAGAAGCAACATTTCCTATGACATAATTTAAACATTTGCATACTATTTATTATAAGAGTATCTTTTCAATATGTATTAGCACACTTAATTTTCAAAAAAATTTATAAAATAAATGTATTCATTCATACTTTACAAATGCAGAAACTAGCGTTGACATAATTGAAGTCCTGTAGCTGGCAGATGGAAGAGCTAGGATGTGCTTTCTGTCTCCAAAATAATTTTTTTCCAGTTGCCAGCATTTCAAATTCAGCAAGTTTTGTATTCAGTCTTATCAGTAAAAACCATCTCAACTCCAAGATTAAAAAGAAATGTACAGTAATTATATTTTTGGAATATGGATGTGTAAAATTATGTTATACATATAGCACAATAAAATACAGCTATTTCTTTCTAATCTCTCTTTTGAGCCTCTACTTAGGGAAAAAAAAAGGGCTATAATTGGACAAGCTTTAAATTTGTGACTCTCAGCATTTCCAGGTTTTAATGTTCTCTATTACAGTATTGATTCTTTCCAATACAAATGCAGACACTCACATTGAATTCCATAGTAGAACTTCCTATGGAGGTTGCTATCTGGGTGTCAAAGAGTCTAAATCTATGTACACTGGGCATTATGTTCTCTGGATGGGGATGTCCACATGTGTCATTCTCTAGCTCTGAGTAGAAGTATAAGTGGGTGCCCTAGACTAGGTCCTCCAAACCATGATCCCTCTCCTCCTGCCTTTAGATGCTTAATGGCAACAATTCCTCATCTCCTGCCATACCACTGCTCAAGGTCATCAGGACCCTGCCTGAGCAGATCTTCCAAATGACTCCTGTGAAACAGAAGTCTGATCAATAATTCCAAGCTCCTGACCAGGCCACACAGGAACACCTGGATCCTGCACACAGGATCTGGGAAGCCAGGAGCTTATAGCCAGCCACTTCACACCACTGCTGCTCTATCCTTCCTTTCTTGCCAGACATGCCAACTGCAGGGCTCCTCCCAGAGTCCTGGTTCTCAAAACTGGTTGATCATTGGAATCATTCAGGCAATAAGAAACACCAACCCCGACCCGACTGTCCAAGACTGATTTAATCAGATTCTTTACCATCAGAAAAACTAAATTAGAATTTCAGTGTATGGGAAACACAACATTGGTATTTTTAAAGATTATCTAGCTGATTTTAGTGCATAGCCAGGATCACTATCCTATAGGCCCGTGGCCTTCCCTGGGCTGTTTCCAGGGAGTCATCACATTAGTCCTCCCCACCCCATGTTCAAGTAGCTGCTGCTTCTACAACTGCAGAGTTTAGATAAGACGAAAAGTTTTCCATATACACAACATGGTCTAAACCAATTTTTCACATTTCACCTACTTAAACACATTTAAGTGTGTGTGTGTGTGTGTGTGTGTGTGTGTGTGTGTTACATCTGGTTTACGTGAGTAAAACTTGCAGATAACTCAAAAGATGACTGTGGCCATCTATGCATGGCTTCCCTTGATCTCTTTAGCTTATTGCTCTGAAGTCCCCAAAAACACTTTCCACTGCTTTCCCTAGCTTTATTAAACTGAGATTTTTGGTCCAGTTTTCAACCCAAGAAACTTTCCCAATACACTGAGCTTCTACCTTTCTGCCCTGTTCCTCCATCAAGGACATAACGGATTAGGTCTCTTCGCCTACTCTTAGAAATTATCCCACAGTTCACATCTCATCTATAATCAAGGTCAGTTTCTGGTTGCCCAAGTTATCATATGAAGCACTTCCACTCAATTCTTATTTTCTACTACTATCTCTACCTCTCCACATCTTCTTTCCCTTGGAGAATATTAGACTTTTAGCCTAAAAAAATGAAAAATGTCCTTGTTCTGCAGTCCTTGTAATTTTCCAAGCTGTTACTGTCACTAGTATTTCATATTGCTGTGTTTTAAAGAGGCCAAACTTTTCCTGTATCTCTAAACTTTTTTGGCTATTTGAGTATGAAATGTGTATATAAGAATACATACATATAGAGTATATGTACAAATATACATGTAAACATAAATGCAAATAAATAAACATACAAAATGGTTCTCCACACCTGCTTTTATAACAAGAGCAAATAGCATATTATGATAGAGAGTAAGAAAGGGTCCAGATAAATTATACATATTTCTTTTTTTTACTCAATTTAGATTTTCTTTTACTAACCAGTTTATACTTAACTTCTCCATATATATTTTTAAAAAGCAAAATAGCATTGCTTTTATGCCTCTCTCACCCTTTATCCAAAAAAAATCTTTGTAAAAGCAAACACCACTGTAGTCAGTAACTTCATGCTGTTTATAATTGAATCTGAAATAACTTTGACATTCTGAAAGTTCAGGTTAGGAAATCAGCAATTGTTCTGATTGATGGGCATATGGTGTGTGTACACACTCTACGTCCTTCAACAGTATTGCTATTATTACTAGCTGAAAAAAAAAAAAGACGACTTAGGGCATGAATGAAATTTTCCTGATTTCTTAGAATAATTTCTTTTTTCTAACTGAAGGCTAAGCTGTCAGCAAACCAAGATATGCCATTTATATTAGTATTTATGAGGATATTAGATTTCCTGTGAATTATATATCATAGTATAAATGTATTTTTGTCAAAATGTAATTTAATTGCAAATAACATTTGACATTTTCCAAGTAGCTTATACTTATTTTGCTATCAAAACAGAAAGGGATCAGAAATATTTTTAATGATATCAAGACAGTTTTTTTTTTTTTTTAAACATCTTTATTGGAGTATAATTGCTTTACAATGGTATGTTAGTTTCAGCTTCACAACAAAATGAATCAGTTATATATATACATATGTTCCCATATCTCTTCCCGCTTGCGTCTCCCTCCCTCCCACCCTCCCTATCCCACCCCTCCAGGCGGTCACAAAGCACGGAGCTGATCTCCCTGTGCTATACGGCTGCTTCCCACTAGCTATCTACCTTACGTTTGGTAGTGTATATATGTCCATGCCTTGAGGCTATGGGGAGGGGGAAGGGTAAACGGTGACAAGACAGTTTTAATACAACCTAAAGTCCATTAATTTAGAATCAAGAATTTAAGTCTATAATTTACATTTTCTAAAAGCATTTGCAGTTTGATACTGTAAACTGTCCTTGAAAGAAAAGCATTAAGGAACTCAAGTACACTCTGAGTAACCTTATAGCATTTTGCTTTAGTTGTAACCACACAGGAGATTGTTCTTCTATCACCCTCACTTTAGAATAAAACTAGTGTTCTTTAGAACTGAGAGGCTTGTTTGTTTAATCAGTATCATATAATTTAGCTTCTCCCATATTGCCACATGTCTAACTAAGTTTTAAACAGTGATTTGGTGAATTGTAGGATTTTTAAAAGCAACACTCTGAAGTGTTTCTGTCTTTAAATGGAAGTACCATTGTCAACTATTTTCAAGAACTGATCATTTTAATGTACTTGTAATGTTACTGATTAAATATTCTTTAAGGATTGTACATAAAGCTGACTTTGAAATCTTTCTTTAAATTTAATTGTGTAACCATACAAATAATTCACACTGTTCTTTAGATACTTATTTCATGTATATATATATGTGATTACCACTCTAGTGTAATCTTCAAGAGATATTAAAATGCAAACATATGGTCTTCCAAAATAAAATACATCACTTGGATTTTGTCATTTCCACAAGTTTGTAGTCTTCTATGATAGCTTCTGGGCTAAGCTCGTTAATTACTTCCTGGTAGTATTAAATTCAATATTTAAATTGTAACTGTACCATCATTATACATATATATGCTTTTATTTCAGTGCTGATTCAATAAAGATTTTAAGAGAATGACATTTTTAAAGATTATTTTTTTCCTCACTGGCATAACATTCTATTTGCTTTTTAACATTTTCCTCTGGGCTTTAAATTTTTTTTTTACCTTTAAATATCTATTTAAATAGATTGTTTCTGGTATTAAATTGTTCATCAACTAAATGTGATCTAAGTCCCTTAATACAAATGATATAACTACCCCAGTCAGCAGTGAAGTTTAAGGCCCAGTAGTGTATCAGACAAATATTTCAAATACTTGATTTGACAGAAGATGTCATGATAGTCAAATTTTTATACTTGATTTAAAAAAATCTAATTTACCAAGCTATTTGGTCCAAAACTGAAGTTTCTATCACCAAAATCTTTATTTTCCCAATTATAATACCATTGTTACCACAATGGCATGTATTATTTGTAACACAGATGCACTTATATTTTGAAATAGCATGTAAGTTGTATTTATTATGTGTCAAACAATTTTCTAAGCACTTTTCAAAAATAATTCACTTAATTCTTATTTGGCAAATAAGAAAGAAAAAGCAAAGAGGAGATTACATAATTTAGCCTAAATCACACAGGTAGATGGAAAATAGAACCAGGATTCCAATCAGGCAAGCCGACTTTAGAGTTTCCCCCTAAGCAGTTCAACACCACACTCTATTGTCTGAAAGAACGTTGTACACCAAAATGAAGCAAACCAGTACTGTCTGCCATGGTTCTAAATTAAATTCTAATCTTCATGTGTTTTGGGACCAGCCAGATTAGATGATTTCAGGCTACACATCCAAGGGAGACACCATCTGTGTTTTCCATTCATCAGTGGTGATTCTGTTGGGTTGCTGTCTCCCCATTGACAATATATTTGGGCTCCTTGACATTTCCTGGCTGGGGTAGGCCAAGTTTACTGCTTATTAATCTTCAACTGAGTGTACAGCCCTGGATTTATTCCCCCAGATTCCAATTCCTGAGAGGCTGTGACACATTAAGTTTAAGCTCACGTTGGCAAATGTCCTCAATTTTCACAGCAAAGTTCAGAGCTCTGCTTAATTCATTAGCTACCTACCTATAGTTTGGGAATAAGAACTCCTAACTTTGTTTCCTGTTTACCCAAGCATTTATATTAAAAAAAAAATTTGTATCCAGGATATTTGTTGTTTGCCATAGAGAAATGATCTGTATTCCTAGTCCTCCAAAATACAAGAAGCTGGATTTTATTTTAGCTTTCCTTTAAAAGCATGATATTCAAGATCTCCTCACTTTGACCACAGATGCTTGTGTTCAGTCATATTCAATAGAGAAACTTATTAAATATTCCAAGTAAACTTTAAGAATACAAAGGGGAAGGACAGAGCTGTTTGCCATAACAATTCATATCATGTGGTTACTTGGGGTAATAATGTATATCATATCAAGGTTTTCCAATGCAAATTAGAACCCTCAAAATTGTTCATCCTTTCTCTTAAGGTTTAAATATCAGAGAAATCTAGAAAGAAAAGCTGAGAATCCAGTTTATAAAAATTTAAATTAATTCTTCTAACAAAATTAACTAATACCAAAAACCTTTATTTTCATTTCTTAATTTGTACATTTATTCATATACTCAATTTTCAAAATTGTATTATTTACAAGTACTATATTGCAGTTAAATATTTAACAATATATATGTGGAAAATACTAAACCAAAAAAAAGTTGAGTGTTTAAACAAATTTCTTTGTCACTAATTAAAGTCAAAGATATCAGAAATCAATAAAAACTAGGATTAATTATAATAAATATTTTATTCCAAAAAATTCTGCATTTAAAGAAATTTTTATGACTAATGTAAGAATTTGAATTTTGGATTGGTATTTTAAAATGCTGATTTGACAAACAGATGGAGAGATATATCATGTTCTTGGATTGGAGAATCAACATTGTGAAAATGACTATACTACCCAAAGCAATCTACAGATTCAATGCAATCCCTATCACACTACCAATGGCATTGTTCACAGAACTAGAACAAAAAATTTCACAATTTGTATGGAAACACAAAGACCCCAAATAGCCAAAGCAATCTTGAGAAAGAAAACCAGAGCTGGAGGAATCAGGCTCCCTGGCTTCAGACTATACTACAAAGCTACAGTAATCAATATGGTACTGGCACAAAAACAGAAATATAGATCAATGGAACAGGATAGAAAGCCCAGTGATAAACCCACGCACATATGGTCATCTTAGTTTTGATAAAGGAGGCAAGACTATACAATAGAGAAAAGACAGCCTCTTCGATAAGGGGTGCCGGGAAAACTGGACAGCTACATGTAAAGAATGAAATTAGAACACTCCCTAACACTATACACAAAAATAAACTCAAAATGGATTAAAGACCTAAATGTAATCCCAGACACTATCAGGAAAACATATGCAGAACACTCTATGACATAAAACATAGCAAGATCCTTTTTGACCCACCTCCTAGAGAAATGGAAATAAAAACAAAAATAAACAAATGGGACCTAATGAAACTTCAAAGCTTTTGCACAGCAAAGGAAACCATAAACAAGATGAAAAGATAACCCTCAGAATGGGAGAAAATATTTGCAAATGAAGCAACCGACAAAGGATTAATCTCCAAAATATACAAGCAGCTCATGCAGCTCAATATCAAAAAAACAAACAACCCAATCCAAAAATGGGTAGAAGACTTAAATAGACATTTCTCCAAAGAAGATATGCAGATTGCCAACAAACACATGAAAGAATGCTCAACATCATTAATCATTAGAGAAATGCAAATCAAAATTACAATGAGGTATCACCTCACACCAGTCAGAATGGCCAACATCAAAAATTCTACAAACAATAAATTCTGGAGAGGGTGTGGAGAAAAGGGAACCTTCTTGCACTGTTGGTGGGAATGTAAATTGGTACAGCCACTATGGAGAAGAGTATGGAGGTTCCTTAAAAAACTAAAAATACAACTACCACACAACTCAGCTACCCTGAGAAAACCATAATTCAAAAAGAGTCATGTACCACAATGTTCACTGCAGCTCTATTTACAATAGGTAGGACATGGAAGCATTGAAAGATGAATGGATAAAGAAGATGTGCCACATATATACAATGGAGTATTACTCAGCCATAAAAAGAAACGAAATTGAGTTATTTGTAGTGAGGTGGATGGACCTAGAGTCTGTCTTACAGAGTGAAGTAAGTCAGAAAGAGAAAAACAAATACCGTATGCTAACACATATATATGGAATCTGAAAAACAAAAGAAAAGGTTCTGAAGAACCTAGGGGCAGGACAGGAATAAAGACGCAGATGTAGAGAATGGACTTGAGGACACTGGGAGGGGGTAGGGTAAGCTGGGACGAAGTGAGAGAGTGGCATGGACTTATATATACTACCAAATGTAAAATAGATAGTGGGAAGCAGCCACATAGCACAGGGAGATCAGCTCAGTGTTTTGTGTCCACCTACAGGGGTGGGATAGGAAGGGTGGGAGGGAGATGCAAGAGGGAGGAGATATGAGGATATATGTATATATACAGCTGATTCACTTTGTTATAAGGCAGAAACTAACATACAATTGTAAAACAATTATACTCCAATAAAGATGTTAAAAAAATTTTTAAATAATTTTAATGGATGGCTTAGAACATTTTACTTCTAAATCTTATTTATGGAATTCTACAACCACACAGTATTCACTGAGAAAAACATTAGCTTAAGATATACAGTATTCATTAATGATTTAAAAAATTCTAAGTCTCACAGACCTCATGCATGTATCTCTATTTAAGGGGAATTATTATGGGTGGGTAGAAAGCAATAAATTAGAAGATGAGGATGAATTTTATATTATTAAAATTATTGTAACATGTTTTGGCTAATAGAATGTAGTGTAAGTAACAGTGAGCCAGTTATATGACTAGCCCTCAAGAACTTTGGAGTATCCACGAACTTTCTTGGAAATTTGCCACTACCATGTAAATAAACACCAGCTAGCCTGTTGGATAATGACAGATCCATGATCCTGAACTTTGATGGCCCCAAATAGATGCCAATTTACTGCAGATACAAGAGCAAGCCCAACTAAAATCGACTGCGCCTGGCCCAGAGCTAAAGAACTGCCCAGTCATGAACCAAATGAATGGTTACTATTTCAAGCCACTGTTTTGAGATGGTATGTTATATGACAATAACACCTTAAAATCACTTAGCATACTCCAAGCACATGGTAGGAGCACAAAATGGTACCCTTTATTAATAATTAAATGTTACCTAAATGTCCTCTACATGCTAACATTACACCACTCTGTGTTTGGATACTTCCCTGTCTCACCTCTACTTCCATTGCTTTAAATAATACATCTAACTAATTATTTTGTACTGTTAAAAATTATTGATCTAAAGGTACTATGTGTTGATTTTTGCTAATAAGAAAAGAAGAACAAATTTTGAGATTAGCATACCTAGCACTAGTGACAATGTATCTTCTGTTTATCTATTCTCATTTGACTACAAGTAGACTAAAGTTTGGATCAAAGGGAACATAATCCTTTCCCCTAAAGGATGATTGGGAAAGAATGCCTTTAATCTCAGAAGAGAGAGATAAAGTGACCTCTATTTCCTGTATTTATAGTTATTAGTCATATCAACTCAGAATAAAGTTCCATTGAGCAGCAAGGCCTTGTTTATGTACTGTTTTCCTACTGTGATATAGAACATAGAACTCAGAGTGAGGAAGACCTAGGGTTGGAAGGAAGGGATATAATAGAGTCTTTGTCTAAAAGGACTGATGATTTAGTTCAAGTGACAAAATGATATTTGTGCAAATATTAAGGAAAAACATAGGCACCTTTTGAGACAATGGAAGATGAAAAAATTAAGAAGAAAAAGGGGACTAAGTATATTGAATATATATCAACTATAGTATGTGGCTGCTGAAAAGTTAATCTACTAAATCAATCAATTGCCCCATCCATAAACCCCACAAAATGAGACAAATCAACCAGAAAAACCTAGGCAACAGTAATAATATTATCTATATCAATATTACAATATATTATATATAAATTATATATATACTGGGGTGGCCTCCATTTTGTGGGTTCCAATATACAAACTAACTTTAATAATATAATAGAAACAAGGGTTCTGTTCCCAATTCCAGTGTATGTAGTGGGGTGGGGGAGGTAAGCAATTCTCTGTGACACCAGCTGAGTGTCCTACAATTGAACTCAACTCTGAAACCATCTAGCTGGAGATAGTGTCAGATCCCACAGGTAAAGCGCTCAGTCTCGTAAGACTTCCCCACACCCCACTTCAGATGCCAACTGCAAGTCCAGATTGTCACTTATGCTTCTATAAATCACAGGTTCCCATGACTCTCTCCTCAGGTTGGATTAATTTGCTAGAGCAGCTCAGAGAACTCAGAGGAAATGTTACTTACATTTACCAGTTTGTTAAAGGACATAGATGAACAGCCAAATGAAAAGCTGCAGAGGGTAAGGTCTGGGAGGGTCCCCAGTTCAGGGGCTTCTTTCTCCTTGGAGTTGTTATGCACCACCACCCTCCTGACACGCGTACGTGTTCACCAACCTGGAAGCTCTCTGAAGCCATTCTTCACTGGGTTTTATGGAGGCTTCATTACATAGGCATGACTGGTTAAATCATTGGCCATTGGTGATTACTTCAGCCTCTGGCCCCTCTCCCCTCCCTGGAAATAAGGAGGTGCGCCTGAAAGTGACAACCTTCTATTCACAGTTGGTTTCCCTCACAATCAGTCCCCATCCCTGGGTCCTTTCCAAAAGCCACTTCATTAACATGAACCCAATTGTGGTGGAAAGGGCTTGTTATGAAAAATAAGACACACATTTCACCTTTATGGCTCTGAAGTGATCTTAGGAACTGAGGACAAGAGACCAAGTATTATGACAAAAAATGGTCCCATTGCTCTTATTGCTCAGGAAATTCCAAAGGTTTGGGGACCTGTGATACAGGAACCATGGAAGAAGACCAAATCATGGGCATGTTTATTATAAATCACAATATCACATATATATATATAGTGATATATTTATATTAAATATAATATATAAATAAAGTAGCGGGGATGCTAGCTCCCCAAAATACCCTATGTTGATAAAGTGACGTCTGCTAGATGGTAGCAAGCAGAGTGGTGAGAAAAATAAAAATCCTTTCATATTAGAATTGATTGCTTGAGGGAACCTGAATCAGGTGAATAAATTCAAAGTAATGAGACAGCTGTCTTTAGAGAAATTAGACTTGTTCTGTTTGGTCACAGGATTGAAATTAGGACCAAGGATGAAAACTATAGTGAGATAGGATTAAATTTCATGGCAATAAAGAAGAACTTTCTACTATTCAGACACCACAAATATATTCTGCTTTAGAGATAATAAATTCACAGTTTCTACAGTTGTTCAAGGCAAAATTAAATAGTCACTTGGTGGCATCACTGTGGATGTTATCCAAGTGTAAGATGTGGCATTATAGTTAATGTACTTAAAGTACCATACTAGACTGCAAAGTGTATGAAACTAATGTAGAGGGAATCAATTTATCATGGACTTTTTTTTTTTTTTTTTTTTTTTTGCGGTACGCGGGCCTCTCACTGTTGTGGCCTCTTCCGTTGCGGAGCACAGGCTCCGGACGCGCAGGCTCAGCGGCCATGGCTCACGGGCCTAGCCGCTCCGCGGCATGTGGGATCTTCCCGGACCGGGGCACGAACCCGTGTCCCTTGCATCGGCAGGCGGACTCTCAACCACTGCACCACCAGGGAAGCCCCTATCATGGAGTTTTAATAGCTCCTCTTTTTCCCCTTTTATGGATGGCTGCCCCTCCTGCTATAAGGAATAAGGTGGGTAAATTACAGGTATAAGTTGTTATAATCATTGCAACCACATTTTAACTCATAAGCCCTGCTAGGGAAGTAAACCTTGTTTTCAGTAACTCAAATCAGTAGAGAAGGCAAAGCAATATGAATGTGCTGTCACTGATTTATTTATACTGAGGGATTTCTGGGCCTGTGGAAAGTCCTTCAGCACCCATGAAGATTAAAATATACATGCTCAGACTTTTAATTTATTAAATAACCATAACAGCAAAACCTTCATTTTATGTTTCCTCTTTCAACACCCAAATTTCCACCCATTACTTCTTTTAGAACATTTTTTCTGGCCCTGGATATAGCACTATGCCAACCCTTTCAACATCAAAGCTTTATATTGTAACATGGGGAATACATGATGCTTTAGTCTACCTGAACTAGCCCTGGCCAGGCCTGCTTTGGAGGAAACCCTAATGTTACTTTATTGTCTTCCATGGAAGTATTATGCTTTTCAAGGCCAGAATCTTGAAAGAGTCAGTCCCCTGATTTGCTTTCTCCCATCATTGCCAATTACTATTAATATGATACATCTCCCTTTATATACTGTTGGTTCTATTTTTATGGGAAAACCCTGCTTTCCTCAGATAGTTATTAACTTATTTCAAAAATATTATCTGAACTCAAATATACAGAATATATTGGAAACTTCACTTTTCAAAATTACATTCCCAGAAGAAGTACTTAGCGTAAATATTAGGAGTCTCCTCGAAAAAGGTATTCAAACACAGAACTGTATTATCTGAATAGTGAATCTTCCTTCCCAGAAAGACGTGAAGATTTGATAAAGAAGTCATTGTTAGGTATCAGAGATTGTAACTCATTTCGTGATTCTGAAATTTATATAAAATATTTCCACTTGCACATATATCTTACTTTAACTAATAATAGGGCCTTGGATTATCAGTACATTTTTTCCTGAGAATAGCACTTTTCTGAAAAGAGAACATTTCTGTGTCTAAAACTAAAATCATAAAAAAAACTTAAATCCCCTGTAATCAAATTATTTCAGTTTCTATTAACTGTTCATCGAGCATATTTTTAATGCTTACTAAAATAAGAAGTCATTTTATACATTCAAGCTTCCTTGTTTTTATTCTAGATTAAAAGAAAAATGTGTTAAGAAAAAATACATACACGTATATTTATATATGTATATATTACATATATACGCATGTATATATATAATATATATATATACATATATATATATAGATCTTCCTATATCACTGTCTTGAACCAGAACCACAAGTTGTGGCATCTTAATAAAAATTAAGAGTAAAGGAACTACAATAAGATGAAGCTAATGTTCTGATTGAATGCCAAGGAGGACCTGAGGAAAAGTCTAGCTTTCAAGCATTAGGATTGCATTTTTAGGAATAGCTTAGAATACTTTGAATGAAAGCATTGGAACTCTGCTTTAACTGGCAAGACGGTTACATTCCTATTTTCCTGCCCTCAGCACTCATCTCCTCCCAGGGACACACTGCATCTATGGCTATATATGAAACAATTTCCTCTGGAAAAAATCCCAGAACTGGTGGAGGGACGCTTTCACATCAGACAAATGATAAGGAAACCACAATGAAGTGTGTAAAAAAGACTGAGACACAATCTCGCCATAAACCCCAACTCTAGTGCTGTGACCCACAATTGTGAGGAAACACAAAATCAGGGGCTTCTCTCTGAGGAACAAAAAGGGGTGGTACCCCACACCCGGCACCCCAACTTTTAAGGTCAGTAGCCGAGAGATGAGCCCCCAAAGCATCTGGCTTTGAAGACCAACATAGCTCACATCCAGGAGACCTACAGAGCTGTGGCAAATTGAGGAACTTCTCTTAAAGGGCTCATGCGCAGACTGACCCATTTCAGGGCCCAGCACAGAAGCAGTCCTTTACAAAGAGCCCAGAATTCATGTGAAAGAGAATCATTTCCTAATTTTAAAGGTTTGGTTTCTGGGGCAGAGACTTGCTGCAATAATCTGAGGATGGAGGCTGGTAGGCACCATCTTCCTGCTCTCCCTCTGCCTTGCTAAAGCTGGCAGGTGCCATCTGTTTTATGTTTGCTTGTTTGTTTCACTTTCTTGCAGGTACCATCTTTATCTAACTGGCAGGTACCATCTTCTGTGCTCCCTATGCCTTGCTAAAGCCAGTGGACACCATCCATTTTTTATTTTATTTTTCCCCTTCTGTCTTTTTCTTCATTTCCTTTTTTTCTCTCTTCCTTTTTTAAATTGGCCGCATTGCACATTGTGGGATCTGAGTTCCCTGACCAGAGATTGAACCCGTGCCCCCTACAGTGGAAACGCTGAGTCCCAACCACTGAACCATAAGGGAATTCCCTTTCCTTCCTTTTTTTCCCCCTTCTTCTGGTGAGTGCCATCTTTGCATTCCCCCTCTGCCATGCTCCAGAGCATCAGTATCTCCCCGAGGTGAGCATCTACACACACGTGGTACCCTGGTTTTTACATCTGGTGACAGTTTTTGAGGCTGTCAGCCAGGAGACATCCCTTGGTCGCCTGACTCTGGAGGCCAGGGGGAGCTTGTGTTCCTGAGTCCCATGGTACTGTAACAACTGGATACACAGTTCATGGCAGACTACCACTCCCAGGGCACTGCACAGACAGCAGGCTGAAACATACACCAGTCTTTCTGAGAAACAGGCCTTTTTGCTGGTACAGGAAGGAGCTTTGGACTGAGGGAGGTGCTCTTAGGAATTAAGCCTGGTGCAACTGAAACATTCTCCTGATGTCTTGCTCTAGCTTGCTGATATCTTACATAAAGGACCTTATATGCTTTTTTGGTGTCCCGATCTTTGCAGCTACTGCCAGGAGAGAGTTCTACATCACCTGGCTCTGGTCATAAGTGGGGCCTTAAGCATAAGTGTTGCACAAAACCATAACCAATGGAGAAAGTGTTCTCAAATAGCTACCGCCCCCCAGGGTACAGCAAGAAGTAACAGACACAGGAGCTCAATCTTTCTGGAAAGAGACCTATTACCTTATCACCACAGCTGCAGCCTGAGGGCAGGCTTCTAATTAAACACACATTTAAGGGATGTAAATAAACCATTCCTGAGACTTGGAGGATGGGCACCATATTTGCATTCTCCCTCTGCCATGCTCCAGAGCTCCAGTGTCTCTTGGAAGGGAGCACTTATATGTGTTTGGTGCCCCAGTTTTTACATCTGGTGCCCTGGTTTTGGTGGCTGCCTCCCAGGGGATACCCCTTGATCACCTGCCTCTGATAGTCAGGAGAGCTTACCTTCCTGGGTCCCATGGGACAGCAACAAGTGGAGGAACAGTTCTTGACAGGGTACCACACCCAGGGTACTACACAGACAGCATAGTGAAACATACCTCCAGCCTTTCTGTGAAAGAGGCCTATGTGTTTGTCCTGGAGCTTCGGCTTTAGGCGCAGGCTTCAGGTTTGGTACACATGGAGAGGATGTGGAAATGCTTTCAGGGAACGTAGGGAACTGGGGAAATGCTATCTTTGAGCTCCCCCTCTGCCTCACCACAGCTCACCAGTATCGCCTATAAAGGACCCTGTGCAGTCATCTGGAGCCCTGAATTATGTAGAGACTAAACAGCATGCTACTGAACAACAAATGGGTCAATAAAAAAATCAAAAGAGGAAAAAAAAATACCTTGAGACAAACAAAAATAGAAATGCAATGTATCAAAACTTATGGGGTGCAGCAAAAGCAGTTCTAAGAGGGTAGTTCATAGTGATAAGTGCCTACCTTGAGAAACAAGAAAAATACCAAGTAAACAATGTAATTTTACACTTCAAGGAACCAGAAAAAACAACAAAAAATGAATCCCAAAGTTAGTAGAAGAAAGGAAATACCAAAGAGCAGAGCAGTAATAAATGTAGTTGAGACTAAAAAGACATAGAAAAGATCAATGAAACAAAGAGCTGTTTTTTTGAAAAGATAAATAAAACTGAAAAACATTTAGCTAGACTCACCAAGAAAAAAAGCTGCAATGAGGGCTTCCCTGGTGGTGCAGTGGTTGAGAGTCCGCCTGCCGATGCCGGGGACACGGGTTCGTGCCCCGGTCCGGGAAGATCCCACATGCCGTGGAGCGGCTGGGCCCGTGAGCCATGGCCGCTGAGCCTGCGCGTCTGGAGCCTGTGCTCTGCAATGGGAGAGGCCACAACAATGAGAGGCCTGCGTACCGCAAAAAAAAAAAAAAAAAAAGCTGCAATGAGATGTCACCTCACACTTATTAGAATGGCTATTCTCAAAAAGACAAAAAATAACAATTGTTGGCAATGTGGAGAAAAGGAAAACTTTTGCACAGTTTTGGAATGGAAATGGGTGCAGCCCATTTGGAATGGAAATGGGTGCAGCCACTATGGAGAACAGTATAGAAGTTCCTCAAAAGGTTAAAAATAGAACTACCATATGATCCAACAATTCCGCTTCTGGGTATTTATCTGAAGAAAACAAAAACACTAACTTGAAAAGATATATGCACCCACATGTTTATTACAGAATTGTTTACAATAGCCAAGATATGCAAACAACCTAAATGCCCATCGGTGGATGAATGAAAAAAGAAATGTAGTATATGTAAACAATGGAATATTACTCAGCCATTGAAAATTAATTCTTGCCAATTGTAACAACATGGATGGACCTTGAAGGCATTATGCTAGTGAAATAAATCAGATAGAGAGAAACAAGCACTGTATGATCTCTCTTATTTGTGGAACCTAAAAAAATAATAATTTTAAAAAGCTGGTATATACATAGAACAGATTGGTGTTTGTCAAGGATGGGGGTAGGCAAAATGGGTGAAGGGTGTCAAAAGGTACAAACTTCCAGTTATAAAATAAATATATTATGGGGGTGGAATGTACAGCATGGTGACTATAGTTAATATTGTATTGCATATTTGACAGTTGCTAGGAGAGTGAATCTTAATTCTCATCACAAGAGAAAAATTCCATATGGTGATGGATGATAAATAGACTTATTGCGGTAATCAACTTGCAACATATACAAGTATCCATCATTATGTTGTAACCTGAAACTATAATATAATGTATGTCAATTATACCTCAAATTTAAAAAATTAAAAATAAGATTCTGAGACATAAAATAAGAGATCAAAGATAAAAACCAGACAATTATTTCATATAAATAAACATGTATTTTTCTTTACTCTTTCTCATTGTACCTGTTGTTGTTGCTCTTAATAGTCACTTTAGTCAGTTATTTTATGGGATAATATGGGGATAATACTCTTCCCCTGGAGTAATGTAGGGCAATGTAGGTTAACTGCTGTCAAGGGCAATGTAGGTTAACAGCAACAGGGCAATGTAGGTTAACTGCTGTCAAGGTTAATATATTGCTTAATTTAATGCAGAATTTTATTAAATTGTATATGTAATATATTTAAAATATATGGAATTAAATATATAACATAAATATATAAAAATTACTATTAAATAAACAAACCACTCCACTTATAATTAATTACTTGCTCAGGCACTGCTGCAAGGCAAGTTTGCTACAACATGGTTCAGTGAAGTATAATTGAATTTCAATTCATTTTATCTGGGCCATTCTATCTAGTTACTATTTGCATAGCAAAAGGACTTCATGAAAACAGAGAGCTTCAACTTGTAATGGGTCTCACAGTATGTTTCCCCAGCTTCAGATTTGTTAAGGGGAACCTATCAGCTTGGTGAATCATGAGCTTGGTCTCCCCAATTAGTGAGCCCTATGGCTTCAGGCTATGATTCCCTCCAAAGCAACCTGACAGCACTTATTACTAGGCTTGTTCAACAGACTGCACAACAAAGCAGTTAAATCATG
This sequence comes from Aethalodelphis obliquidens, assembly GCF_003676395.1. Taxonomy (NCBI): domain Eukaryota; kingdom Metazoa; phylum Chordata; class Mammalia; order Artiodactyla; family Delphinidae; genus Aethalodelphis; species Aethalodelphis obliquidens. Next base: position 102,099,797 of record NW_020837945.1, read on the forward strand.
GAAACACTGTGCCAGCCTATGCCTAGTTCCTATTGATCCTTACAGAATCCTGGTCAAAGATCATACGCCTTCCTGCTAACCCCCTTGTTGGGGGACAGGGTGAGGGTGCGAGCTGTCAAAGGCAGGGGTACATCCAAGGATGCCCTTAATCAAGCTGCTATAATGTTTAAGATGGTCAAACCCATTCCCTAATGATACTTATCAGAAGACAAACTAGGGTGAGTATTAGTCATGATATCCTAAATCCCAAATGAAAAGTTATTGCAAAATACATATTTTCTATTTTTTTAATATAAACTACCACCTCAATAAAGTGAAATACTGTCTATTTGACTATATCTGTCTAGAAACCCACACGTCCCAGAATCACACTGACTCCTTTGTTGTGTTTCACACTGAGAATTTTGTTTTCTTTGCAAAGGGTGAGGAAGAGTCTCCGTGTGAAGTGGAAGCAGGCTTAGTGGCTGGGAAGTAGAAGTCCATATGTGTCTATGCTTTTTGCCTGTGCGACACGCCTACTAGTGATGACACAAGGGCAGGAGAGTGTGGGAGTGAGGTGCACCAGCTTTAGCACCAACCAGACCATTCTTATACCTTCTTACTTTTATGATAAGAAAAGTCACTTGTTCTTTTAGAGCTTTGATTTCTATGTCTGTAACATTGTCAGTTTTCCCTCTCCTTTGCCTCTCTCTCTCCCTCCCTCCCTCCCTCCCTCCCTCCCTCCCTCTCCCTCCCTCCCTCCCTCTCTCTCTCTCTCTCTCTCTCTCACATACACACACACACACACACACACACACACACACATACACACTCTACTCGTGCCTCTATACTCTCAATTAGAAATGGCTCTTCTACAATGTAAGACAGATCATTGCAAGTTATTATTCTCCCAGTGTCTGCCTAGGTAAGCTCCAAGAACCCAATTTTTCCTTCTTGGTAATGTTCACATTTTAGGGGAGAAAGCATAAGGCTTCAGCTTCAGGTCCACGCCAAGTCCTTAAATACAGCTTTACAAGCAATGAAGTGCTCAGAGTATTTTAATTCCCACTTAGCTCCTTAGCGTATTGCACAATTGTCTGGTCTCTGGAGTAGAGAGGGTGAATGAAAGGGCTCCTTCACAACTCCCATCACTCATGTGAGCAAGCTAGTTTTATATGAGCATGCCAATTATTTCGATTGGAAAAAATATACATTTTCTATATTCAGAATGTTGAAATGTCATTTTACTTAATGAGCTAATGTAGTTTGCTAAGTTCCATAATTTATAATTTACTGAGGTATTATGAAATTATAAAAAGTATGGCAGAGGACAACATGCAGTCAGGATGTGATCATTTTTTTCAAATTAACTTGAGTAAAGGAATTGTTTAGAATCAGAGTCTGAGAGAGTTTCACTATTAACCAAAAGGCCGCAATTCACTGTAGAACATCAGTATTGGGTTAGAACATAGACGACTTCTAATCTGACTCCTTCCTCATCCAGATGAAGTAACTGAGCTCCAGGGAGGTTAATGAACTTGCCTAAAGTCACTTAACTATTGAGGTGACAGTGAGAAAAGTAGAGCCACGCTGATCCAATTGAGCAAACTGAAGCTTGGGCCACACAGTTCTGGAAGCATGTGAGTAGGGATAAAATAAGAAGTATAATTATTTAATTAAATCAGGACCATTCTGATGAACTATCATTAGAATAGCATTTTCAGGATACATGTTTTAGGAATAACATTTTAAAACATAGCAAATATATTTCAGGCATCAGAGCCTGAAAGCACATTTCAAAAGGTTTCCTTAACTTGGAAATCTAGCTATGTTTATTCATGGGTTTTAGAGATGTCTGAATCTGACATAAATAGCAATTATGTTACAGAAGTATTGGGAGTTTTAAAATCCATATGCTGTATTTTAAAATAACCTGAAAGTGTGCATTTTATTTCTATGCCCCACTGATGTATAAGATACTTGGGACAGCTTTGAAACCAGTGTTCAGGCACTTTAAGATTAATCAAAGCAAGATTCTGAAAGAGAACGAATGAAAGTGGTTCTTGTCTCTGGAGAAGATTGAGCACACAGATTTTACTATACAGAGTCTGTAATGGAAGGTGACTTAACAAGAATCAGTTTAGCTATGACTATTTCCTATTTCCTCTTTGGCTGAAAATGTTAATCACACATACTGAAGACATAGATGGTAATGATGGAGACATTGAGAATTTAAATATTAATGGATAAATATACATATATTGACATTATTTAATTCAAAACTTTAATCTATAGGCTAGGTTACATTACAGAATCTCTCAAACCTACTACCTTAGCAATTTAGATAGAGGTAGAGGTCATTAGAAAGGCGGTATGTTATTCCAACTAGCACCTTAGATTAATTTAACAAGGCAATGATGGTTATTTAAATAGTTTAACAGCTGTGTTGACCTTAAAAATGTCTTAGAAATTAACTTTTGACAGAAGGCCACAATGTTTGTGTGGTATTTTAACAGCAACATTTGAATATTTTCTAAATGCACAAGAATTACTAGTAAGCCATTTACCATTGGCAATGATAGGAATGAGTATGCTGGTAGAATAAAAAGAAAAGAGGATAGAGGAAGTGGGCTAAGGAAAAGAACAACAGCCTCCCAAAAACTCTCCACTGCAATCAGAGGTTATACCTTGGAAAAGCTTTCTCCATTAAAAATCACATTTTAGTTGTGGATTCAACCAATGATACAATTTTCTTTTTAGTCTTAAGCCTGTTGTGCATATAATAGTGACCAGACAATCACCAGCACCCAGGAAGCCTGGGTTGGTGATACAAGAGCTCTACAAAGAGGCTTAAAAACAGCGTATATGACTCAGGCCCTGGTGCTGTCACTTGAAAGGCAACAGATCCATGAGACTTTGCAACATTAGCAAGCACTGTATGGTTCACATTCCCTTACCCAACTTCATAGTTAAGTGAAAAAATAATCTCTCCTTATGGTCTCAGACAATTTGCTATATTTTTGTCTTATATATTAAAATTACAATTTATCTCTCTATATTTTCAGAGTCTCTCTCCCCCCATGGGAATATAAAATTCAATGAGGAGGGACCATTTCTTTCTGCTTTATTACTGTATCCCTAGTGCTTAGTTTGTACAATGCCTGGCACAATAAATACATGTAGATTTTTTTAAAAAATCAATGAATGAATATTACACATCCTTTTCCTTGTGTTTCTAGGACATCTATGAGTTTTCAACTCTCCGTATTTCTGGAATTCAGATGGATACTCTGAATTTTTACCTTGGCCCAATTCCATCTCTCTGGAGACTCTACCTGGTTTTCACTCCCTTTTGGTTCATACCAAATTGGTTTCCTCAGTAAGCAACATTATCTGCATTGATAAAGAGCCTTGCTATTTTCCAGAAATCATAAGGTCACAGTCTTGACTAACTCCTTAATTAGATACTTCTTATATATAGATGCATGCTTAAAATGGAACTGGAGCTCTGCAACACCCCCTTGGAACTTGGTTGTTGTAGATATGGGTACCGCAGGAGAGGAGGGAGGGTAGATTCAGAGAGGAAGTAGTGTTGCTTCTATCCTCCAGTACTTTCCCTCTTAAAACTTACTTTTTTTCCCCCAGTTCTTATTTCTCTATGTTTCCAACATCTTATCTAAAAAAGTATATAACTACATTGCAATTTACGTTTACACTCACAAGTTTACAGATAATTCCAAATATGCTGCTGTTTTTTGGACTAGGAATCATGAAAACTAGACCAATCATTCTATAGAGTCTTCAGACATTTAATAATCTCAGCTCTATCTTTCATAGCATCAATTATTCATCATTGTATTAAACTGATGTTAGATTTTACACATACTTAGATATTTTAACAATGTTAACATTCAGCCCATTATTTTTATCATATCTTAGTGTACATATAATTCTTGTGGTGAAGGGGTTTTTAATTGTCTTTTGAAAATATCCATATTTTTAGATCAGAAACTATTTTTCAAAGGCACAATAAAGTTCTTTGGAAAACGCCATCTCTGCATCTCTGCTTTCCAGATAACCAACTACCAAAAACTGATGTGAAATAATAACTCAGTGGCTTCTAAGAATTTGAAACAGAGAAGAGATTAACAAAAACAATCTTAAGAGTGGTACGTGGAGCATGAAGCAGAATCCTGTAATAGAATCTGAGTAAAGTCAGACTTGGATAGAACATAAAGGGAGACTTTTCAAGAAAGACTGCATTGTCATAGATTCATTAGGAGTTACAGTGAAAGAGGTGAAAACTAAAGTCTACAGTACGCTGTATGTCCCAAGATGTGCTTTATTTCTTTGCTTACTTTCTATCAAGGACTTTGAGAGAAAAAGCTGAAAAAGTTAATAACATTGCAAGCAAATTCAGACCATGAGAAGCATCCAGTTTCCAACCTGCTTCACAGCAAGGAATGCATTTAGACATATCTGAGAACCAATCAGCATTTCAACCCCAGGCAGAGTTTCTGGACAGCAAACAGAGAAGAGAGCTGGAAGTACAGCAGGGGTAGCTATTTTTTCCACTAGTTCGGACATGACAATGTTTATTTTTAAATGCCAACAGACACTACATGACAGTAGTTCTGGCACCTTAGGCAAATGCATATTTCACAGTCCCAGGTAACAGCCACAAAGTCTAGTTCTCTCCAAAGGACAGGAAATTTCTTGAAGAAGGTCAAAGACTTTTTTAAAAAAGCTAATTGTATTTCGAAAATAAAAAGAAAGTTAGAAAGAAAATAAAGGGGAAGACAACGATTTATGTGACTAAGTTATAGTCATTGTAAATTTCCAATTTCAACTTAATTTTACACAGCCTTGTAATACACAATGTATTCCATGTACATCAAAAATTTTATAACTAATCAATGCTGGGCAATATTTTAATGATATGTAGAATATGTTATAGTCAAAGAGCAATTACATCAAAGACTACACTACTCATTGATTCTGAGGCTTTTAAAACTCCTAAAACAGGGCAGATCATATCCCCATTTACTAAGCGTGAAAGTTGGAGAATGTAAATATTTAAAGTAACTCACAGTATTTGGCCTCAGTCCACACACAGAGAATGTGGTAGTTAAAAGTATAAAGTAAATGAAATTTGTCTTTCTTTGTAATACTGCTTTTTCAGAACAATTTTCTATACAAATACCTGTCCTGGGCACCACTGAACTTAGGTCCTGCTCTCTATTTTTCTAACTTCATTTTAATGGATTTTAAATCTCTGCACTTCACTTTTCTCACATCTTTAAAATATATTCATCCTTTATCTAATCTATTCTATGGCTCCAAAGAGGTCATGTGTTAAACTCCTCCCTCACTCACTACAGAGAGGGCAGCTCCTAGACACAATAGGTATATTTTACCTGAGCTTTGATAAATCTTTAATTTTTAAACCAGGCATAAGCAAAAATTCACTGAATTGTTTATTCTAAATGTTCACTTAAGGGTTGGCATAAATGCGTAGAAAGAATTGTTTAGGTGAAACAAGGATGGACAGCAGTGGGGAATCCAAAAGGCTTTTTTAGAGCAATTGTGCAGGGGCATTTCTTGGCCAGTTTATGTTGTCTGACTCTGTTACTTACCAAGGATATGCTAGAAAAATCCTAGGCTATCAAGTCTCAGGCTGCTTCTGAATACCTGAGGGGCTAGAACAAGACATGAAGTTTCAATCCAAAAGGTAAGCATGATCAAAGACACAAAATCATCTGTGAGTAATTGTGGTGGGTTTAACATGACCACACACTCTCTGACACTCCTTGCATTGAGAGGTCATGGCTGTCCTCTCCCCTTGAGTCTAGGCTGGCTGGAATCACTTTGGCTGGTAGAGCATGACCCAAATAACACTAACGAATCTCTTGGTCCAGCCTTAAGAGGACTGACAGCTTCTGTTTGGTTCTTTTGGAGCTTTAATCTACCATGTAAAATGTCTGTCCATCCTGATGGAGAGGTCCTGAGACTACATGAAGAGGGAGAAGGGCTCAACTGAACCCAGTCTTTCTTCTGCCCCCACCAAGATGCCAGGCATTTGAGTGAAACTGACAGGAACCTTCCAGAACAGCCCAGCTGTCAGCTGAATAGCACCCAGTTTACTCTGTCTGCCACGTGGAGCAGAAGTGTCTCCCAGTCAAGCCCTTCTTAAATGCCTGACCCACAAAAAATATGAGTTAAAATGGCAGGTTATTATTTTAAACCATTAATTGGGGGGGTATTTTTTTATACAGCAACTAATAACCAAAATAATGACAGAGCATAATGTGTCATTTTCACCAGCCTGGATAACCTGTTCCCTGTACCTACCTGGGAGAATGCTAAACTGCTTTTTCAAAGCAATTCACACAAATCTCTGCAAAGCTGGAGACCTGTTCTGACATCAGACTCTGAATACCTCTGTAAATGACAAATTTCTAGTCATACCCTTTGAACAAACCATTGCCATACTAGATGGCTATCATATGTTTAGTCCTCTAATTACCTAATGAACAGAGAGAGTGGTTGTGGGGAATGAAGTTAAACAATGTACATAAACTTCCTTTGTGAAGCAGAAAATACATGCCAAAAGTAAGTTACCACTACTGTCAAGGTTTTATGGACACTTTTCTTTCTGAAACATTTTGGACTGGAAAACATTTAGTCTGGAGCCAGGAGAGCTAAAATATAATGGTATTGTTATAAGAAAAGCACTGTTACAACAAACAACTGAAAAACAAGGAAACTTTTAAAATAGATCTGAAGGAAAAGATGTCTTTAAAAAAATGTTTAAGATACAATTCAACCACCATAAAATTCACCCTTTTAAGGTGTACAACTCAGTGGGTTTTAGTATTTATACAAAATTGTACAGCCACCACCACTAATTCCAGAACATTTTCATCACCCAGAAAGAAACTTTGTACCAAGAAGGTATGTTTTAGGAATAAAGTTGATGGTTGCAATTAGAATAATAATAATCTAGGACAAAACACATAGATTCAAACATAACAGGAAACAAATCAAGGGAGTGGCAAGCAGGGAAAGGGTCACAATGTGTATACAGAAAATAGTTAATATCACAGGCCTGGGACTGCTATCATCAAAAAGGCCTGCTTCAAGGGTTGGCCCTTGGCTTGTGTCCAGGAACTTGACTGGTACACAGTCACTCACACTGAACTGAAACTTTCTGTAAATGATGTGTCTCACTGTATGTAAACTATACAAGTAATGTGATTCATATTGGAACTTAATTTCCTTCTGGGAGTCTGGAATTTTGGTAGGTGATAAGCCCAAACTGCCTACTTTACCCAATAAAACTTTCAGAACTTAGTCTCTAATGAGCTTCTCTAGTAGAAAACACTTCACATGTGCTGTCACAACCTGTTACTGGAGGAATTAAGCACCTTCTGTGTGACTCCACCGGGAGAGGACTCTTAAAAGCCTGTTCCTGGTTTCCTAAGACTTTGCCCTGTGTACCTTTTTCCTTTGCTGATTTTGCTTTGTATCCTTTCACTGTAATAAATTTTAGCCATGAGTATGACTACATGCTGTGTCCTATGAGGCCTCCTAACGAATCTTGAAACCTGGAAGTGGTCTTGGGGACCATCCAACAAAACACGTTAAAGGTGATCAGTCCTTAATCACCCTCTAAAGCATTTTACAACTCCACCCTAAGATCTTTTTATTATCAACTTAATAATCACATTAACATTTAAAAACTTAACAGCTAAAACTGTGCCCCAATTTCTAGGCTCTGCTATGACTTTGCTGTTAGTGAGACAGAAAGTAAAGTATATGGCAGAATTGGAGCTGAGATTTTGTCAAGTAGCCTTGGAAAAGTAAATAAACTTAATTCTTATCTGCTAGAGAGAAACAAATCATTTAGACATATATATTTTTTTCACATACACACACACATATATATATATATATACATATATAGTTGATGAAAATAGATTAAAGAGTTTCTTCTAGATTTGTCTAATCAGGGACATAAAATTAACATGGGAAGAACAAATGTTATAACTACATATTGAGCAAGAAGTTGTTTTAAAAAATCCTGGAATCACAAAGAGTTTTTCTTCAGACCCACACCAAGGTGAGTGAGTTTATAGATTTTATGACAATCTTTTCTTAAATATCCCATCATGGGCATTAAAAATAAGTAGATTGAACATCACCAGGCTTCTTCATTAAAGGATGTATTATATGACAGCACATTACTTATTTGTAAAGAGCAAAGAATCATTAAGAGAGAGCTCAATGAAAGGATATAAATAGAAATTGCCTATGCATAAACTTGTAGAGATAATTGTTTTCTTATTGAAGGTTGAAGGCCATAGAATTGAAGAAGAATCCTGATTAAGAGTTGTTTCTCCTTTTCCCCTTTGGTGAAAAGAAGCAGAAACACAACAAAAGACAAGAAAATTTCTTAAAGCACGCTATAAATTTAAGGAATTACAGCAAGAGATCAAGCTTTTACAGGTGGTACCTACTGTAAATATTATAAATAATGAAATGGGCATCTATAATTTAGCAACAATTTAGGTTATTCTAAAATAGTAAACATAATACTTAACAGCTTGAAGAAGAAGCTATTGTGACCTTAGAATAGCAAGCTGTAAATTTAAGGAATTACAGCAAGAGATCAAGTTTTTACAGGTGACAGCTACTGTAAATATTATAAATAATGAAATGGGCATCTATAATTTAACAACAATTTAGGTTATTCTAAAATGGTAAACATAATACTCAACAGCTTGAAGAAGAAGCTATTGTGACCTTAGAATGGCTAAGTCCTCATGTCATAGATAAAATAACATAAAGTCCATCAGCAATTTCAAACTGATTTTGAGTTTAATAAATACCAATTGTGTCTAAAAAGTCTATTTCTCTAAGTCTTCCTCATAAGTGAATCTTTTTTGTCTATCAGTATTCTGTAGTGATTTGTTATCTCATTTTTACTGCTTCTATAATAAAGTTCATTTTATCTTGGAAAACAATGTGGTAAATTAAGCTCTTTAAAACCTGGAACTAATAACCAAAATAATGACAGAGCATTGTTTCACCTAAACAATTCTTTCTAGGCAACAGAAAATGCATAGTTTTCCATCAGGATAACCCAGGACCACATGTTTATTTGATGACCAGGCAAAAACTGTTACAGCTTGGCTGGGAAGTTCTGATTCATCCGCTGTATTCACCAGACATTGTACCTTCGGATTTCCATTTATTTTGGTCTTTACAAAATTCTCTTAGTGGAAAAAATTTCAACTCCCTGGAAGACTGTAAAAGGCACCTGGAACAGTTCTTTGCTCAAAAAGATAAAAGTTTTGGGAAGATGGAATTATGAAGTTGCCTGAAAAATGGCAGAAGGTAGTGGAACAAAAGGGTGAATACGTTGTCAATGAAGTTCTTTGTGAAAATGAAAAAAAAAATGTGTCTTTTATTTTTACTTAAAAACTGAAGGAACTTTTTGGCCAACCGAATAGTATGTTTTAAATTTCATTTTGGGGTCTTAGTTTTTATGCAATACTTATTTTGATCAGTCATATAGGTGGGAAGGGGGAGGTGCTAAACACCACAACAAGTACTAAGAATTTTAGGTTTCTCCATCTTCCTTGATGTAATCATTAAAGTGGTGCTCTGGGAGCATAGAGGAGGCCTGATATAATCTAGTGTTTGTGAGAAAGGGAATGATAAGATGTTTATCTCTAAACTGATTTTAAATTCATGGAGACGGTCATTAAAGTAATGCACCAAAAGTAGAAGTAATTCTTACCACTTCTGATGTTTCTTTTCATCTAGTGGGTATTCAATTACTGTAACCCCCATGGCTTTTCTCTGACCTTTATAAATTCTTCCTTAAAAAACTATGAAAAAAATTAAACTACTTGCTGAGCTGACAGGCAGAGGCTTGAAGCCACTGAAATGTACATTATTTTTATTATATTATTTGTTGCCCCAAGCTAGTGAAAGTTGGAATCCACTAGAGACAGTGAAGCATGTACTCATTGTATGAGGAGTCTCGCCAGAATCTAAAGAATGACAAGAGGGGACAGGGCAGAACACTGGGTAACTCTGTGGTGTTCTCATCCCATTTGTGTTCTGAACAGTAGCCCTATTTTTGGGGAAGACTTCCTCCAATTTTTGTGGTCCTAGTAGGATTGTCAGTCATCGTATTTGTTTCCCCAGGCTATAGGGATGGTCATCTGATACAGACCCAGAAAATTCTAATGCCCCAGATTGTTGGTAATTGTTACTGGTCCACTGGCAAGTAACCCAAATATGTTCAATTACATTGTTCTCTGAGGTTGGTAACGTGCCTTCCAGGAGTAAGACACTCTTTTTCCTCTAGGACAAATTACTTGAGTGATATGAAGCTAGAACTGCCAACTGTCACTTTCTGTGCCATGTGGATAGAGGCTATATACAAAATTAACTCAAGTGGAGACAGGAAAGATCTGGGGTAGCACTGAGACCCTTGTTCCAATCTGTAAGACTCTTTCAGTTATTGTGACCTACTCCCACATCCTACTCAGCTTCATGAATCAGAACATTTCTTTTGGACAAATTTGTTGCATTGGGTATCTGCCAATCATAAAAATTCAGTATTTAAGGAATAAACAGAGTGTCTACAAAAGATATTGCCATATACTCCATAGACTTATATAATTTAATGAAGGCATGATGACTGACCATATTAAAGGAGTAACTCCGAGGCTGCTCTTCATACTAGCCATGGAAACCACCACAGGGAGACTAAAATAATGCAATAGAAAATACATTGACTTCACAACACAGCCCAGGAAAGGAGGGGAGGACAAGAATGCGCATTCCTGTACAGAGGTACAAAGGAAATCATGTAAGAAGTCTGCAAAAACTTAAATGTAGATACAGTCAACTGAACTCCATAAGTAGCACTGGAGAGCATTTGAGTTATAAATGTGCCATACTTTAGGCTACTGTATTTTGCTCTATACAAGATCTACTATCAAATAATTATTTTCCTAAAATAAAACTTCCTTCTGAAATACCAGGGCCAGCATTTTGGCAAGAAGTTTGATCTTTATTACTTTTTGCTTTGCTAGAGCCAACTGATTTTGCCTCCATGCCAGAAATTTTGCTAGCCTTAGAGATACGTAATGAGCACCTCTCTACCAAAATGAAACTAAGTTTTCACATTTTAAAATGAATATTACTAATACACAGAAATCAGCTCAGTTAGTGCTGAGATTTCCCAAGAGATTTTAGCAACACAGTAATTTAAATATTAAAATATTATAATTTGAGTATACTAACAATTACAGGGCTGATCTGATGTTCTTTAGAAGAATTGAGCCTCAAAATTTCTGAGTTCCAATTACTTTCATCTGAAACAACAGAATAATAAAAGTGTTTTCTAACCACCTAGAGTTCCTACCTGTGCCCAAACCTTTTGAGCCATCTTGCTATATTGTGTACAGTTCTCATATTGTGTACCCACTTTTCCAGAGGAGGAAAAAACCACTACATTTCCCAGGTTCCCTTGTAGCTAGGTTATAGTCACGTGATCTAAGTTTTACCAATGCCAGCTGACTTTCTGAAATGTCGATGCAGGAGGGAGCAAGATGAGGTAAAAGCTGTGTGGGAGAATCATCTCCTGGCACGCAGCATCCAAAGCTGCTCTACTTCTTCTAGAGCAGCTCCATGTGTCCACAGCCCAGATGTTGACAGCCCTGTGGTGTGGTGGGCACTGTTGCTGATGACTTTGTCCTGAGTATAACATCCCAGCTTGGCTTCCCCAGCTATTGCAGGGTCCATGTGTTATCAAACATGACATAAACCACTCCCTGCTTAAATTGCAAGAGTGAATTCAGTTGTTGCAATTAAGGACTAATAACTTAACATGTGAAGTTAAAAAAAAAAGATACATAGGAAAATGCTCAGTAAACCTTTATGTACTATGTAAACAGAAGATGGTATTATTTTTGTGGAGATCGTTACATGTCCTTCAATAATTCTAATCTGTGACGCTACTACACTTCTGTTTTTTGTATTTTTTAAAAACAATGAAACAAAAATATGAATAGGTTTTATAAAAATTCCAATTACTCTAGGAATTTTTAACTTCTTTTATCCTACTATTTCCTTTTTTAATAGTGGATAATTTATAATGGATACTATTGGACATAGGAACGAGACAAATTTGTCCCAAAGATTTTAAGTATCACATCTGAAATCGTTCTGTGAAATGAGGAATGTCATGAGCTAACAATGCTTTCAGCCAACTATGAAAGTGAGAAGGGCAAGAGTGACTCTGACAGGCTCACGCATCTTAAATTCAGCATCACTCTACACTGCTTCCCAAGAGGATGCCTAAATAGCCCTAGAAAATGAAGATATCTAGTAATAGGGTACATTGATACAGAAACTCTACAGGCATGTAAATGAGAATAGTCAACTCCCAGAGGAATCAGCTAGGAACCAGAATTGTCACTCCTTGTGAAAAGTTGCATACCCTAGAGTAGCAACAGCAGTAGTGGTGGCAGTTAAGACTACAAATTAACTGGGTACCATAATACAAATGTAATAATTGGATTTTTGATTCTCAATAAAATATCTTAGACTGTTTCAAGAAAATTGAATTGATGAGGGACTATATGAGTTTAAAAAAATTTCCAGAAGCACTCTTTGTTCACCCGTAAAATAACATTAACTTACCTATCAATTTTCAAACTCATTAAACAAAAGATTATTGCACCAGTTGCCCTGCCCTAAATGAATCCTCTGCAACACACACTCACTTGCATCATATAGCAAGCACCTTCTGTATTGCACAACTATTCTCTGCTTTTCTTTGCCTGTTTCTAGCTCTGATTTCTGCTTTCAGATGATGAGCTACTGCATGTTTTCATTTGCAATGAGAAAGCGCATTGAGTTTACATTGGATCTCTGAAGTTAAAGTGCCATCTTGTGCCAAAAGAAATCATCTCAATATGGACTTTTTTTAATGTTAGCAAGATACATGATTGTTTTCATACAACAGAGATATACCAAATGCATGTAACTCTTAATATTAAATTGCTTAAACATGGACATGTTAATAAAAATATTTATCTGGCTTTGTCTCATTTTTTTTAAACAACATCATGTTAAGCTTCATTTGGGAAGTTTAAATCGCATATTCCGCAAGCATGCTGCTGCATTTTACCTCTTGTTATTACAGTACTACCAGCATAAATGGATACTATAGATGTCATTCTCTCACACAGAAATAAAGATTGTTTAAGACTTAGGTAATAGTTCTTTAGTTCTTTCAGGAGAAAGGGCAAACCCCAGTCTCTCTAATAAACTTGTACTGCCTGTACCAATCATGCTACTTGGAACTGATCCATTCTATTTCAAGAATTTAAATGGCAGCAATGTTCAAAACATTGTACCCGGGAGGGAAGACCAATGCCAGCACACACTATACTGCCAGTGCACAGTCAGCGATTGCAAGCGTTCCATACGGCAAACAAAATGGTTTCCTGCATTTAGCCTGACAGCTTTCAAAAGCTGTCTCATGGGACTGGTAAGATGTTTTATAGTATTCGTCATGCTGACAATGCCACGATGCTAACAGCACATAGGGTCGTCATCCTCTTGGTATTATAATTCCTTAAATTAATAATGTATAGGTGAAAATTTTTAAAAATAAAGAATCTAGATGATATTTTTAAAGTGTAGCAAGCAATACAAACCATGAAATTATACCACAAGACACAACCCACCATCTGGAATGGGAAAACATCTCTCATATAACCTCAACTATGATGAAAGAAGAACAGTTACTAAAATAGATACATTAGTTTATAGGGAATGTGAAATCAAACAGAAGTGCAAGAGAGGCTGATTTGGAGGTCAGTGATCTGATAGAGTCTTAGATAATTAAAAGCAGACTGGCGTCCAAATATAAGGCTTAAATACACACAAAGGATCAGTTAAATAATTATTTTTCCTCTTGAAAAAGATCACAAAAAGGATGAATATGCATGAGAGTCTTTCACTCAAAAATATACTGTCTTATTTTATTTTTTCCTATCCAAATTTTATAACACTTAAACTCTTTGAAATAGCATTCTTTTTCTGTATAACACAGTCCTTGGAGAGGCCATAAAAGGGAACCACCATATAGAGAAACAAATATATTTTTGAGATTATTTTGACATTTTTTGTACATCAAGAAATAAATAGTATTTGATGAATTTCTAAATAACCTAATTCTGCTCTGGGTACAGGAAGCTGTAGGAGGTCAGGATAAGGTTCATGTAGATTATTACTAGTATTAATCTCATCTAAAATATAGTAATGATATGGTTCTAATTTTATCTTTTGTTTAAAGATTTATCAAGTAGTTTTATTTTTCATAATTATTTTTATTGAGCACTTATTATATGCCTATCATTCAACTGAGTGTTTAAAAGAAAGATCTTATTCAATCCTCACAACAGCTGAGGCTCAGAAAGAGAAAGCCTCAGAGCTTACCAAAATTAAATAGCTAATTCGAGTTGGCTGCATCTGTTAACAGCCATACTTTCCACTCAACTTTCAAAAACTCTGACAAACAAACCAGAAAATTATGTGTTCTTTATTCAATAAACAAAAAAAGTTAAAAGCATTGCAGCATTTAAATAAATAGGGTACGCTTATATGACTCGTGTGTAGTTTGCCTTACAGAATATAAATACCCATAGTGGTTTTGTTCAATTTCTTTCTAACAGTTAAATGCAATGCTATATTAGATTCTTCTGCTAAATATCTCCTACTCTGAACATTTAAATGGCATCAGCCATCCCAGGGCCTCTCAATATTACTTTGTCCCATTCTAAAAATGGCTTTCCATTGGGTTTGGCTGTTTTATCTCACAAAGTCCAATGTCTACAGTCAAGACTGTAGCTAGAGTGGTGATGTTAGCGATATTCAAGACCCGAGGTAGCACTAGTAACGTTTTCATCTCATACGTCACATGCCCCTTCCCTCTTTCCCCTTTCCCCTCCACATCTGCATAATCTTTCTGTTTCTCTCCCTCCTTTTTGTGGGGGTGAGTTTGTGAGAGGAGAGATAAAGAGTATTATCTTACTACTGCAAGATCCATAGCCTACCAGTCTTTTAAAAGAAAAAAAAAAACATTTATGATTTATGTGCTGAGACACAGGCGCTGCTATGTGGCCTTCCAATGGACATTCAACACGCTACAGACTCCAAATAGTGTAGTGGATCAGGAAAGAGTCTGAGGGGCATATCAACTTCAGATCTGTATTTGACATGGGGCCTTCGAAAGCTATAGCAAGTCTGGTGGCAGCTCAATATTTCAATGAACAAAAATCATGTCTCTTTATAACCATCAACACTTTTCCTTTTCCCTTTTCCGTATTCTTTGGGTTCATCAGTTGCACCTAAGGCAGGACACTGTGGAGCACATTCAAGTCTACAGAGCCGCTAAAGATTTTGATTGCAAAATTACCTTTTTTTGGTAGTCCGGTTTCCCTAATAGAAAAAGTGAGAGAAAGCTCTCTTTCACCTTCCTTTGCTCTCATTCTCTTTCCCTCTCTTCATACACACACACACACACACACACAGACACACACACACTCAAATATATTCCTGATGCAATTTATACGAGGTCGTGGGAGAAGGGCATGTGATTCTATTTAATTCATTTCTATCCAAAAGGACTGACAATACAATGTATCGAATGTCTGACTATGCCTAGGGTCATGAAGTAAAGAAACAGAATGAAAGCCATTTCTAACATGCCCATGCTTATATGTTGTTACTGATTGGTTTTGAATCCCTCTTCACCCTGACCCCAACCACTACAAGGGAAAAAGTGTCTGCCCTTCTGAAGCTTCTAACACAAAAAGATGAAATCACATAACTATACACCGGAAAGATGAGAGAGAAGATGTGCTTGTCTTACATTGCCTGCCTTGCCTCTGGATACGATTCTATCAAGGCAAGTGGCAACTTCTCCCAACAATGTCACCCACATCTGCTCTCCTCTTATTCCCATTCAAATTGGCAAAATTAAAACCCAAAGCTGTAAAGTGAATTTAAAGAAAAAAAAAACAAAAAGCCTGGAACAGAAAATTTATGTATTGTGCAGAAGTGTAACGTGTGCTTTGAGTTTCCCTCAATAGTTGCAAGCTCCTCTCTGACCAGAAAGGACTGGGATGGCATCTCACCCTGAGAGTGCAGGTTAGGGAAGCATCCTCTATGCGTTCATTCACTCCCTCCTCCTGGGGCCACTATTTGGACATCAATTGTGTGTCTGGTGCTGAGATAGATGCTCAGGATAGATAGGTAAGTAATCAAGGTCTCTGTCTTCACAACGCTTACAGTACAGGGCAGGGGACCCCAGGAGCAGAAAAAGATTATGGTGTCTCCAGCCAGAGGAAGGGGAAGGCGATCAAAAAAAGAAGAGTCCCCTAAGAGTCATATGAGCTGAGCCATAGGAATAAGTAAGAGTCATCCCATTGGAAAGGCGGGCAGTGCCAGGCCAATAAAGGCAGAGAACACTTCATGTGCTAAGGCCCAGAGATCAGAAATACTGGGGTATATAGATAACAAGGAATTTGGGGTTGGTACAGACTATCCAGCATCAATCTTCTCAAGATCACACACTTTGGTTTAATTTGTTTTTCTTACTGTTTCCTCACTCATATAATAACAATATATTACTCTTTATATGGTAGGGGCCTCATGATTCTTACTTTACATCAGGAAGTTTAGTACTGTTAGGATAAAGCACATGATTTCACAGTCTTTACTCTTTTCTGCAGCCACAAGATCACAAGTTCCCACATCACTACTTGCTCCGTGAAGCTATATTATAAAATGTCTGACGAAGAGTACAAAGTACATAGAGGCTCATAAAACTGTCATAACCTAATTTATATCAAGTCGAGTACTGAGAATAAATTGACCCAAAGACACACCCAAAGACAGAGCTGTGAAATATCTAGAAGTACTTTGCAAATAGAGGGTAGGGAAAGAAAAATAATGAAAGATGTCTTTCTAAAAATGAATGTATGTACATGAAAAGATGCTCATCATCGCTAGTTATTAGAGAAGTGAAAATCAAAACCACAGTGAGGTACCACCTCACACTGGTCACAACAGCCATCATCAAAAAGTCTACAAATAGCAAATGCAGGGGAGGGTGTGGAGAAAAGGGAACCCTCATACACTGGTGGTAAATTAGTGTAACCATTATGGAAACAGTATGGAGGTTCCTCAAAAAACTAAAAATAGTGTTGCCATATGATCCAGCAATCTCACTCCTGGACATATATCTGGACAAAACTATAATTTGAAAAGATACACGCACCCATATGTTCATAGCAGTACTGTTTACAATAGCCAAGACATGGAAGCAACCTAAGTGTCTATTGGCAGATGAATGGATAAAGAAGATGTGGTATACTTATACAATGGAATATTACTCAACCATAAAAAAGAATAAAATAATGCCATTTGCAGCAACATGGATGGACTTATAGATTATCCTACTAGGTGAAATAAGCCAGAAAGAGAAGGTCAAATACTATATGATATCACTTATATGTGGAATCTAAAATATGACATAAATGAACTTATCCACAAAACAGCAACCAGACTGATAGACAGAGAACAGACATGTGGTTGCCAAGGGGGAGAGGGGGTGGAGGAGGGATGGAATGGGAGTTTGGGTTTAGCAGATGCAAATTATTACATATAGAATGGATAAACAACAAGGTCCTACATATAGCACAGGGTACTATATTCAATATACTGTAATAAACCATAATGGAAAAATATGAAAAAGAATATGTTATATATATGTATAACTGAATCACTTTGCTGTATAGCAGAAACTAACACAACATTGTAAATCAACTATACTTCAATAAAACACATTTTTTAAACATTTTAAAAATCAAAAAACAAAAACGTGTGTGTAGAAATTTAGGCAAAATGACTATTTTCAGAAAAGCAACTTTAGGAAAACAGTTATAAAAAGGAAAAAAAAAAAAAAAACAACCAAAACCAGCTATTATTATTAAGGTAGAAAACAAGGAGAAACCAGAAGAAAAAATTAAGCAGATGAAATGAAGATGTGAGTATAGAATTACATTTCTGAATGAAGTAGCTACCTTCAAAAAGCACATGTGATGTGAAGTTTACATTAATATAAAAGCAGCATTCTTTAGAACAGTGATTCCCAAATACTAGTATGTATTAGAATTAGCTGGAGTCTTTTTTAAAGACAAATTCGTGTGTCGCTTTCCCCAAGATTCTGACTTCTGATTGACTGATTTAGAGCTTTTTGAGGAGTAATTTTGTTTATTTTCCTTCTTCAATTTTTAAAATCATTCCTTGTTGAAATGTATTTTAAAGGTAATATGGTAATGGATTTGATTTTTAAGTATGTCATTAAAGCTGTACTTGGAGGACAAGTGGGCAACTTTGGATTTCCCCAGAAATAAATGAAGGCATTTCTTTTGACAAGTACAGTTTTAATGAAGGAGATATAACATAAAGTAACATTTGGGAATCTCACGCCTTACGTGAATTTAAAAACTATTTATTGTCATCCTTTTAATTATCATCTTGCAGAAAGTTCCTTAACAGCAATAAAAATCAACAGATGAAAAGATATAGATATAAATACATCCACACATACACAGATACACTCATAAAGAAAAGCACATCAAACTTCAGAGACATATTCTTGCATAAATTTAGATAAAATTAACAGTCATTTGTGATAAAAAAATTAAAAAGCATAAATATGTAATTTGATGCAATTTAGGCATTATTTTCTGCTGTTGGAAAAAATAAGAATAATGATTTTTGTAGGATACTTACATATTTAATAGAGGTATTTCATCTATTTTGATGACATATAATATTAATAAACAAATAATCAAACCATAGCCACTAGGAATAGTTCCATGAGAAAGACTCTTAAGGTCATTTCAAAAAAGCCACATTTCACAGTTTGTTTGGTTTCACCTTCGTTAATTTACATTTTTCACTTGTGGAGGTCATGGTTGACCTTTTTATAATCATAAAAAATATGACAAAGAAACTAGAAAATAAAAAAATCTTTATCACGGGTATAAGGGGAGAAATCCCAGTGACCCACTCCCTGCTCCATGACTCACAGAAGAGGAGCTGCTTTGTCATGTGTGGAAAAATTGATATTTCCTAATCCATTTGTTTTACCTATCTAAAACAGATTCATAAGAAGTAAAACAGATTATACCAACAAAACATAGGAAAACATCAAGGATTAAATGCAGTAGCTTAAAATATGTGTGTGTCTTGGCATTAAAGCTGTCTGATTATAGGATGCTTTGGTTTAAGGAAGGTAGTTGCAAAAAGACGAAGAGAAACTCAACTACATACTTTTTAAAAGTAATTTCTTTCTTATTTATGGATAATATGGTAAAATACCCTATATCAAGATTGATATTACTATTTACTGAATAAATAAAAGATGAATCAATTAAAAAAATACCAGTATTAGGAATCTCTAAAAACACTGTTTTAAAAATCATCCCTCTTAGACATATCTATTACTTAGTAAGCTTTAAATTGCTATGTGAGATTAATTCTCAAAGTTTTCCTGAAGTCAATTACTTTTCTAAAATATTTTCATGCTCAAATATTTAATATTCTAGCCCTACAAAAATTTATGAGAATGTTAGCCTTTAAATATAAATGGATTGTGTAAAAGAATATATATTCAGTTATCGACCAAACCACCTAAGTTTTAACTTTCTTGACTATTTTTGAGAATCCACCATGATTTCTAACACCAGTGATCGGTATTTATGGCAAAAGCATCCTAATCTTTACTTCCTAAGTAGTCCTTGAAGGTATTTTCAAATAATACTACTTGTATCATTCCTTTTGTGAAAATAATGATCTTAGACATGTTTCTTCCAATTTTCTTTCTAATTCTGCCAAATGACACCCTACATTATGTCCCTCTGAAGTGGAGTGACAGGTGTTGTCAGCAAGAAGTCTGACGAGTGAGAGATGTGTTTGTCTTCTAATAGATTCAATAAGGCATAAAAGAGAAGCAAAGCAGCAGTGCATGCAGTCTGGCGAAGCCTTTGGCAAACCCCTTTTGAAAGATGTGAAATCTTTGACTACTCTGATTGAAGCACAGATACAGGCTGCACTGTTGTCTTCTTAAAATACTCAGCCAGGATGCCTGATGGCACATTACTATCTAGAAAACGGTGATGCATATCATAATGAAGCCCACATCCATGAGATTTTTTTGTACTTCCAAAAAATGCTGTGGTCGAGTGTTGTTAGAAAAGTGACACAAAAATCTATCTTAAGGGTCCGTTATCTCTTATTTCCTCTGCAACTTTGAAACTGTGCTGTGAGCATCTTCTCAGCAGCACACATCTCCAGCCTGCTGTGAGTCGTTACACCCTCAGAAAGACTTCCTCCCCTCTTCCTCCCACCTTCATTTAGTTCCCCTAAGAAAACACCGTGTGCCTTGTATTCATTTTCTGCAGCCCTTGGATCCTTAGCGTAGCTGAACGTTAACTGATCAATTCTGTAATAAGCAACCTCTTCTATTAGTCATACTGTCACCTGTGATAATACAAATTTTTCTTTATGATTCTAATCATCAGCTGTCATTCATATAATGTCAGGTGCTTGGCAAAACACTCTGTGGAATTTTTCATCCATCTGTCCAGTCTTAGAGATGACCTTCCATCACTTTCCTTTGTACACATGTTATCTTTAAATAGGACATTTGCATAACAAAAGAATGCCTCTGACTACACTAGGAAGTTGCATGGTGAGAGAAGAAATTGTACTACATTCTTTGTAATCCATATGATGATATTGAAGGCTGTTGCCGTTCAGCCTCAGGCCACCAACATTTCAGCGTATTTACTTAAGGGCAGCAAATGCTAACTGTTAACAACAATACAGCTCTCTCTTTTATCAACTACAAATTCATTAGCAGCAGAAAGAATCTATTCTACAAATAGACATTTGTATTGTAAATGCTTAAAGGAGTAACTAATGAGGTCATTTATTGTCCAAATTTGACTAATTATTATGCTAAGAAACTTCCTAGGAGCCAGTATGTGCTTTGAAATTAAGCATTTTCAGTAAGTGCATCAAAGGAGTTGGAACTAAAATAACAGCATGAACTTCAGAAATCTGTCTATTCATATCAATCCCAACTTGTATGGTGTTATATAGAAAACTAGATACAGTCACTTTAAAGTAAATGATCCACAGGCAAATGTAAAGAAATAATGAACAGCCTCCCAAGGAAAAGTATTCTAACTAGACTGACCATCTAATTAATCCTCCAAACTGAAATACCTTTGAGAATGTAAGAGGCCACTATAAATAATTACATCAGGACCACAAGCATAAAGCTGGGTATTCCCAGGCAAACCGAGATGTATGTGCTCTGTGTCTCAACTCCTATTGCTTCACAGGCCTTAAACGAACGTTTAAGCCATTACCTATTGCATAAAGCATACATTTCTTTAAATGCTTCCACGATATTGCCCCATCCCACCATTCTATTCTTTCATTACATCATTCTAACATGAACCAACTGTTTCAGAATATTGACCTATATGTGTTGGCTGGCCATGCTCTTCTGAAATTCTTTTCCTGGGACTATAGGCTCTGCTTGGGAATGACATCCTGCAACTTAATATATCAAAGGTAAATCATTCTTAAGACACAAGGTTGAGTTAATTTGTGTCTTTTGATGGCAAATAGTAGAGAGGCTTTAAGCTCCTTTAAGTTATGGAATAGAATAAACCTTCCATAGGCAAGTCAGCTCTGAGGAATGGTTCCCCTGTCCATTTCTCTTCGCATTTTTTTTTCTAAATAAAATTTTGTCTCAAACTCCTTTCTTACTGACAGTTCAACTACCTCAATATTATCTGGCCTAAGTCCTGGATGGAGTACTTTTGATGAACTTAGCTAATAATCATCTTTCCTAGGAGTCTGAGATTTCATACTATACCACACTTGGAAATGTGGCACTTGACTCTAGAAAACACCAGTTTCCAGTGAAAGGACAAATTTCCATGGCTATCAGTGGGTCCTCTTAATTTGAAAAAGAACATGGCATAGCAAGCAGGGTGAAGAATATGGAGAGCTTCACAATTCCCTCTCTTTGTGGAGCCTTTCTAGAATCTTCCCAGGTAAAATCAAGTTTTCCCTACTGAATACTTTCAGAGAATTTTGTGTTTCTACTTATCACTGAGATATATCTGTTGGATCAGAACATTTATGTTTCAGTTTCTCTCCCTCACTGGGTCCCGAACTTCCTTTTTTTCCCCAACTTTGTTGAGATATAATGGACATAACACACTGTGTAAGTTTAAGGTATACAATGTGATTTGATATACATATATTGCAAAATGATTACCACTACAGCATCAGCTAACACCGTCACATCACACAACTGCCATTTCTTTTTTGTGGTGAGAACATTTAAGATCTATTCTCTTAGCAACTTCCAAGTATATAATAACGTATTATTAACTGTAATCACCATGCTGTACATTAGATCCCCAGAACTTATTCATCTTATAACTGGAAGTTTGTACCCTTTAACCAACGTTTCTCCATCTCCCTCACCTCCAGCTGTGGGTAACTACCACTCGATTCTCTAAGAATTTGGCTTTTTTAGATTCTATATATGAGTGATATCATAGAGTTTTTGTCTTTTTCCATCTGCCATTTCACTTAGCATAATACCCTCAAGGTCCATCCAGGTTGTCACAAATGGCAGGAATTTTCTTCTTTCTCTTGCTGAATAATATTGTGTGTGCGCCATATTTTCTTTATCCATTCATCCATAGATGGACACATAGGTTGTTTCCAATTCTTGGCTATTGTGAATGCTGCTGCAGTGAACATGGGAGTACAGCTATCACTTGGAGACTCTGTTTTCATTTCCTTTGGCTGTGTACTCAGAAGTAGGGTTGCTGATGGATCATGAACTTCTGAACGTGCTGTTCCTTATGGCACAAGTAACATGGCACTTAGTGTATGTTCAATAAATGTTAATTACATTGAACTGACAAATTAGTAAGCTATACTAGTTCAATATAAGGTTAAAAGTGGCAGTATAAACAAGAGAAGTCAACAGTCCTTTCATTCTAAGATGCTGAGAAATAAGTCATCATTCATCTCATCTCTCATTCCTTCCTCACCCCTGTCATTGTTACGCTAGACAGAGGAATAGGAAGAATGGATGTGTGTTAAGTAAAACAATTCACAGTATACTAGTGAAGGCACCAGAAACGAAAGTTATGGTAGCATAAATCGTATAGTCTTAAAGAAGTGTGTGTCAAATAAATTTAAAGTTTTATACAAGTTTTGAAGGAAATTCACTTTAATTTCACCCAGTCAACATAATAACAGAATTGGCGAATTCCACCATAAAGAGATTAATAAAAGATCAGGAAAATACAAGGTGCATAAGAAGCAGAAACAAACAAACAAAAATCCAATCTCTTATCAACCTTTATAAATAGCATTTTAAATACTAGTTAGTCAGGTTTGGTTTATACAGTGTCATATGTTATGGCAAACACACACAAACATACACACACACACACAAACACACACATACATATCTTCTTAAGAAAAAAAAAAACTTTGCAAAAGAGGACTATTGCCAACACATAACTAAAAATTCAAGAAGTGCCAAGCACTGAAAAGTCATTACACAAATGTACGAGGGAAATAAATTGAGGTCAGAGTTAATCTGACTCAGAGGTATCATAAGGATTAACATAGAATTCAACTGGCAGCAAATTACAAGCCAAATTTTGCCTTTAGAATTAAACAATTATTCTTGAATCTTCCTGGCATTGCTAATTTTGTCCTTGCAAACAAAATGGAACCAAACTATTCCCACCAAAATTATGATAGGGTCTAAACTCTTTACCTACTCCCTTCATTAAGATTTGAGGATTTTGTATTCATTGCAGCTCTATTTACAATAGCCAGGAGATGGAAACAACCTAAGTGTCCATCATCGGATGAATGGATACAGAAGATGTGGCACATATATACAATGGAATATTACTCAGCCATAAAAAGAAATGAAACCGAGCTATTTGTAATGAGGTGGATGGACCTAGAGTCTGTCATACAATGTGAAGTAAGTCAGAAAGAGAAAGACAAATACCGTATGCTAACACATATATATGGAATTTAAGGAAAAAAAATGTCATGAAGAACCTAGGGGTAAGACAGGAATAAACACACAGACCTACTACAGAATGGACTTGAGGATATGCGGAGGGGGAAGGGTAAGCTGTGACAAAGCAAGAGAGTGGCATGGACATATATACACTACCAAATGTAAAATAGATAGCTAGTGGGAAGCAGTTGCATAGCACAGGGAGATCAACTCGTTGCTTTGTGACCACCTAGAGGGGTGGGATAGGGAGGGTGGGAGGGAGGGAGACGCAAGAGGGAAGAGATATGGGAACATATGTATATGTATAACTGATTCACTTTGTTATAAAGCAGAAACGAACACACCATTGTAAAGCAATTATACTCCAATAAAGATGTAAAAAAAAAAAAGATTTGAAGATTTTGGTGACTACTGTGAACACTTTAATGAGATTGGATCCCTTTATCTTTATTCTGCAAGCCCTAAGAAATACTTTCAGAGGGAGATCAAATTTATATCCTCCCAAGTGAAAATCTTATTGGTTACTTGAAAACACCATTTGTTTGTACATCTCTCTATTAAGAAACTAAATTTTGGAACCAAAATCGCAGGGGGAAAAAAACATCATATGCAAGTAGTTAAAAAGGGGAGGGAGGGGGTAAGGAGAAAAAAGCAAAACACTGAACAAAGGAAAACTCCATTGTGTAATGTTTTAGTGCTAATAGAATACAGAAGACTCAATATTCAGTATAATTTTTATTTTCACTAGAAGCAGTTAAATATAAAATGCATAAATGATGTGTTAAACATGCTCTGAATCCTTTTTCTCTGAGGTTCAAGAATGAGTTAAGATTTCCAGCTAGGGAAATTGTGTTGTGTTAAATCTCTGACTTATGGTAAGAAGCAATGGGAAGAATTTTCTCACTGAACTTCTAGTCTAAGCTGAAAACAGAAATGAACACATCAGTGAGCAGGGGTTGGAAGGAGTGTTACCAGTAGCATGATAAATGCAGAAAAAAGCTTTTTCTCCTAATGCATGGCAGATACCATTCAGCAGTTTATCTGTACAAAAATAAAATGTGACCCCCTATAGAACAGCCAAGGTCATGGAAGTTAAAGTTCCCTCAGGACTATTCAGTCTTATACAAGATTTTTTCCCCTTCTTCCTAAGATGAGTAAGAATTTTATAGAGGGTTGTGGGGTCCATTTGAAACTCTCATTCAACTTTCTATCTTTTGTTACATGCATTCTTTCAAAAGTGTTATTAAAGGAAAATTTTTAACATGCTAGATTATTTGGAAAACTAAGGACATCTCATGGTTTAAGAAAAAGTCTTGTTTCTTACAAATTTTATGTTTCGAGTACTCATGTTGCAACTAAGTAATTTTTTGGTACTAAAAAGTCATTGACTCCATAATGTTTAACTCTCTCCTTGGAGTAAGGAGTGACTCCACAGATGGAAGCTACATGAGGCAGATAGAAGATACATGAGGCAGATTACATGTTTGAAGATCCCTTCTTGCTTGAAATTTACATTCATTAATAAATAACTTAAAATTTACATTTTGACAATTAGCAGTTGTTAAGTTTGGTGATTTATTATAGCTTGATACATTAATTTATTATTAGGTCATTGTGCTTGACAACATATAACTACTAGTTTAAAAACACAAGCTCAGGGACTTCCCTGGTGGCGCAGGGGTTGAGAGTCCGCCTGCCGATGCAGGTGACACGGGTTCATGCCCCGGTCCGGGAAGATCCCACATGCCGCGGAGCGGCTAGGCCCGTAAGCCATGGCCACTGAGCCTGCGCGTCCGGAGCCTGAAACACAAGCTCTTTAAGAGGGGTCTCTCTCTCTCTCTCCCTCTCTCTCTCTCTCTCTCTCTGTCTCTCTGTCTCTTCATTTATTGGGTGCCTACAACAGGCTGGCACATAGAAAGTCTCCAATAAATATGTGTAAATGGATGAAAGAATAAATTAATGAATGAATAATTGACTCAGACATTGAATCTATACTACACATAGATTCAAAACTGACCCTATAATTTATTCAAAAGAGCAAAGTTTTATTTCCAGGGTAAAAAGAAACCTGAACTTCAAATGGGCCTTAAACCCAAGTTTCACATTTGGTTTATAGTATTCCTGAGGCTATAAGCTGATTTATTTATTTTTAAATTTATTGACTGATAAAATATGAAAAGAATGAGAGACTCTGAGTACTAAGAAACATCCACTGTGGTTCTTGGATGTCTTTGTCCCCTGCAGCTGTTCCTTCGCTCCCAACAGCACATGACCTTAGCCTCAGACTCTTCCTTTCTCTTGCCCTTGAGAAAATCAAAACAGCCCAAACAATGGCTGTTGATCTGCAAAACTAATTTCTTCCTCTTCTGAGTGCTATCCCTGACCAACTAGTCTCAAAACTAGCCTAGTCTTACTTGGCTTCCTCCTAGTGAAGCCCTGTAAAACAGTCAGCCATGCTTTCTCAAGTTAGACCCTCAGCTCCTTTGCCAGTCTCAAGCCTGGCATTTTCAAATAAAGATGTGTGTGAATGGTACTGTGTTTGATTTTCTTCCACAGAGAGAATCATTCATTTCAGAGCTAGAGTAAGCCTAAGATATATGTCTATTTATAAGTAAGTACACTGAGGTCTTAACCTCTATGAAGAAGGTAATGCAAGAAAATATTTTTATTTTTCTCACTCTATGGCCATCAAGCCCTGAATAATTAGTATAAAGTATATGTGTAAATTTTAAAAAAAAGCAAAAAATAGACTTTCAGCTTTTTGGTTTTTATTATCCATAAAGAATGTCTTCTTAGCTTATTTATAACTCCTCTCAATTTTTTTTCTATATAATTTCAATTGAGGATTAGTTCTTTTAGTCCTGGGACAACCATTTGAGTATAAATTACTCTTTAAGGATTCTTGACTTAGCTTCTCTAAGACCTCCTCATGAAGAGGATGAAAGCTTCAGGTGCAAGATAAGGAGCTTTTGGTGTTTATCTTTCTAGAAGTATCTCCAGCAGCACTTAGAGCCAATCTAGAGACCCATGACATTCATTGGCAAACAGATTTCTTTACTGACAAAGGAGAAGCTCTGCGCTCTGAACTCTGCTTGGTCCACCTTGGTGTCTAGAGTAGAAAGCTGATTACCAGGCTTTCTGCTAATTCCTCTATGGGTACCAAGATGACCAGGGTCCCAGAAGGTATCCCCGGATCACAGAGAACAGCCAGCAACTTGAGTGGCCTTACTTACCCTCTTTGCCAAGGGCACCTAGGAATAATGTGCTCTTATCTCTACCCTACCCTATGCTAGACCATATCCCCTACACCACATCCTACCCACAAGAGTATTTCTGAGATTACTCTTTATTAGTCATTGGCTCAGTTACTAAATCCATCAGGTCTTAATCATGGTACAAAATATAAAATTCCCTAGTCCTTTTTCTTCTCTTGAAATTTTATCCTCAAACTAATCTATACTTCCTTCTCCCTAACCTAATTTCATTTCTTCTAAACCTTTTACCATGTTCCCTAAAATGTTTCTCTCCTTGTAAGAAAAATGTTTTTTAAAAAAATAATTAAAAAATAAAAACCTACCTTGACTATTTTACTGAGAATCCCCCTCCACCTTCTTGCTGTAACTGGGTCCTGGTCCCTTCCTGGAAACACTGATTTTCCCAGAGCTTCCCAGAGTGGAGGCTTTACACAACACATGACTCAGGTTTCAAAGAGAAGGTCAGCATTCTACTTTTCCCAAGTGTTTCTTCCAGATTCTTCTGCCATGATGCTCATATTAACATCTTCCTCCACTGACATTGAGGCAATCTGAACTCCACTTTGTCACTGTCACTACCGACCTCCTGATCACTCTTTCGCTTTTAGCCCTGGCTCATGACATTCCTCTCTACTACAGCTCTATTACTCATTCAGAGATGACTCAAACAATGGCCTACTCTCTTAGTTTCTTAAATTTCTCAATTTATGTTCCTGTTAATTCCTCTGTTCCCTTTTAGCCACCCAATCTCATGGCCACACCACAGCACTTTTGCTAATTCTAAATTGTTCCATTTCTAAAAAGTTATATTAGAAAATACCACTTTCCAAAAGCTGTCTATCTCCCTTTGGGTCTCTCTTATAGTCACCCCAAAAGACCTGCTCTTTAACCTCACAGGGATCCAGGTTTTCAGTCCCTACATTCTCTCAGACTCTAAGAACTTTTCTGCCTCCATCTAGCCTAATTGATTTCATGGTATATTATTTCAGTTCAACTATTCCTTTGTATCTCTCTGACACAGTTACCCAGTAAAATCCATTTTTTAATCACTCCATCATTCAGGATCTTTGTACCCATGTTTGGGATGTTCAGCAATTCTTATAAGAAAAAAAATCACAATGCTACCGATCAACATCCTAGAAAGTCACAGACAAGTTTAGCCAAATTCTTTAAACAGGATTTAGAAATAGAGTGTACAACTGTATTTCCGGGTGTAAGAAACAAGACTTTCCAAGGAATAGTAATGAAAAACTTTTAAAAAAACATAAAGAACTGGTTTTAAGGTAAATCTTCGACTTTCATACGGATTCTGTCCTAAATTTGACCTTTATGAGAAATCTTGTTTTCTTAATAGCATTTCATATCATTTACAAAAGAAACACGTACTCACTGAATCCAGATCATACCATGCTATCATTCCATGAGAATATTTTCCAGGCTCTAAACAAGAGGAACTCTCTTTAGTGACTGACCACAATGCTATAAACATTAAGGCTTTCTTTCTTGTCTTGAATAATTTTTGTTATGGTTTAACATAGCAAAAGGAGCATTTTGACCTGCATTGTTATGTTCGGAATGCATATATATGGTAGTAGGTGGAGTAATACAATTTTTACTTAAAAATATTTCCTCTTCCTTCTTCAGATAATTTTCAATAAATACTCTAAGGAAGTATTTATTTGCCCCCCTTTTTCCAGACAATTTTCAATAAGTATTCTTGAGGGAGAATTCCCATGCATGTAATGAGAGCATCAATGAGAAACACAGAATGCAAAAAATGTTTCTACCTACTCTCTACATATTTAAATACAATAAATTATTTTCAACTATTCTTAATTCTCATTTCTAAAATATGTCAATATCTGGAAGGAAACCACATTTGAATAGCTGAAGTAGGGACTGGTGATGTAGATTCTTTTACATGTAACTGAATTATTTTCCAAAAGTACTAAATTTTTCTAAAAACATTAGAGAAACATAAGCATAAAATTATTATATTTTTTTTGCATTTTCAATGTAGTTGAGGTTTGTTATATCAAATCATATCACATGGAATAAATATTCCAATTATAGCCAATCTTCATCTTACTACAACTTGTGAAATTATTTTATTTTTTATCTTCAATAAAATAATATATATATACTAACTGTTGAACCAGTCTGTTTTTAGAATTATATACACTTCTCTTTTATTAAATATATAAGAAAAGCTTGTAAATGAAGTCCTATGAAATTGAGTTATTTCTGATCTTTATACTTTAGTCTTGGTTAATTATTCTCAATAAATAAAAATCAAATTTTGATAGGTGTGCATGCATACACACACACACAACTTTGCAAAAGGAATTTTATGACCTTTTGTCAGTCTTTGATACTGACAGTCTTTGCAAATTTCTAATTTTCACTATATTTTGTATTATGTTATGTTACATTACATTATTGAAGTAAAAAATGAGAAATAATTTATTTATTATTGGTACTTAACTTGTTACAAAATATGTACGTTAAAATAACTCTTTTTTTTTTTTTTTTTTTTTTGCGGTACGCGGGCCTCTCACTTTTGTGGCCTCTCCCGTTGGGAAGCACAGGCTCCGGACGCGCAGGCTCAGCGACCATGGCTCACGGGCCCAGCTGCTCCGCGGCATGTGGGATCCTCCCAGACCGGGCACAAACCCGTGTTCCCTGCATCGGCAGGCGGACTCTCAACCACTGCGCCACCAGGGAAGCCCTATTTAAATTTTTGACTTGATTATTTTTAGTTATATATTTTGCAAAAGAGTCTACAATGTATTCTTCACTGGTTTTTTTATACTACTTCTCAAAAAAGATTATTAATATATTTACTTTAATTGAAACACTCAGACTTTTTCCTGACAGAAAGTTATTCTGATCCAACTAATTGTTTTGGCAAAGAGGACTTGCCTGTTAATTAATTATATGGCAGATATTCCTCATTAAAATGAATTAGTTAATCTGCAGATAAAAGCAGTTTATGAAAATGTTTAAAGCCTATGGACTATTTACAAAAAAAATACTGTATTCACAGAGGTGGCAATTAAATAAGCATTACTTCCATTTCCCCAAACTTTCTGGATATATTTTGTTGAATAAAATGCCTCTCAGTGAAAGAGTAACATGTATAGATTTTTTTTTAACATCTTTATTGGAGTATAATTGCTTTTCAATGGTGTGTTAGTTCTGCTTTATTAAAAAGTGAATCAGCTATACATATACATATAACCTCATATCTCCTCCCTCTTGCATCTCCCTCCCACCCTCCCTTTTCCACCCCTCTTGGTCACAAAGCACCGAGCTGATCTCCCTGTGCTATAAGGCTGCCCACTAGCTATCTATTTTACATTTGGTAGTGTATATAAGTCCATGCCACTCTCTCACTTCGTCCCAGTTTGCCCTTCCCCCTCCCTGTGTCCTCAAGTCCATTCTCTATGTCTGCATTTTTATTCCTCTCCTGCCGCTAGGTTCTTCAGAAACTTTTTTTTTTTTTTTTTAGATTCCATATATATATATATGCTAGCATACAACATTTGTTTTTCTCTTTCTGACTTACTTCACTCTGTGTGACAGACTCTAGGTCCATCCACCTCACTACAAATAACTCAATTTCGTTTCTTTTTTATGGCTGAGTAATATTCCATTGTATATATGTGCCACATCTTCTTTATCCATTCATCTGTCAATGGACACTTAAGTTGCTTCCATGTCCTGGCTATTGTAATTAGAGCTGCAATGAACATTGTGGTACATGACTCTCTCTGAATTATGATCTTCTCAGGGTATATGCTCAGTAGTGGGATTGCTGGGTTGTATGGTAGTTCTATTTTTAGTTTTTTAAGCAACTTCCATACTGTTCTCCATAGTGGATGTATCAATTTACATTCCCACCACCAGTGCAAGAGGGTTCCTTTTCTCCGCACCCTCTCCAGCATTTATTATTTGTAGATTTTTTGATAATGGCCATTCTGACTGGTGTAAGGTGATACCTCATTGTAGTTTTGATTTGCATTTCTCTAATGATTAGTGATGTTGAGCATTCTTTCATGTGTTTGTTGGCAATCTGTGTATCTTCTTTGGAGAGATGTCTATTTAGGTCTTCTGCCCATTTTTGGATTGGGTTGTTTGTTTTTTTGATATTGAGCTGCATGAGCTGCTTGTAAATTTTGGAGATTAATCCTTTGTCAGTTGCTTCATTTGAAAATATTTTCTCCCATTTTGAGGGTTGTCTTTTGGTCTTGTTTATGGTTTCCGTTGCTGTGCAAAAGCTTTGAAGTTTCATTAGGTCCCATTTGTTTATTTTTGTTTTTATTTCCATTTCTCTAGGAGGTGGGTCAAAAAGGATATTGCTGTGATTTATGTCATAGAGTGTTCTGCCTATGTTTTCCTCTAAGAGTTTGATAGTGTCTGGCCTTACATTTAGGTCTTTAATCCATTTTGAGTTTATTTTATGTATGGTGTTAGGGAGTGTTCTAATTTCATTCTTGTACATGTAGCTGTCCAGTTTTCCCAGCACCACCTATTGAAGAGACTGTCTTTTCTCCATTGTATATTCTTCCTTCCTTTATAAAAAAATAAGGTGACCATATGTGCATGGGTTTATTTCTGGGCTTTCTATCCTGTCCCATTGATCTATATTTCTGTTTTTGTGCCAGGACCATACTATCTTGATTACTGTAGCTTTGTAGTATACTCTGAAGTCAGGTAGCCTGATTCCTCCCGCTCCATTTTTCGTTCTCAAGATTGCTTTTGTTATTCGGGGTCTTTTGTGTTCCCATACAAATTGTGAAATTCTTTGTTCTAGTGCTGTGAAAAATGTCATTGGTCGTTTTACAGGGATTGCCTTGAATCTGTAGATTGCTTTGGGTAGTGTAGTCATTTTCACAATGTGGATTCTTCCAATCCAAGAACATGGTATATCTCTCCATCTGTTTGTATCATCTTTAATTTCTTTTTATAGTTTTCTGCATACAGGTCTTTTGTCTCCTTAGGTAGGTTTATTCCTAAGTATTTTATTCTTTTTGTTGCAAAGGTAAATAGGAGTGTTTCCTTAATTTCTCTTTCAGATTTTTCATCATTAGTGTACAGGAATGCAAGAGATTTTTGTGCATTAATTTTGTATCCTGCTACTTTACCAAATTCATTGATTAGCTCTAGTAGTTTTCTGGTAGCGTCTTTAGGATTCTCTATGTATAGTATCATGTCATCTGCAAACAGTGACAGCTTTACTTCTTCTTTTCCGAAATGGATTCCTTGTAACATGTATAGTTGATTCTCATTATTTGCGACAGTTATGATCTCTAAAGCCACTGTGAACCCTGAATTAGTAATTACTGAACCACTGCTCCTAGAGGATATACAAAGTTAGGTGCCTGTGAGCCTCTGGTCATAGAATTTTCATAAACTGATCAATACACAACACTGAACTCATGACCAATAGCAATGTAACTCATGCCTGGATGAAGTCTCTCTAACACACATTTTTCCCCTGTAAGACACATCACAGAATCTTTGTACTTAGGAAAGCTAGACAGGACTTCAGTACTATGCTTGGGGGGCATTTTAAATAGCAAAATCACAAGAAAAAGGAAAACATGTAACACTGTACAGAACCACAACAGGACACTTATGCACAGTTCCAGAGCTGGAACAAGAAGGCAAACCATCACCTTGTGTGACCACAGCTGGCAACATTCCTGTCAGGTTTCTCAAACTTTTTGCCAATCTAGCAAATCTATAAATGACCATGAAAGTACTGTAACTATGGACTTTGGGGTTACAAACAGAATTATCAAGTAGGCAAATTCTCAAATATGGAATACATGGATAATGAAGATTGAGTACATTTTGGTACAATTGCTAGAAATTGAGAAAGACTTTTGTAAGTCATAACACAAGCAAAAATCTTCAGCTACTGCTCCATCATAACAGACATCATAGGAAAAGATTCTTTTCTATGAGATTCTTTCTATGCTAAGTATCTAGAGAAGTGTAAATCTATTTTTATTTATCTAGCCAATTTACCTATCTAATCAACTAACTGAACTCAGGCCTTCTACTAGGTACTGAATCGTGTTGAGAATTACCTTAACGTCATTGCATCTCCAAAACATGTTGGAGAATAAGATTTCTCCAATAAGATTCCTACAGAAGAAGAAAAAACAAAACTGGAAAAAAGAGTTAAATTCTGAGGAAGTTAAAATAAATCAGACATGGAATATGGTAATTCAGGAAACAATTGCATGTTTGTGTATGCACACATTGATTTCTATGTTATTTGATTTCCTCTAGTCATATTTTTTGTTACATGTAATTTATAAATTATTTTAGAAAAGCTTCCCATTTTGAAATATATTAAGGAAAAACAAGAAAAATGATTTGGGTATATTTAACAAAAGGGGCATAGGCCTGGCAATGGTGTGAAGTCAAATAGGGTGAAAATCAGGGGATTTCATTTCTCTGGACTGTCATCTCCAGAGATTATTATTTGGAGATTCTTCTACTGAAACTTTTCCCAGAGAGTATCTGGAATGCATGCTATGATTTGGCTTGGAAAAAATGGAGACATTTCTTTTTGGTTTCCATTTGATAGATGAGAAATTTTAGGGACAAAATGTGTACCCAGCGTCAAATATTTAGTAATTGTACTGAGTTAAATAGTGCCCACTCCAAAAAAACCCAAAAAACCCCTCAAAAACTTCACATGTACCTGGAACCAGTGAATATGATCTTATTTTTAAAAACTCTTTGCAGATGTAATCAAGTTAAGATGAGGTTATACTGGATAAGAGCATTGCCTAACACCATAATCGCTGTCCCTATAAGAAAAGGGAAATTTGGACACAGACACACACAGAGGGAAGGTGATATGAAGAAATACAGGGAGACCACGATGTGAAGATGAAGGCAGCGATTGTAGTGATGCATCTACAGGCTAAGAAACTCTAAGTGTTTCTGGAAACCACCAAAATCTAGGAAGTATGCTACCCTAGAACCTTCAGAAAAAATGTGGCCCCACCAACACTTCAATTTCAAATGTCCAGTCTCCAGAATTGAGAGACGAGAAATTTCTGTAGTTTTAAGCTACTCAGTTTGTGGTTCTTTGTTATAGCAGCCCTAGGAAACTAATACAATAACCAAGAGTAGAAACCAAATATACAGTCATGTCTTTTGTATCTGCAAGGGGATTCATTCCAGATTCCCCTCACATACCAAAATCAGTGGATGCTCAAATCATTTATATAAAATGATGTCTCTAGATTACTTATAATACCTCATACAATGTAAATGCTATGTAAATAGTTGCCTGTATGCAGCAAGACACATTCAAGGTTTGCTTTTTGGAACTGTCTGGATTTTTTTCTGAATATTTTTGATCCAAGGTTGGTTGAATCTATAGATGTGGAAACTGTAGATATGGAGGGCCAACTTAATACATTTACATTCATGAGTTTTCCACCGGAATAGGTGGCTTCCTAATTTTTGGACTTTGGAAAATGTCATCATTTAATATGATGCTCTCCTTATCTTTAATAACTCTATAAAGATAATAGTAGAATGCAGTCAGAAAACAAATTTGCAACATATTTCAGGTGATATGGTCTGAAGTGTTAGCCTGCTGAGCAAAGGAGAGGAAAAGAAGAACAGAGATAAGGTATCTGAGGGACAGGGTACAAGGTCATAATAGTATAGAATGTATGTTTAATAGTGTCAGGCATATAAGTCGAGTTCAATACAAGTTAGCTACATTTTTCCTTCTAATTTTTATAAAAGGCAAACCATTTTTATAAACAGATGAAACATTTATAATGGTCTGACAAACTTTAGTTGTATTATCTAGCTGAAGTTACGCTCGTAACCTTTTAAAGCTTTGTAATAACATACATTGCATTCACACCATGTAAATTAATATCCATTATTTATTTGTTCTCTTTCATTTAATTTATGTTAAAAGTCAACTATTGGCTTTTAAAGTCATGCATTTAATACCAGAATTTAAGTATTTCATGGGGTTTACTTGTTTTCAATTTCAAAATATTTTAGCTATCAGGGAAAAAAATGCATAAAATTATAGATTTCAATGTGTTTTAACCAGAAGCCTCATGAATCAAACACAGTGAAAGATGAGAAGCTCCTTATAGAATTTCTGGATTAGGCAATAAAAACATAAATAGCTATGATACAAATGGGAAAATAAAATGAATATAGTAAGCACAAGTAAAAAAATAAAGACTGAGAGACATTATTACAAGAGGGGGGTACACATCCAGTTGAAAGGGGCCTCACAAATCATTTCCAGCTGATTGTGGCCCTGTTAGAATGTGGTTCCAGGGATCCATATATTCTAATTGCTTTTATTCAAATAATCACTGGATTCAAATATTTAGGGAAATATAACTAGCTTTATCAAGTTATAAAATAACAAATGTTTATTATTAGAAATTGAAAAAACATAGCAAATGTGACTTTCTTGTATATGATTTTTAAACGTGGCTTGGGAGAAGACACATATCATATGTATGGTCCTTTGTTATAAAATACATCTGTTATGCCCTGTGAAGTTACCTTAATGTATTGCAGCAAGTTTGAAACTAAAAATTTCAATTCATTTGGCACCCATATTTTTGATCAACTTCTTTTTGATACACGACAAAATTTTCAAGTTCAAAATTTAAATAATCTTACAGATTATATTTGAAGAGTAAGAAATATAATATTATGAATGGTTTTAAGGAAGACTTCTTTTACTGGTAACTTTTTTCTACCCTATCACTTAGTATCAATCTTACAATGTACACTTGTGGACCAAAAGTGCTTAGTACAAGTGTTTAAAATTTTCTCATATGTCTGGCTCATACACACTGAAAGAAACGCTCTAAGACAGAATGTGCTCCTTTACTTGTGCTGGAGCCACATGTAAAGTGAGACGAACTATTGTACAAATTGATATAATTTCATCACTTCTGTCATTGGATTTGTTCTCTGGTTGGAAATAGAACATGAAGCATACTCTCAATGTTATCACCCTTGATGGCCATTGGATTGAATGATCTACCTAGAAAGTGTTCAAAAGGCTTACCAGTAGTATTATAAAACTCTACAGGTGATCACCCCTCAGCCCACATTTCTGCTCCTTTAGTACTTACTTTTGGTGCAATAGTTGTGACTAACACCTTTTGTCAGTTATTTCTGTATAATAACTTTTTCCTCACTTAGCTCTGTTGTATTCAGACAGTTCGCATAGCCCAAGGGAGTTTTTTTCTGAATAAAATACTGGGAAAAAAATGATATGACTTTTTTGTTGCTTTTATTTGAAAGTTATTTCTCCTCATCTTGTAATGGAAAGTGTTACTTGAATATTAGCATTATATTCCCCTCACTTAGAAAATGTTTTTCTCCACTTTATATTGGCTATAAATAATGTGGCCACTAGTTGTGACTGGATGAGGCAAGAATTCCCCCAAAATGCTATTCCACTTAGCTAAAACTCTTTTCAATTAACATATGAATCTTGATAACAGACATGTGAGACTCTACAAGCACGTAACCAACTGAAGGACTATATTATATAGAGAAGCTTTCAAATATTTTATTATAACAACAAAAATTGTAATCTGGTCTCTATTTTTTGGTAGAGATGATACAGAGGGTGAAAACAGGACTGAGCTAAGGGCCTGAAGAGGATGATTCAAGTTCGGGGAACATCACTAAATATTGTTCTGACTTTGGGCTTAACTGCTCTGAAATTTCACTGTCCAATTCTCTATGATAGAAGATTAAAACATCTACTGCTCAGATCACAGCCTTGTGGAAAACGTTATGTGCGAGTGAGACAAAATATGTGAAGAAATTTTGCAATAATAAAATGCTATCCATCTCCAAAATATACAAACAGCTCATGCAGCTCAATATCAAAAAAAACCCAATCAAAAAATAGGTGGAAGAGCTAAATAGACATTTCTCCAAAAAAGATATGCAGATGGCCAAAAAGTATATGAAAAGATGCTCAACATCACTAATTATTAGAGAAATGCAAATCAAAACTACAGTGAGGCCAGTCAGAATGGCAATCATCAAAAAATCTACAAAGAATAAATGCTGGAGAGGGTGTGGAGAAAAGGGAACCCTCTTGCACCGTTGGTGGGAATGTAAATTGATACAGCCACTATGGAGAACAGTATGGAGGTTCCTTACAAAACTAAAAATAGAGCTACCATATGATCCAGCAATCCCACTCCTGGGCATATATCCGGAGAAAACCATAATTCAAAAAGATACATGCACGCCAATAGTCACTGCAGTGTTATTTACAATAGCCAGGATATGGAAGCAACCTAAACGTCCATCAACAGAGGAGTGAATAAAGAAGTTGTGGTAAATATACACAATGGAATATTACTCAGCAATAAAAAGAATGAAATAATGCCATTTGCAGCAACATGAATGGACCTGGAGATTGTCATACTGAGTGAGGTAAGTCAGAGAAAGACAAATATCATATGATAATTGCTTATATGTGAAATCTAAAAAAGAAAAAAACAGTAAAAATGAACTTATCTACAAAACAGAAATAGAGTTACAGATGTACAAAACAAACTTATGGTTACCAGGAGGTAACGGAGGGGAGGGATAAAGTGGGAGATTGTGATTGACATATACACACTACTATATATATAAAAATAGATAACTAATAAGGATCTACTTATAGCACAGGGAATTCTACTCAATACTCTGTAATGGCCTATATGGGAAAATAATCTAAAAAAGCATGATTCACTTTGCTGTACACCTGAAACTAACACAGCATTGTAAATCAACAATACTCCAGTAAAAAGTTTTTTTAAAATGCTATCGAAACACAGTAAATCACTACTATTGAACAGTAATCTTTGCTCTTCTCATCCAAGTTCTTCTACACACCTCTCCTGGATAAAATTACGTTTCCAGAGGTCCCATTTCCCTGGCTGAATTCTCAAGAACTGAGGCTGAACTCAGAAGCCAAAGATGCTGGCACTAAGCTGTAGAGCATGTACTGAAGATATCCTGAAGTCTGTATGTTGCACAAAGACAGACACTGAAAGAATAGCCAGTTCATATGAAGCAGAAGAGCTAGAAATCAGAGCTTCTACAAGAAGTACAGAAGGGATGAGTAGAAAGTCTTCAGAAGGCAGAGCCTCAGGATTTTCCAAGACCTACGAGTCTAGCAGGAGGAAATATTTATGGGCCACTTGCTGTGGGGATATTGAGAAGCTGAGAACAATTTGACACACTCCAATGTAAGACAAGAATGAGATTCTGGACAGAATTTGGCATTCATGTTCCAACTCAGCCTCTCCAACATTCCAACACAGTGAATTGAGGTCTATCACTGATTGGTCCATTTAGAAAGAAGTATAACCTTTGTTAGCTAGTATCGATTTGCATCTATCAGTCTGTCATTTGGATTTATGCTTCTGTCAATTCAAACTAATGATAAATGACAGGAAAGCATCAGAAGCAGGGTTAAAGTTTTAAAATCTTGTAATTAATTTGTAATGTATTGGTATTGAAACAAAACATTGTAATCCTTGTATTTGTTTATTATCAATATTTTTCAATTCCACCTCCCCCTTAACTGTACCCCAAAGTGGGCAGTGTGCACAGATAGAATATAGAGTCTTAAATATAGTTTTATATATATATATATATATATATATATATATATATATATTTAAGAGTTCTTAAAATATTATTCAAGGTTATTTATTTAAATGGATGTTTTGTTAAATGAAACAGAAGGAAAACAATAGAACATTTTGACCTTTCAGGCCGTAATGTTGAATTTACTTAAAAATATAGTTTTACAGTTTCAAACAGAATAGTTTATTCCGGAAATAATTGATATAACTTCTAAAAATGATGAAGTATTAAAAATAAAAACAAAGATTTATGCCAAAGAAATCACAAAAAGTTAAAGATTGAAACAATTTGTTGCAGCCACAGGTTATATTGAGATTACACTCAGTCCAAAATCTTCTAGGCTTTCAAATTCCTTTCCTTGGGACATTACATTCTTAAATTTCCTTTTCCTAAATGTTGATCTACCATGGGGAACTCTGATTCTCATAGATAGATATCCAGAGTTTTTTACACATAGCTATCCATTTTTCACCACTTCACTAATTGAGCAACTTATCTTTTTTCCCAGGATAAATTGCTTATTTTACTTTCATTATCATATACATAACCTCCAATTATACTAAGCCTATTTTTACTTCATATATTGTACTTATTATTCTTACAATATTACTATAATTTTAAAAATTACCTTAGAGTTCATCTAGCATCTAGACCAGCACTGTCCAACAGAAATATAATCTGACCCACATATGTACCTTTAAATTTTCTAATACTCTTATTAAAACAGCTAAAAAGAAGCTAGTAACATTAATTTTATTTATATATTTTATTTAACTCAATATGTCCAAAATGTTTTCACATGGGTTACATTTCAAAATGTAATCAAATATAAAAACAGTCAATAATGAGATATTTTACATTATTTTTTCATGATAAATATTTGAGATATAGCATGTATTTCATACTTAAAGCAGATCTTAATTCAGACTAGCCCCAGTTCAAGTGTTGAAGAACTGTATGTGGCTAGTGGCTATTTTATTGGACAGTACAGATACGGACAAGTAAATGCAAAAGAAAAACCAGTAAAAGTATTGAAACAAGACTATCTTTCTGACAGATATTATAATGAGTCATGCAACAGTAGCCTTTAGGAGATTTTTCAGTATCAGAGTGGCATCCAAGACATATTTGGGGAAATAACTTTGAATAGAGTAAAATATATAACCTACTAGGTAACAACTCAAGCATCTCCTAATTTAGCTACTTCTAATTATTGTTATTTTAAGTTTAATTCTTTTCAAATCAGATCCAAAAGCATTTAACAAAATTCACATTAATCTCATTTAGTAATTATCCAGAAAGTTTTCTAAGTATTGTTTAATAAAAATATAAATTGCAATTCTATATTCACTGGAGTGTCAGCTTTGAAATAATTTTTACTCACTACAGATTTTACTCATCAGCATAGTTATTTCAGCAGATTGATTTGATTAATTTTTTCCTAAATGATTTCCTACTTGTCTGCCATGTCAGTCCTTCCCACACGCCTCCCACCCTGGAACCCTCCCCCAATCAGTTCAATCTCCACAGGGAGCAATCCTTCTAAAATTTAGTCTGAACAAGTTATTCTTTTGGTTAAAACCCTCCAAAGAAATCTTGCTCATTCATGGTCAAATACAAAATTCTTACAGTGGCCTATATGACCCAACAGAGTTGGCCCCATTCTTTACCCTTATCTTCTACCACTCCCTTGACCTCTTGTCACTCTATTGGGACACACTGGCATTATCACTGTTTCTCAAACAGAGCACTTAATGTTTCCTCTGGTTAAATGTGTTCCCACAGATATGCACATGGCTCTGTCTCTCAGCTCCTTCAGGTCTTTTTTTTAATGTCCACTTTTCAATGGAGTCTAATCTGATTACTTTATGGAAAATTGCAATGTCATCTCCCACCACCACTCATCCTTGTTCTCTTTTTTATTTTTCTTCATACACTTATCACTATCTAGAATAGTCTATTTTTTATATTATTTACTTTGTTGATGTTTCTTCTTTTCTAGAATGTCAACTCTACAAGGACACAGGTTATATTCTGCTTGATTTTCTACTATATGCCTAGTACCTAGAACAGTTCCTATAACACAGTACATGAAATTAATATTTCTTGAATTGATAAATTTAAATTTTTTACTTACATATAAATGTTCAAAATAATATGATAGAAAATGTGTCACAAACATATTTTTAAAATTATCCCAGTACAATCTATTTATTTTGATAGTCTAAAAAATAAGAATAAAGTTTATATTTTATTTAGAGTCACAATTCCCAGGAGCAAGCTTAATTAATTAATTAATTAAACATGATTGTGTGTGAGACCTGCAGCTTCTTAATCCTTTTAGCATTTCATTGGTGGGTGACAGTGACAGAATTCGAAGAAATAAAATGAACATATTGTGCCTGCCCACAGTTTTAATGGAGAGTTTAAAATAATCAAAAGCATTAAAAATAAATTCAAACTGATTTCAGAGTCTAAATTTTATGTTTTTCTCCACATTGCTATAAAGCAAACATTAAGTAAAAAACAAACAAACAAAAACTTCATTTTAAACTGCTGGAAATTCTCAAAGGATGTTTCCTTTCTTTTTTAACAAGCAATGTTTATATTTTTGACAGTTAAACTAAACCATAATTATCACACTGTCTTTCAAAGAACCTTTGAAGTTTTAGAGAAATCTGAATTTCTACTGCCTAAGTGTTAAGACTCATTACTCTGTAGTTGTCTCAATAGACGATATAATAGAGCATACAGTTTTGAGGACTGAAAAAATAAAAATAAAATTTTTTATAAAACAATATTACATAAAAATTAAAACACTATTCACAAAAGGATTGAATAAAATGCATTCTTAACTAATAATCTGAGGAGTTAAATGTATTTTAGATGAGGCTTATAGTAGCTTTTATTCAGAGATGCCCCATGATAGATATAACATCAATTAAAATGAGCTATAAGTTTTACAAATTTACTATATGTTAATCACAATGCTAAGGAGGTATATTCCGAAAATTCTGAGAACACACTTTCTCCTTCTTTGATAGTCTGCATTTAACTAAATGAGAACCCCACACAGCCAGTTTGACCCAAACTGAAATGGCCATATCTAGTAAGAGGAAAAATGGCCACCAGAAAGATATCCAGTCCCAATTAGTCCTATTACTTTATAAAGAGACAGAATCTTTGTAGCTGTATTTAAGGATCTTGATGTGTAGAGATTATCCTGGATTATCCAGGTGGGTCCTAAATCAAATCACAAGTGTCTGCCTAAGAGAGAGGCAGAGGGACTTATGCAAACATAAAGGAGAAAGCAATATGAAGATGCAGTCTTGGAGTGATTTGGCCATAAGCAAAGGAAAGTCACCAGAAGCTGGAAGAGGTAAGACATGGAGTCTGCCCGAGAGTCTCTGGAGGAAATGTAGACATGTTGACATCTTGTTTAAGCACAGTGAAACTGATGTTAAACTTCTGGCTTCCAGAACTGTGAGGAAATCAATTTCTATTGTTTTAAGTCAACCAGTTTGTGGCAATTTATAATGGCAGCCATAGGAAATGAATACAGATTGTGAGAGTGGGAAGTGGGGTGGGTGCTGCTGTAACAAATACCTAAAACTGTGGATGGTTTTATAAGTGGACAGTGGGCAGAGATGAAATACCAATACACATGGTAGAATTGCTAAAATAAAACAAAATGGTAACAATTATTTATAATGCAAAGAAACTAAAATATTCATGCACTGATGAGGGTGGGGCATATAAGATGGTCATCTACCTGGGAAACACTTTGGCAGTTTCTTAAAAAGTTAAACATACACTTAGAACACACAACATGCATAAATACCTATACACATACAATCCAGTAATTCCACTTTGAGATATTTACCCAAAAAAGAAATGAAAATACATATCCATGTTGTTATGAGCTAAATGTGTCTCCTTGTTGAAGTCCTAACCCCCAATGTGATGGTATTAGGAGGTAGGGCCTTTGGGAGGTAATTAAGTTTTGAACAAGCTTAGATGAGGTGATGAGAGTGGAGCTCTCATGATGGGATGAGTGTCCTTATAAGAAGTGGAAGAGACAGCAGAGCTTCCTCTCTCCCCACACACTTGCACCAAGGAAAGGACATGAGAGTACACAGTGAAAATGTGGCTGTCTACAAGCCAGGAAGAGGGAAGAGCCAAGAACCTACTAAATCTGCCAGCACCTTGACCTTGGACTTCCCAGCCTCCAGAACTGTGAGAAACAATGCCTGCTGTTTAAACCCTAACCCTAACCTTAACCCTAACCCTATCCCTAACCCGTGGTGTTTTATTTTAGCAGAGTTGACTAAGATACACAAATCCTTATATAGTAATGCTCACAGCAGCTTTATTCCTAATAGACCCAAACCGACAACACCCTATGTCCATCATCAAGTGAAAGGGTAAATAAATTGCAGTATATCCAATCAATGGAATACTTAGCCACAAAATGAAAGAAAATTCAGATATATTCAACAACCTGGATAAATTTCAAAATAATTATGCTGAGAGAGAGAGAAACCAAACACAAAAGAATACTTACTGAA
Organism: Aethalodelphis obliquidens; assembly: GCF_003676395.1. Classification (NCBI taxonomy): domain Eukaryota; kingdom Metazoa; phylum Chordata; class Mammalia; order Artiodactyla; family Delphinidae; genus Aethalodelphis; species Aethalodelphis obliquidens. The sequence continues at coordinate 102,143,545 of NW_020837945.1, forward strand.
TGATACAATTGATATGAAACTCTAGAAAAAACAAATGAATTTGGTAGGAACAGAAAACAGTTCAGTGGTTGGGTGGTAAGGGTGGGAGGTGGGAGGTAAGGGTGGGAGGTGGGAGGTAAGGTAAGGGTGGGAGGTGGGAG